>NC_135235.1:531606755-531913012 GCF_051348905.1 Ranitomeya variabilis | reverse complement strand
GGGAGGTCGTCTTATACACACAGTCGTCTTATACGCCGGAAAATACAGTAGCTGTGACCACATGCACAGTGCGGAGGGTAAATTAGTTGCTTATTGTTAACGGCAGTGCAGTTTTTCAACAACTCTGGTGCCATTAACTAAAAAGCCATCAATTTACCCTCAATTTCCAGTTTAAAGCTTTTTGAGCTTTTATGACAAGGCCACATGAGGGCCACCTCTTGGCTGTCTACTGGGTGATTGCCGACTGCTGTGTGGGACCCTACCCTAATTGTGAGGTCCCCATGAATTTGAAAATTGTGGAATTGGATTAACAAGGATATCCCCCCTTAAAAAAATGGCAAAGCTCCATGCCTGACACATGACAGTACATATTATGCATTGCCATGGCTTGTTCTGCAGTTGCTGGTAGCCTGTATTTGCAGCTTCTTTATGACATTTCCAGGAACATGGATGGAGCTATGAGTGTCATAAAGAAGCTGTGAAATAAGCAGGCATGGATAGCGAGTGGGGAGGGGGATGGCAGGCAGAGCACATATAGAATGACTGCAGTAGCTTGGCAGACGCTGGCCAAGACCCCCAATCTTGGACTGCTTAGGTGGAAAATGTATCTGCGGAACTGGCTGTTAGTTGAATCAAGGAGCAGGTCACAACTCCTCATCTATGATGTAATGTCCCAGAAAGGAGGGGGAGCACTGAGAAGCAGATCCACCGTCGCATTTAATAACTTGTACTGTCAAGAATAAAAACAACATGATATATAAGCTTTATAGTTTATGAAGGCATGCATATTGATATCCTTTTTTTTAATCTCCCCAGTATTCCCCTTTTTAAGCAGTACTGTAAGAGTTTTCTGAATTTTGATATCCTCATCGATCAGAACAACAAACAGGCCTCAGCACTCTAGTGAGCAGTAACTTTACTGAAGTTTAACATTTAGATAGAGAGATTAGGGAGATAAATAAGTGGCTCAGGAATTGGGGTAGGAAGGAGGGGTTTGGGTTCCTGGAGAACTGGGCCGACTTCTCAGTTGGCTACAAGTTCTACTCTAGGGACGGGCTGCACCTCAATGGGGAAGGTGCAGCTGTGTTGGGGAGAAAATGGTTAGAAGGTTGGAGGAGTGTTTAAACTAGGGAATGGGGGGAGGGTATTCATTTTATAGGAGGGGAAGATAGTACAGATAGTGACCTGGGTACAAATAAAGAAATTGGGGGGTGGGGGTGGCATGGGGGTGGGGATAGAACAGTTAATAATTTAAGAAAGAATAGAGGTACAGAGAGATACATAAAGTGCATGTATACTAATGCCAGAAGCCTCGCCAACAAAATTGACGAATTAGAATCAATTTTGCTGGAACATAATTATGACATGGTGGAGATATCTGAGACATGGCTGGATGAGAGCCATGACTGGGCTGTTAACTTGCAGGGCTATAGTCTGTTCAGAAATGACCGTACAGATAAGCGAGGGGGAGGGGTGTGTCTATATGTAAAATCATCCTTAACCCCTTAACGACTGCCGATACGCCTTTTAACGGCGGCCGCTAAGGGTACTTAAACCACAGCGCCGTTAATTAACGGCGCTGTGGAAAAAGTGAATAGCGCCCCCCAGAGTCGGATTTTCTCTGGGGTCTCGGTTGCCGAGGGTAGCCGAGACCCCAAAGAACATGATTCGGGGGGTTTTTACCGACCCCCGAGTTGCGATCGCCGGTAATTAACCGTTTACCGGCGGTCGCAACAAAAAAAAACAAAACGCGATTTGCCATTTAATTTCTCTGTCCTCCGATGTGATTGCACATCGGAGGACAGAGAAATAGTGTCCCCGATGGCCCCCAATAGCCCCCCAATACTCACCTATCTCCCCCGGTGCTCCTCGTGTCTCCCGATGGGCGCCGCCATCTTTTTTCCGTGAAAAAATGGCGGGCGCATGCGCAATGCGCCCGTCGCCCGGAAGATCTTTGGGGTCTCGGCTGCCGGGGGTAGCCGAGACCACAAAGAACATGATCGGGGTCGGTTTTTACTGACCCCTGTTTTGCGATCGCCGGTAATTAACTGTTTACCGGCGACCGCAAAAAAAAAAAAAGAAAAAAAAGCGATCTGTAATTCTCTGTCCTCTAATGTGATCGCACATCAGAGGACAGAGAAATAGGGGGATTCGGGGACCCTATCATACTCACCCGGTGTCCCCGGGTCCTCCTGCGTCTCCTCTTGCCGGCCGGCTTCTTCCTCTGCGAAGAAAATGGCGGGCGCATGCGCAGTGCGCCCGCCATCTGCTGCCATCTGCCGGCCGGCAGGAGAGACGAGTTGGGGCTAAAATTAGGGCTAGGGTTAGGGTTAGGGCTAGGGTTAGGGCTAGGGTTAGGGTTAGTGCTAGGGTTAGGGTTAGGGCTAGGGTTAGGGCTAGGGTTAGGGCTAGGGTTGGGGCTAAATTTAGGGTTAGGGCCAGGGTTAGGGTTAGGCTACTTTCACACTAGCGTTTTTTGGCTTCCGTTGCAATGCGTCGTTGGAGAAAAAACGCATCCTGCAAAAGTGCTTGCAGGATGCGTTTTTTTTCCATTGACTGGCATTAGCGACACATTGCGACGGATTGCCACACGTTGCATCCGTCGTGCGACGGATGCGTCGTGCTTTGGCGGACCGTCGGCACAAAAAAACGATACATGTAACTTTTTTTGTGCGACATGTCCGCCATTTCCAACCGCGCATGCGCGGCCGGAACTCCGCCCCCGCCTCCACGCACCTCACAATGGGGCAGCGGATGCATTGAAAAAACAGCATCCTCTGCACCCGTTGTGCGGCGCTTACAACGCTAGCGTCGGTACGTCGGCCCGACACACTGCGATGGGCCGAGTATGACACTAGTGTGAAAGTAGCCTTAGGGTTAGGGTTGGGGCTAAAGTTAGGGCTAGGGTTAGGGTTAAATTTAGGGTTAGGATTGGGGCTAAAGTTAGGGTTAGGGCTAGGGTTGGGGCTAAAATTAGGGTTAGGGTTAGGGTTGGGGCTAAAGTTAGAGATAGAGTTGGGATTAGGGTTAGGGTTTGGATTAGGGTTGGTATTAGGTTTATGGTTAGGATTAGGTTTACGTTTGGGATTAGGGTTGGGATTAGGGTTAGGGTTGGGATTAGGGTTAAGGTTAGGGTTGGGATTAGGGTTAGGGGTGTATTGGGATTAGGGTTAGGTTTGAGGTTAGGGTTGAGATTAGGGTTAGGGGTGTGTTGGATTTAGGGTTTTGATTAGGGTTATGGTTAGAGTTGAGATTAGGGCTGTTTTGGGGTTAGGGTTGTGATTATCGTTAGGGTTGTGATTAGGATTATGGATCGGGTTGAGATTAGGGTTAGGGGTGTGTTGGAGTTAGGGTTGGAGTTAGAATTGGGGGGTTTCCACTGTTTAGGTACATCAGGGGGTCTCCAAACACGACAGACAATTTTGCGCTAAAAAAGTCAAATGGTGCTCCCTCCCTTCTGAGCTCTGCCGTGCGCCCAAACAGTGGTTTACCCCCACATATGGGGCATCAGCGTACTCGGGATAAATTGGACAACAACTTTTGGGGTCCAATTTCTCCTGTTACCCTTGTGAAAATAAAAACTTGGGGGCTAAAAATCTTTTTTGTGGGAAAAAAAAATATTTTTTTATTTTCACTACTCTGCATTATAAACTTCTGTGAAGCACTTGGGCATTCAAAGTTCTCACCACATATCTAGATAAGTTCCTTGGGGGTCTACTTTCCAAAATGGGGTCACTTGTGGGGGGTTTCTACTGTTTAGGTACATCAGTGGCTCTGCAAACGCAACATAACGCCTGCAGACCATTCTATCAAAGCCTGCATTCCAAAATGGCGCTCCTTCCCTTCCGAGCTCTGCCGTGCACCCAAACAGTGGTTTACCCCCACATATTGGGTACCAGCATACTCAAGACAAATTGGACAACAACTTTTGGGGTACAATTTCTCTTGTTACCCTTGTGAAAATAAAAATTTGGGGGCTAAAAAATCTTTTTTGTGGGAAAAAAATATATTTTTTATTTTCACTACTCTGCATTATAAACGTCTGTGAAGCACTTGGGCATTCAAAGTTCTCACCACATATCTAGATAAGTTCCTTAGGGGGTCTATTTTCCAAAATGGAGTCACTTGTTGGGGGTTTCTACTGTTTAGGTACATTAGGGGTCTGCAAACGCAACATAATGCCAGCAGACAATTCTATCAAAGTCTGCATTCCAAAATGGCGCTCCTTCCCTTCCGAGCTCAGCCATGCGCCTAAACAGTGGTTTACCCCCACATATGGGGTACCAGCATACTCAGGACAAATTGGACAACAACTTTTGGGGTCCAATTTCTCTTGTTACCCCTGTGAAAATAAAAACTTGGGGGCTAAAAAATCTTTTTTGTTAAAAAAAAAAAAAAATTATTTTCACGACTCTGCATTATAAACTTCTGTGATGCACTTGGGCATTCAAAGTTCTCACTACACATCTAGATAAGTTCCATGGGGGGTCTAGTTTCCAAAATGGGGTCACTTTTGGGGGGTTTCTACTGTTTAGGCACATCAGGGGCTCTCCAAACTCGACATGGCGTCCGATCTCAATTCCAGTCAATTTTGCATTGAAAAGTCAAATGGCGCTCCTTTGCTTCCGAGCTCAGCCATGCGCCCAAACAGTGGTTTACCCCCACATATGGGGTGTCGGCGTGCTCAGGACAAATTGTGCAACAACTTCTGGGGTCCATTTTCTCCTGTTACCCTTGGTAAAATAAAAATTTGGAGGCAAAAAGATCATTTTTGTAGAAAAAATGCGATTTTTTTATTTTCACGGCTCTACGTTATAAACTTCTGTGAAGCACCTGGGGGTTTAAAGTGCTCACCACACATCTAGATAAGTTCCTTAAGGGGTCTAGTTTCCAAAATGGTGTCATTTGTGGGGGGTTTCCACTGTTTAGGCACATCAGGAGCTCTCCAAACGTGACATGGCGTCCGATCTCAATTCCAGCCAATTCTACATTGAAAAAGTAAAACGACACTCCTTCTCTTCCAAGCTCTGCGGTGCGCCCAAACAGTGGTTTACCCCCACATATCAGGTATCGACGTACTCAGGAGAAATTGCACAACAACTTTTGTGGTCTAATTTCTCCTGTTACCCTTGTGAAAATAAGAATTTGTGGGCGAAAAAATCATTTTTGTGAAAACAAATGCGATTTTTTATTTTCACGGCTCTACGTTATAAACTTCTGTGAAGCACTTGGGGGTTCAAAGTGCTCACCACACATCTAGATAAGTTCCTTAAGGGGTCTAGTTTCCAAAATGGTGTCACTTGTGGGGGGTTTCCACTGTTTAGGCACATTAGGGGCTCTCCAAACGCGACATGGCGTCCGATCTCAATTCCAGCCAATTCTGCATTGAAACAGTCAAACGGCGCTCCTTCACTTCCAAGCTCTGCGGTGCGCCCAAACAGTGGTTTACCTCCACATATGGGGTATCGGCGTACTCAGGAGAAATTGCACAACAAAATTTGTGGTTAAATTTCTGTTTTTACACTTGTGAAAATTAAAAAAATGGTTCTGAAGTAAAATGTTTGCAAAAAAAAGTTAAATGTTCATTTTTTTCTTCCACATTGTTTCAGTTCCTGTGAAGTACGTAAAGGGTTAATAAACTTCTTGAATGTGGTTTTGAGCAGCTTGAGGGGTGAAGTTTTTAGAATGGTGTCACACTTGGTTATTTTCTATCATATAGACCCCTCAAAATGACTTCAAAGGTGATGTGGTCCCTAAAAAAAACATGGTGTTGTAAAAATGAGAAATTGCTGGTCAACTTTTAACCCTTATAACTCCCTAACCCAAAAAAATTTTGTTTCCAAAATTGTGCTGATGTAAAGTGGACATGTGGGAAATGTTATTTATTAACTATTTTTCGTGACATATCTCTCTGATTTAAGGGCATAAAAATACAAAGTTTGAAAATTGCAAAATTTTTAAAATTTTCGCCATATTTCCGTTTTTTTCATAAATAATCGCAAGTAATATCGAAGAAATGTTACCACTAACTTGAAGTACAATATGTCACTAAAAAACAATCTCAGAATCAGCGGGATCCGATAAAGCGTTCCAGAGTTATAACCTCATAAAGTGACAGTGGTCAGAATTGTAAAAATTGGCTCGGTCATTAAGTACCAAATTGGCTCTGTCACTAAGGGGTTAAAACCCATCCTACCTGATAATATAGGTGAATCTAATGAAAATATAGAGTCCCTGTGGGCGGAGATAAGGGGAGGGGGAAAAAATAATAAATTACTGATAGGGGTTTGTTATAAGTCCCCAAAAATAATGGAAGCAACGGAGAATATCCTAGTAAAGCAAATAGATGAAGCTGTGATTCAAGGAGAAGTCATTATTATGGGGACTTCAACTACCCTGAAATAGATTGGGGAACAGAAACCTGCAGTTCCAGCAAAGCCGTATTTTTTTCGGACTATAAGACGCACCGGACTATAAGACGCACCCAGGTTTTAGAGGTGGAAAATAGGGAAAAAAATATTTGAAGCAAAAAAGGTGGTAAAATATTTAATAACATAAACATACTATTATATGTGTTGTTATTATTATATATAATAGTATGTTATTATGTTGGAAGCTGCGGGACCAGTGTGGTGTCTGTAAAGTACTATATGAAGACGCTGGAGGGTGAGTATAAGAATGGGGCACAGGTCTTATATTTAAAGCACCACTCCAGCACTGAAAAATAACACTGGAGTGCTGCTTTGAGATCCCATTGGGAGAACTGTAACTCCCAGCATATCCTGCAGATCCTATGGCATGCTGGGAGTTATAGTTCACCACAGAAGTGGCAGAGTGCTTTATTGTGTGTTGTAGTAACTATCCTTTTAATTGTGACAGCCAGCCAGCTGTGGTGAGGTAAAATGCTGGAGCATCCCATCCCATGACACCACAGAGTGCTCCCTGCCTCTCCACAGCACAGGAGTAAGCTTGCAGATTGTAGTGTGGTGCAGGACCTGTGATGACATCAGAAGAGGGAGGGCTCTGTGCTGCCATGTGATGCTCCAGCCCACCCTCTTCATGACATCACACAGGTCAGCATCCAGCACAGCCCTGTATGCAGTGATCTTGCCCCTTCTTGCCCCTGCTGCTGCCTTCTCCACCAGACACACAGATTTCCCCAGCTGCTGCAAGAATCCAGCGCTGGGGAAACCATGTGTGTCCCTGTGAAGGAGTATTCATTTGCTGCTCCCAAACCACTGCTCAGCTGACAGGTGGGCGGGGAAGCAGCTATTGAATATTCACGGCACTTTAATGATCAGGACCATGTGGTTTCCCCAGCACTGATTCCTGAAGCCAGGCAGGGAGATTTTTCTACCTCCTGCCTCCCAGTGCATCCCACTCACCGCTGCCTCCTCCCCACGTTACATCCGTACCATAAGACGCACCCACACTTTCCTCCCAAATTTGGAGGAAAAAAGTGCGTCTTATGGTCAGAAAAATACGGTAATCGGTTTTTGACAACTATGAGAGACAATTACCTTTCACAACTGGTTCAGGACCCAGCAATAAGGGGGGCACTGCTAGACCTAATATTAACCAACAGGCCAGACCGCATATCAAATATAAGGGTTGGGGGTCACTTGGGGAATAGTGATCTCAAAATAATAAGTTTTCATGTATCCTTTAATAAGATGTGTAGTAGAGGGGTTACAAGGACACTAAACTTCAGGAAGGCAAATTTCCAATGGATGAGAGATGATCTTGGTGCAATTAACTGGGACAATGTCCTGAGACATAAAAATACACAAAGAAAATGGGAGATGTTTTTTAGCACCCTGGATAGGACCTGTGCACAGTATATACCGTGTGGGAATAAGCATACTAGAAATAGGAGGAAACCAATATGGCTAAATAGAGCTGTAAGGGGCGCAATAAGGGACAAAAAGAAAGCACTTAGAGAATTAAAGGAAGTAGGTAGTGATGAGGCATTAAATAAATATAAAAAATTAAATACATTCTGTAAAAAGCAAATCAAGGCAGCTAAGATTGAGACAGAGAGACTCACTGTCAGAGAAAGTAAAAATAATCCCAAAATATTCTTTAACTACGTAAATAGTAAGAAACTAAAAAAATGACAGTGTTGACCCCCTTAAAAATAGTCTGGGTAAAATGGTGGATGAAGATGAGGAAAAAGCCAATATGCTAAATGACTTTTTTCAACAGTATTTACACAAGAAAATCCCATGGCAGACAATATGATCAGTGATTACAAAAATTCCCCATTAAATGTCACCTGCTTAACCCAGCAGGAAGTACGGCGGCGTCTAAAAATCACTAAAATTGACAAATCTCCGGGCCCGGATGGGATACACCCCCGAGTACTGCAGGAATTAAGTGCAGTCATTGATAGACCATTATTTTTAATCTTTAAAGATTCCATAATAACAGGGTCTATACCACAGGACTGGCGTATAGCAAATGTGGTGCCAATATTCAAAAAAGGGGACAAAAACTGAACTCGGAAATTATAGGCCAGTAAGTTTAACCTCTACAGTGGGTAAAATCCTGGAGGGTTTTCTAAGGCCATGTTCACACAGTGCGTTTTTTACCGCGGAATCGCGGCGGTTTTGCCGCTGCGGTTCCGCAGCTGTTTTCCATGCAGGGTACAGTACACTGTACCCTATGGAAAACAGGACACACTGTGCACATGGTCCGGAAATTTAAAAAAAAAAGCCGTGCTGAATAGCTCCCGGAAAAAAGAAGGAGCATGTCAATTCTTCTTCCTGAACCGCAGCGGTTCTGCACCCATAGACCTCCATTGTGAGGTCAAAATCGCAGTAAAACCCGCAGATCAAAAATATATCTGCGGGTTTTACTGCGGTTTGTTGTGCAGAACCGCTGCAGCCGGAAGTGCGGGGAAGCCGGCGGAAGTGCGGGGCCGGAAGTGCGTGGGCGGAGAGACATGGAGGCATAGCGTCGCATGGGGATCGTGTCGGCCGTTTGATTGATTTGGTATGTGTGTCTGTGTGTGTGTGTATGTGTGTGTGTGTGTGTGTGTGTGTGTGTGTGTGTGTGTGTGTGTGTGTGTGTGTGTGTGTCCCCATGCGACGCTAGTGCCACCATTATGCTAAGTCGCCGTATGGGACTACTACTCCCATCTGGTATTAGGATGGGAGAGTTGTCCCTGTGTCCGGCGACTTAGCACAATAGTAAAGTTTACACCAAACACCTACACACAATACACATACATGACACACAGTACATACAACACATAACACAGAGTATATACTCACCAACAGCACACTTGTAGGCGAAGCCCTCGATCCTCCAGGAAAAAATCCCAAAATAATAAACCAAATCCATACTCCCTGTCCGCAGAATCCATAAAACGAGTGTCCCACGCCGATCGGCTGCTCTCCGGCGATATACTGCCAGGAGCGAAGCTCCTAGCAGTGTATCGCGTACTGTCCCGGAGCTCAATGACTCCGGCGTCTCGGTTAACAGCAGTACAGCTGCGTTGAACTTTCCCACGCAGCACTGCCGTTAAGCGAGAGTGCCGGGGTCAATGACCGCCGGTAAACTCGCTCGCGCATGCGCAGTGACACACCGACAGGAACTATGGCTCCTGTCAGTGTGTTGCTGCATCCGTGGAGAGCAGACATATCTCTGGATGTGTCTGTTCTCCATGGAAAATCTTCGTGGGATACGTGGCACTTAAATACGTGGCACTTAAATACGTGACACGTGTCACTTATACGTGATACGTGTCACTTAAATACGTGACACGTGTCACTTATACGTGATACGTGTCACTTAAATACATGATACGTGTCACTTAAATACGTGGCACGTGGCACTTAAATACGTGGCACTGAAATACGTGATACGTGGCACGTGGCACTTAAATACGTGGCACGTGGCACTGAAATACGTGGCACGTGGCACTGAAATACGTGGCACTTAAATATGTGGCACGTGGCACTAAAATACGTGGCACGTGGCACTGAAATACGTGGCACGTGGCACTGAGATACGTGGCACATGGCACTGAAATATGTGGCACGTGGCACTTAAATACGTGGCACGTGGCACTGAAATACGTGGCACGTGGCACTTAAATATGTGGCACGTGGCACTTAAATACGTGGCACGTGGCACTACAATACGTGGCACGTGGCACTTAAATACGTGGCACGTGGCACTGAGATACGTGGCACGTGGCACTTAAATACGTGGCACGTGGCACTAAAATACGTGGCACGTGGCACTGAAATACGTGGCACGTGGCACTGAAATACGTGGCACGTGGCACTTAAATATGTGGCACGTGGCACTAAAATACGTGGCACGTGGCACTTAAATACGTGGCACGTGGCACTGAGATACGTGGCACTGAAATACGTGGCACGTGGCACTGAGATACGTGGCACGTGGCACTGAAATACGTGGCACGTGGCACTGAAATATGTGGCACGTGGCACTTAAATACGTGGCACGTGGCACTGAAATACGTGGCACGTGGCACTTAAATATGTGGCACGTGGCACTAAAATACGTGGCACGTGGCACTTAAATACGTGGCACGTGGCACTGAGATACGTGGCACTGAAATACGTGGCACGTGGCACTGAGATACGTGGCACGTGGCACTGAAATACGTGGCACGTGGCACTGAAATATGTGGCACGTGGCACTTAAATACGTGGCACGTGGCACTGAAATACGTGGCACGTGGCACTTAAATATGTGGCACGTGGCACTTAAATACGTGGCACGTGGCACTACAATACGTGGCACTTAAATACGTGGCACGTGGCACTGAGATACGTGGCACGTGGCACTTAAATACGTGGCACGTGGCACTAAAATACGTGGCACGTGGCACTGAAATATGTGGCACGTGGCACTTAAATACGTGGCACTGAAATACGTGGCACTTAGGCTATGTTCACATTTGCGTTGTGCGCCGCAGCGTCGGCGCCGCAACACACAACGCAAAGTAAAACGCAGCAAAACGCATGCACAACGCTGCGTTTTGCGCCGCATGCGTCCTTTTTTTGATTGATTTTGGACGCAGCAAAAATGCAACTTGCTGCGTCCTCTGCGCCCGGATGCGTGCGCTGCAGTGACGCATGCGGCGCAAAACGCGGAGCGCTGTCATTCAAAACACGTCCACTCATTTTGGTGTTTAGTCCCAAAATGGAGGATGGAAGAAGAAAAGGGTTGGACAAGGAAATGACATCATTTCTTTTTTTTTTTTCCCCCACTGCAGTTAAAGCTTTATTTGTGTCAAACACAGACAATTTGCAGAGAAAACTGCATAAAAAAACGCACAAAAAACCGCACTAAAAAACGCACCAAAAAACGCACCAAAAACGCACCAAAAACGCACAAAAAACGCACCTGCGTTTTCTGCAGAGACCTGCAGATTCAGTCAGGAAAAAAAAAGGATGGAAATCCTGAACGTGTGAACATAGCCTAAGGGATGCTATTCTGGAGTATCTGAAGAGGATTAACCTCATGACCCAGTATCAGCACGGGTTTACTAGGGACCGTTCATGTCAGACTAATCTGATAAGATTCTATGAAGAGGTAAGTTCCGGACTGGACCAAGGAAACCTAGTGGACGTAGTGTATATGGACTTTTCAAAAGCTTTTGATACGGTGCCACACAAAAGGTTGATACATAAAATGAGAATAATGGGGATAGGGGAAAATATGTGTAAGTGGGTTGAGAGCTGGCTCAGGGATAGGAAACAAAGGGTGGTTATTAATGGAGCACACTTGGACTGGGTAGCGGCTAGCAGTGGGGTACCACAGGGGTCAGTATTAGGCAATCTTCTTTTTAACATATTTATTAATGACCTTGTAGGGGGCATTCAGAGTAGAATTTCAATATTTGCAGATGACACTAAACTCTGCAGGGTAATCAATACAGAGAAGGACAATTTTATATTACAGGAGGATTTATGTAAACTAGAAACTTGGGCTGATAAATGGCAAATGAGCTTTAATGGGGATAAATGTAAGGTCATGCACTTGGCCGAAAGAAATAAGATGTATAATTATGTGTTTAATTATAAAACACTGTCACTAAAAAAGACCTGGGTGTATGGGTGGACGACAAACTCACATTTAGTGGCCAGTGTCAGGCAGCTGCTACAAAGGCAAATAAAATAATGAGATGCATTAAAAGAGGCATAGATGCTATGAGGAGAACATAATTTTACCTCTATACAAGTCACTAGTTCGACCACACTTAGAAGACTGTGTACAGTTCTGGTCTCCGGTGTATAAGAAAGACATAGCTGAGCTAGAGAGGATGCAGAGAAGATAAATCAAGGTTATTAGAGGACTGGGGGGTCTGCAATACCAAGACAGGTTATTACACTTGGGGTTATTTAGTTTGGAAAAACGAAGGTTAAGGGGTGATCTTATTTTAATGTATAAATATATGAGGGGACAGTACAAAGACCTTTCTGATGATCTTTTTACTCGTAGACAGTAGACAGGGACAAGGGGGCATCCTCTACGTCTGGAGGAAAGAAGGTTTCATCATAATAACAGATGTGGATTCTTTACTGTGAGAGCAGTGAGACTATGGAACTCTCTGCCGTATGATGTTGTAATGAGTGATTCATTACTAAAATTTAAGAAGGGACTGGATACCTTTCTGGAAAAGTATAATGTTACAGGGTATATACACTAGACTCCTTGATAGGGCGTTGATCCAGGGAACTAGTCTGATTGCTGTATGTGGAGTTGGGAAGGAATTTTTTTCCCCAATGTGGAGCTTACTATTTTCCACATGTTTTATTTTGCCTTCCTCTGGATCAACATGTTAGGGCATGTTAGGTTAGGATATTGGTTGAACCATACCTCCCAACCGTCCCGGATCCCGCGGGACTGTCCTGATTTTGACAGTCAGCCCCGGGATCCCGGGCGGGACACTAATGTCCCGCACTACGTGCCTAGGGCAGGGACAATGCAGGGGGCGGCACCTGAGTAGCTTAGGTTTATGGCTGTTTTTTTTTTCTTATACATGCTGGGTCTCCTCCCGACCGATCCCGCCCCCCCCCCGCCCCCTGTGTGTGCGGCGCTGTGCAGGCAGAGAGCCAGCAGCGATCAAGATGAGAGGTCAGCGACTCACTTCCTCCTGTGTGTGCACGGAGCTCCGGCTTCTCCTGCTCTTAGCTGCTATCCCGGCAGAGAAGGAGAGACGAGGGAGGTGCCGGGACAGTGCAGAGCTGTGAGCAGCCGGAGAAACTGAAGAGCTGCACATGGACAGATCAGCCGCCCCTGCAACACAGAGGAGATTGTGTGTGTGTGTGTGATGTGTGTGTGTGTGTGTGTGAGATGTGTGTGTGTGTCTGATGCTGCATGTGTGTGTCATTGTGTGTGTGTGATGCTGCATTTGTGTGTGTGTCATGTGTGTATGAGGTATCTGGTGTGTGTGATGGCTGGGTGTGTGTGTGATGGCTGGGTGTGTGTGTGATGGCTGGGTGTGTGTGTGATGGCTGGGTGTGTGTGTGATGGCTAGGTGTGTGTGTGTGATGGCTGGGTGTGTGTGTGTGTGATGGCTGGGTGTGTGTGATGGCTGGGTGTGTGTGTGTGATGGCTGCGTGTGTGTGTGATGGCTGGGTGTGTGCGTGTGATGGCTGCGTGTGTGTGTGATGGCTGCGTGTGTGTGATGGCTGCATGTGTGATGGCTGCGTGTGTGTGTGATGACTGCGTGTGTGTGTGTGATGACTGCGTGTGTGTGTGATGGCTGTGTGTGTGTGATGGCTGCGTATGTGATGCATTTGTGTCAAAGCTGCATGTGTTTGTGAGCTGCGTTTGTGATGCTGCGTGTGTATGTGTGATACTGTGTGTGATGCTGCATGTGTGTGAGCTGCGTGCGTGTGTGAGCTGTGTGTGTGCTGCGTGTGTGTGAGCTGTGTGTGTGAGCTGTGTGCGTGTGCATGTGTGTGAGCGTGTGTGTGTGCTGCGTGTGTGTGAGCCGTGTGTGTGAGCTGTGTGCGTGTGCATGTGTGTGAGCTTTTGTGTGAGCTGCGTGCCTGTATGTCATTATACAGTATGGAGAACTGTGGCCATTATACAGTATGCAGCATCATGTGCGGTCATTATACAGTATGAAGCATCATGTGCAGCCAGCATACAGTATGGAGCATCATGTGTGGTCATCATACAGTATGGAGCATCATGTGCGGTCATTATACAGTATGGAGCATCATGTGCAGTCATTATACAGTATGGAGCATCATGTGCGGCCATTATACGGTATGGAGCATCATGTACAGTCATTATACAGTATGGAGCATCATGTGCGGCCATTATACGGTATGCATGCCGTCATTATACAGTATGGAGCGTCATGTGTGTTCATTATACAGTATGGAGCGTCATGTGTGTTCATTATACAGTATGGAGCATCATGTGCGGTCATTATACAGTATGGAGCATCATGTGCAGTCATACAATATGGAGCATCATGTGCAGCCAGTATACAGTATGGAGCATCATGTGCGGTCATTATACAGTATGGAGCATCATGTGCGGCCATTATACAGTATGGAGCATCATGTGTGGCCATTATACAGTATGGAGCGTCATGTGTGGCCATTATACAGTATGGAGCATCATGTGTGGCCATTATACAGTATGGAGCGTCATGTGCGGTCATTATACGGTATGGAGCATCATGTACGGTCATTATACAGTATGGAGCACTGTGTGGACATATTTTTTTGTTTATAACTATTGTATATGAAACAGTGTGATCAGCAGTGCTAAATGGGTGTGGTTGGGACGTGGATATGGGTGTGACTAATTATGAATGGGTGTGGTCAGAGGCGTGGCCTAAAATTATTTTAATATATATATGAGTCGTCCGCCAGGGCCGTGAGGTTCCCGGTACCGGGTCCCGTGTTCACAGGGGGATGTCACGGTGGCGACCCGGTCCGTGGCCCTGGGCGCCCATGTAAAAGGGAAATTGAATAAAGTTTATGTTTGTGACGCCACCTGTGGTATTCGGTCAGTAGGGACTGACGCTGCTTTAAGGGGTCCCCTGGGATGATGTTATGGCAGCTAGATGGTATAACTTTCCACAGGTGAAGTGTATCCCCAGGGCTCCCTGTGTGTAGATGCAAGATGGTGAATGGCGCAGTAAAGAACGAGGACACGTTTGCAGTCTCTTTACCTGGTTTACTGAAAACTTCAGATAGCCACAGTCCAGGGTACCAGATCACAGGACAGGCAGGGTCCGGCCGGCTTGGAAGCGAATCCAGAGTCCCCCTTACCAGGTGGAGTTAAAAGCCTTCCTCTAGCGTGGTGGTGTTGTAGTCCCTTACTGCCTATGGCTTCAGGTAAGGTCCTCACAGTTCTTCTCTGTCCCCCATATAGGATAGGACAATACCTGCATGACAGGTAACTCGAGCCTTTTTACAGGGACTCTATCACGCCCCGGGCTCTATGTGTTACTGTGTCTCAGGTGTGTGTGGCGGACAGGTAACTTGCAGTTCAGCTGTCCTGCCGGTTTCTGATGTAAGTCTTAGAGTCCCTTACAACCTCGGTGGTCCGGCTACCGGTTATCTGTGCTTTGCCAGGGAGACAGTCTGCTTGCTGCTGTCCTCCCCCTGGTGTCACTCTCCTGTGCTTTGCTCTCCTGCATGCTCACTGAACAATGTTCGGCTTTCTGTATGTCTCTTTCTTTAGGAGCTGTAGTACTTCAGACTACACAGCCCCTTCGTACGTTCTTCCTGCCTCAGACTGCTCCAGTCTGCTTCCTGGCACTTTCTGACTGACTTTCCCTCCAAACCACAATACATATAGGGGAGTCACCTAGGAATAGGACAAAAGCTCCCCTTGTGGCCTGGAGTGTGAACATGTTGTGTATATGTGGTTACCTGATAAAAGATATCCTTCATCGCTTCCAAACGTAACATCACTCTCCCCGTGAGGAAAGCAATGTTACTGTGATGACCAGGACCCTGGGGCGCCACATATATCTATATATATAATTGTCTATGCAGCATTAATAGTAAAAAGATATGTTAAAAATAATTTAAAAAAAAAAAAAAAAAAAAATCGTGTTATTCTCACCTTCCGGCTGCCCCCGAAGCCTTCCCCATCCTGGCGATGCTCTCGGCAGCTCCTTTCCCAGTAATGCTTTGCAAAATGACCCCAGATGACGTAGGATCACGCGAGACTGCTACGTCATCACGGGTTATTGCCACAAAGCATCACTGGGAACGGACCTGGCGAGAGCATCGCTAACTCCTGGGCTGGATCCGGGGGCCGCCGGAAGGTGAGTATATAACAATTTTTTATTTTCATTATTTTTTTAACAGGGATATGGTGCCCACAATGCTATATACTACGTGGGCTGTGCTATATACTACGTGGGCTGTGTTATATACTCCATAGCTGTGCTATATACTACGTGGCTGTGTTATATACTACGTGACTGTGCTATATACTACGTGGGCTGTTATATGCTATGTGGCTGTGCTATACACTACGTGGCTGTGTTATATGCTATGTGGGCTGTGTTATATGCTGCATGGCTGTACTATATACTACATGGCTGTGTTATATACTACGTGGCTGTGCTATATACTACGTGGGCTGTGTTATATGCTAGGTGGCTGTGCAATATGCTACATGGGCTGTGCTATATGCTATGTGGGCTGCTATATGCTACGTTTACGTTTACTGAACAAGTTCTGCCATACATATTCTAGAATACCCGATGCGTTAGAATCGGGCCACCATCTAGTATACAGGTCCTTCTCAAAAAATTAGCATATAG
The DNA here is from genome assembly GCF_051348905.1 of Ranitomeya variabilis. Taxonomy (NCBI): domain Eukaryota; kingdom Metazoa; phylum Chordata; class Amphibia; order Anura; family Dendrobatidae; genus Ranitomeya; species Ranitomeya variabilis. The sequence continues at coordinate 531,896,220 of NC_135235.1, read as the reverse complement.
TGTTAAATTTCATTATTTACCATAATGTAATGATTACAATTAAACTTTCATATATTATAGATTCATTATCCACCAACTGAAATTTGTCAGGTCTTTTATTGTTTTAATACTGATGATTTTGGCCTACAACTCCTGATAACCCAAAAAACCTGTCTCAATAAATTAGCATATTTCACCCATCCAATCAAATAAAAGTGTTTTTTAATAACAAACAAAAAAACCATCAAATAATAATGTTCAGTTATGCACTCAATACTTGGTTGGGAATCCTTTGGCAGAAATGACTGCTTCAATGCGGCGTGGCATGGAGGCAATCAGCCTGTGACACTGCTGAGATGTTATGGAGGCCCAGGATGCTTCAATAGCGGCCTTAAGCTCATCCAGAGTGTTGGGTCTTGCGTCTCTCAACTTTCTCTTCACAATATCCCACAGATTCTCTATGGGGTTCAGGTCAGGAGAGTTGGCTGGCCAATTGAGCACAGTAATACCATGGTCAGTAAACCATTTACCAGTGGTTTTGGCACTGTGAGCAGCTGCCAGGTCGTGCTGAAAAATGAAATCTTCATCTCCATAAAGCATTTCAGCCGATGGAAGCATGAAGTGCTCCAAAATCTCCTGATAGCTAGCTGCATTGACCCTGCCCTTGATGAAACACAGTGGACCAACACCAGCAGCTGACATGGCACCCCACACCATCACTGACTGTGGGTACTTGACACTGGACTTCAGGCATTTTGGCATTTCCTTCTCCCCAGTCTTCCTCCAGACTCTGGCACCTTGATTTCCGAATGACATGCAAAATTTGCTTTCATCAGAAAAAAGTACTTGGGACCACTTAGCAACAGTCCAGTGCTGCTTCTCTGTAGCCCAGGTCAGGCGCTTCTGCCGCTGTTTATGGTTCAAAAGTGGCTTTACCTGGGGAATGCGGCACCTGTAGCCCATTTCCTGCACACGCCTTTCCACACCAGACTCAGTCCACTGCTTCCTCAGGTTCCCCAAGGTCTGGAATCGGTCCTTCTCCACAATCTTCCTCAGGGTCCGGTCACCTCTTCTCGTTGTACAGCGTTTTCTGCCACATTGTTTCCTTCCAACAGACTTACCATTGAGGTGCCTTGATACAGCACTCTGGGAACAGCCTATTTGTTGAGAAATTTCTTTCTGGGTCTTACCCTCTTGCTTGAGGGTGTCAATGATGGCCTTCTTGACATCTGTCAGGTCGCTAGTCTTACCCATGATGGGGGTTTTGAGTAATGAACCAGGCAGGGAGTTTTTAAAAGCCTCAGGTATCTTTTGCATGTGTTTAGAGTTAATTAGTTGATTCAGAAGATTAGGGTAATAGGTCATTTAGAGAACCTTTTCTTGATATGCTAATTTATTGAGACAGGTTTTTTGGGTTATCAGGAGTTGTAGGCCAAAATCATCAGTATTAAAACAATAAAAGACCTGACAAATTTCAGTTGGTGGATAATGAATCTATAATATATGAAAGTTTAATTGTAATCATTACATTATGGTAAATAATGAAATTTAACACTATATGCTAATTTTTTGAGAAGGACCTGTATATATATATATCTATATATATAATTGCCTAAGGGGTACTTCCGTCTTTCTGTCTGCAACTTCCGTCACGGAAATCCCGCGTCGCTGATTGGTCTCGCCAGCTGCCTGTCATGGCTGCCGCGACTAATCAGCGACGGGCACAGTCCGATTAGTCCCTCCCTACTCCCCTGCAGTCAGTGCCTGGCGCCCGCATACTCCCTTCCGGTCACCACTAACACAGGGTTAATGCCAGTGGGTAACGCACTCCGTTACCGCTGATATTAACCCTGTGTGTCCCCAACTTTTACTATTGATGCTGCCTAAGCAGCATCAATAGTAAAAATATGTAATGTTAAAAAAATTTAAAAAAAAAACAACCCTGCTATTCTCACCCTCCGTCGTCCGACGATGTGCTCGCGCCTGCCGCCATCTTCCTTTCCCAGAGATGCATTGCGAAATTACCCAGCATTGTAGACGCCACACAGCCGTCACTCAAATCTTCTTGGCGCCGGGGGCAACGCCTCCTCACCGCTGTTTTGAAATGAGCCGGTGCCTGCGCTCTTTTCTCCTGCCTTGGGCAGGCGCAGTGAGCGCTGCCCGTCCTCTGTCCTCGTATGCAGTCTAGCTGACTGCGCCTGTGCGGCCGCCCTGCCTGTGAATCCCAGCCCCACAGTGAGAATAAATCAGAAGACACTGCGGTGTGGGGATTCACACGCAGGGCGGCCGCACAGGCGCAGTCAGCTACACTGCATATGAGGACAGACGGGCAGTGCTCACTGCGCCTGCCCAAGGCAAGAGAAAAGAGCGCAGGCGCCGGCTCATTTCAAAACAGCGGTGAGGAGGCGGCACCCGGCGCCAAGAAGATTTGAGTGACGGCTGTGTGGCATCTGCAGCAGGGGGGAAAGGCCTGCCTCCTTGACTGAAGAAAAGGTATTTAGGACAAATTACAAAACTGATTATTTTGGCAGTTACAGCAACCAGAACTAAAAGAGCCACCTTGTCAGAATGCAGCATTACTGCTGCACAAGGTGGCTATTTTAGTTAAAAATGCCTGGGGGGGTGACAGGTTCCCTTTAATGGTGTCAGGTAGAATTCATTTAATTCAGGTTGCTTCCTGACACCATTAAAGTGAATGGACAAAAAACTGGATCCTGACATTGTAGGAGGGTGGTGCTGTTATGGACAGTAACTTTTTAGAGACTGCACCCCCTTGTCTGGCAGGATGGAATGTTCTGCTTCTCCCCTGGGATATACTGTGTGAATGAATTGGACTGTGCAGATGGAAGGGGTGGAGCCTGAACAGGTGTGTGAGCTGAGGCTACTGCAGAGATCTTTGTGCTTATAGCTGCAAGAGAGGACCCCCAGCCTGTAACGGAGTGGACTTGTGAGATTTCACAGATTTTTCCAGGTGCAGCGAGGGTAGCTGTCCTGTGTTAGTTCGAGGAGCCACGAAGATACCGAGAAAGGGATTTACAGTTTCCAGGAGCACCTCCAGGACCCCGAAGCAAGGAGAAGACCACGTTTCACGTAGCTGGCAGAAAGCCATGCGCACCACCGTACTAGACTGTAGGGGGCCCCCGGGACTGGATCTGAGTCCTCAACATCACCGTGAGTTTGTTCCTGTTTTGTGCACGTCAGGGCCTAGTGTATGCTTCAATAGTCAGAACACGGCAGCCGTGAGGCCTGCTTAGTAAAGGCCAGGGAGGTTATACGTAGAGTAGCATCATTCTTTGTTTATTGTTTGCATTTACTGTGTATACTCGAGTATAAGCTGAGATTTTCAGCCCCAAAAAATTGGCTGAAAGTGCCCCTCTCGGCTTATACTTGAGTCATGGAAGGCAGGGGGGTTGGCGGGTGAGGGGGAGCGACGCCTGTCAAATACCTGCTCCCGGCGCTCCTGGCGCGGTCCCTGCATGTCCCACATCTCCGGGAGCGGCAGCTTCTTCCCCTGTTCAGCTGTCACTGGTACCGCTCATTAAAGTTATGAATATGGACTCCACTCCCATAGGGGTGGAGCCGCATATTCATTACTGTAATGAGCGGTGCCACGTGACCGCTCACTATAGGAAGAAGCTGCCGCTCTCGGAGACGTGGGACATGCAGGGACCACGCCAGGAGCGCCGGGAGCAGGTGAGTATGTCATATTCACCTTTCCGCGTTCCACCGCCGCCTCGTCTTCCGCGTCCTCTGCAGTGACTGTTCAGGTCAGAGGGCGCGATGACGTATTAGTCTGTGCGCCGCCCTCTGCCTGAACAGTCAGTGCAGAGAGACGAGACGCCGAGGAGCAGCGGGCAGCGACGGGAGGTGAGTATGTAATTTTTTTTTTAGTGCAGCAGCAGCATTACATGTGGCACAATTCTATATGGAGCATCTATGGGGCCATAAAGAACTGCATGAAACATTATATGGGGCATCTATGGGGTAATAACTGCATGGAGCATTATATATGGCATCTATGGGGCCATAACTGCATGGATCATTATATGGAGCATTATGGGGCCATAACTGCATGGAGCATTATATGGAGCATCTATGGGGACATAACTGCATGGAGCATTATATGGGGCATCTATGGGGCCATAAAGAACTGCATGGAGCATTATATGGGGCATCTATGGGGCCATAATGAACGGCATGGAGCATTATATGGAGCATTACATGGGGCCATAAAGAACTGCATGGAGCATTATATGGAGCATCTATGGGGCCATAAAGAACTGCATGGAGCATTATATAGAGCATCTATGGGGCCATAAAGAACTGCATGGAGCATTATATGGAGCATCTATGGGGCCATAAAGAACTGCATGGAGCATTATATGGGGCCATAAAGAACAGAATGGAGCATTATATGGGGCATATTTGTATATGGAGCATCTTATGGGGCCATAATGAACTGTATGGAGCATTATATGGGGCCTATTTGTATGGAGCATCTTATGGGGCCATAATGAACTGTATGGAGCATTATTTGGGGCCTATTTTGTAAGGAGCATCTTATGGGGCCACAATGAACTGTATGGAGCATTATATGGGGCCTATTTTGTATGGAGCATCTTATGGGGCCCATCATGAACTGTATGGAGCATTATATGGGGCTGCTGGTTCAATATGGATATTCAAAAACACTTAACCTACTGATGTCTCAATTAATTTTACTTTTATTGGTATCTATTTTTATTTTTGACATTTACCGGTAGCTGCTGCATTTTGCACCCTAGGCTTATACTCGAGTCAATAAGTTTTCCCAGTTTTTTGTTGCAAAATTAGGGGGGTCGGCTTATACTCGGGTCGGCTTATACTCCAGTATATACGGTACTTGTGTGACCTATATTGAGTCTGTAACAGTTGGAGCACTGACAATAAAGATAAGCTTTAGTATACAAATTCAAGTTTTTTAAATGTTTTTAATATTTTTGTGTGGTTTACATATAGTCTAATAAAATTTGATATTTTTTTATGGTGATCCCTGCCTGAATGCATGACGGTCTATACTCTCCTTTTCTCATGGTCAGTATCAGGCAGCGCTTTGGACGCAGCACATGTCTGCTCTGTCCAAAGTGCTGCCGGCTTTTGGACGTAGGTGATTCCTCATGTGTTCATTGAACCGTGGGGAATCACCGCATCCAAAATATTGAACGGGTGACATTTATCTTGCGGAGACGGAGCGTCTCCGCAAAATAAATAGATGTGCTACGGTCTGGAAAGACGCGTTGCATGTGTCGCATTTTATGGAGCTGAACGCTCCAATCCGAGTGGCGGCGGCAGTGCCGGGTATTGACATGCGAGACTTGTCCAAGTTTCTCACATGTGAGTATGAGCCCTTACACACTCATACACACACACACTCATGCACACACACACAGACACACTCATACACACACACAATGCCATGCGGCTGCCCTCGTGGACTACTAACACCATGGCCCATTCTCTATACACAGCAAATGACAGATCTCTAATCTTGAGCAGCTCAGCTTCTGCTTCTCATCGGAGCGCTGCTCACCATTCTTCACGCCGGCCGCTGCGTCCCCCCCTCTTCTGCCCCGCTCTGCATTGCCAGTAGCACCAGTGTGACGAGGTAGCAGCATGATGACCTCATCACTCTGTTGCACGCTAGGATGCGGTGCGGGAAAAAACTCAATGCTCTGCTCTGTGCCAGGTATCATGCATTCAAATGTATTCGCATCTCAAAGAGGCGAATACTTGTGGATGCATCATGCAAGATCAGTAAGGAGTCTGCCAGCCAGGCTGCAAATTAAGTTTTGGCGGCCGCAGTCAAAAGTACAGTGCCAGTTCTCTGGCGGCCCTGAACAGCTACCTGGGGACCGGCCCAGGGGGAAAATGCATCCCTGCCACCCGGCCCAGCCTGCCATTGCCAGCCTCCCCTGTTCCTCAGTATATAGCAGCTCCAGCCTCCCCTGTCACTAGTATACAGAAGCTCCAGCCTCCCCTGTTCACCAGTATATAGAAGCTCCAGCCCCCCCTGTTCACCAGTGTATAGCAGCCCCAACATCCCCAGTTCACCAGTATATAGCAGCTCCAACCTCACCTGTTCACCAGTATATAGCAGCTCCAACCTCCCCTGTTCACCAGTATAAAGCAGCTCCAGCCTCCCCTGTCACCAGTATATAGCAGCTCCAGCCTCCCCTGTCACCAGCATATAGCAGTTCCAGCCTCCCCTGTCACCATTATATAGCAGCTCCAGCCTCCCCTGTTCACCAGTATATAGCAGCTCCAGCCTCCCCTGTTCACCAGTATATAGCAGCTCCAGCATCCCCTGTTCCCCAGTATATAGCAGCTCCAGCCTCCCCTGTCACTAGTATACAGCAGCTCCAGCCTCCCCTGTTCACCAGTATATAGCAGCTCCAGCCTCCCTTGTCACTAGTATATAGAAGCTCCAGCCTCCCCTGTTCACCAGTATATAGCAGCTCCAACCTCCCCTGTTCACCAGTATACAGAAGCTCCAGCCCCCCCGTTCACCAGTGTATAGCAGCCCCAACGTCCCCTGTTCACCAGTATATAGCAGCTCCAACCTCACCTGTTCACCAGTATATAGCAGCTCCAACCTCCCCTGTTCACCAGTATATAGCAGCTCCAGCCTCCCCTGTCACCAGTATATAGCAGCTCCAGCCTCCCCTGTCACCAGCATATAGCAGTTCCAGCCTCCCCTGTCACCATTATATAGCAGCTCCAGCCTCCCCTGTTCACCAGTATATAGCAGCTCCAGCCTCCCCTGTTCACCAGTATATAGCAGCTCCAGCCTCCCCTGTTCCCCAATATATAGCAGCTCCAGCCTCCCCTGTCACTAGTATACAGCAGCTCCAGCCTCCCCTGTTCACCAGTATATAGCAGCTCCAGCCTCCCTTGTCACTAGTATATAGAAGCTCCAGCCTCCCCTGTTCACCAGTATATAGCAGCTCCAACCTCCCCTGTTCACCAGTATATAGCAGCTCCAGCCTCCCCTGTCACCAGTATATAGCAGCTCCAGCCTCCCATCACCAGTATACAGAAGCTCCAGCCTCTCATCACCAGTATACAGAAGCTCCAGCCTTCCATCACCAGTATACAGCAGCTCCAGCCTCCCATCACCAGTATACAGCAGCTCCAGCCTCCCATCACCAGTATATAGCAGCTCCAGCCTCCCATCACCAGTATATAGCAGCTCCAGCCTCCCCTGTCACCAGTATATAGCAGCTCCAGCGTCCCATCACCAGTATATAGCAGCTCCAGCCTCCCATCACCAGTATACAGCAGCTCCGGCCTCCCATCACCAGTATACAGCAGCTCCAGCCTCCCATCACCAGTATATAGCAGCTCCAGCCTCCCATCACCAGTATATAGCAGCTCCAGCCTCCCATCACCAGTATACAGCAGCTCCAGCCTCCCATCACCAGTATATAGCAGCTCCAGCGTCCCATCACCAGTATATAGCAGCTCCAGCCTCCCATCACCAGTATACAGCAGCTCCAGCCTCCCATCACCAGTATATAGCAGCTCCAGCCTCCCATCACCAGTATATAGCAGCTCCAGCCTCCCATCGCCAGTATACAGCAGCTCCAGCCTCCCATCATCAGTATACAGCAGCTCCATCCTCCCATCACCAGTATACAGCAGCTCCAGCCTCCCCTGTCACCAGCCTCCCCCCCATCTTCAGCTCTATGAGCGCTCGCCTGCTCCTGTGTCCTCCTCCCATGTTGTCTACCTCGGACCTCCTCTGCTGTGAGTATGCAGTGAGAGAGATGATCTCATCCTCTTCACATGCACACACAGACTTTGCGGCACTCGGATGCGGGGACCACTACCTCCCGGGTCAGTCAGCTCCCTGCATGGAAGTGAATATGGAGGGGCGCTCTTGACCTCGACCCCCCCCCCCCCGAAAAGACAACAGATTTCATGGGTTGTCTAACGGAGTGGAGGGGAGGTTAAAAAAAAAACAAACAAAAACCCTTCTCTTTCTTGGTGCCGCCCCCTGCAGCCCGGCACCCCTAGGCACGTGCCCTCCAGTGCCTAGTGGCAAATATGGCCCTGTACCTTATATTATACTATGATATTAGTGTGTTTTACCACATAATTGGTGGTCTTGTATTTATTTCTATGTAGCTATATAGTGGGTCCCAAGAATGATTTTCTCTGGTGGGCCCAAGGTGCTCCAGTCCGACGCTGGTCGAACCGGGTATATGCACACGTAGGTTGGATCTCTGCTGATTTTCCACACCTGTTTTTGTAAATCCACAGGTAAACCGCACTGTGTATTACTTGCGGATGTACTGCGGAATTACCGGTTTTTGTGCGGATTCCACCTGCTGTTTTACACCTGCGGATTTCTATTATGGAGCAGGTGTAAACCGCAGCGGAATCCGCACAAAGAATTAACATGCTGCGGAATAAACAATGCAGCGTTTCCGCGCGATTTTTTCCGCAGCATGTGCACAGCGGATTTTGTTTTCCATAGGTTTACATGGTACTGTAAAAGCAAGGAAAACAGCTGCGAATCCACAGCGTCAAAACCGCTGCGGATCCGCAGCAAAATCTGCAACGTGTGCACATACCCTTAATGATTGCACTTTTTTCTGTAGAAAAATCAAATAACTCATATGCTAGTTTTCTATTGCTCCAAAACCATGTGTCAGATTTCATATCTACATTAATAGAAACTGACTATCCATGTCCCAGTTAACAGGGATATGAACCCCTATTTTTTAATTCATTGGTATTACAGTGGCCCAGCTGGCAGCAATCAGGCATTTATAGCATATTCAATAATTCTGCCATAAATGTCTTTAGCGGACGTCCATTTATACCACATATATTACAGGTGCAGGGCTGTGTGTTTTTCTGTAGTTGTCTTTGATGACTTTAAAAGATGGAAGAAAAAGTTAAACTTATCCAATTTCCTGTCGGTAATGACGGGCGCTTCCTTTCCACTTCCTGCAGCAGTGGGTATTTAGTGCACATAAGAAACTAGAATAACTTCAAATAACTGTATAATATCACAGCAAGTCAGAGCTATAGAAATCCCATAAGCCAATGCAATAAGCCAATCCAACTGCTAAGAAACTTTAAGGTCAATCGCTACAAGTGTATTAGTAACTCAAACCTCATGCAGCTATACTATATACATCTAATATATAAAGCTGAATGCTGAATGTGTGTATGTGTGAATGTGTGTATGTGTGTATGTGTGTGTGTATGTATGTCCGGGATTGGCATCTGCACCGTCGCAGCTACAGCCACAAAATTTTGCACAGTCACACGTCTGGACCCCGAGAGCGTCATAGGCTATGTTGTGAGGTGAAATTTTAACCCCGCACTTTCCAATTCACCAAACAATTTTGCCCCTATCTACATAATGGGGAAAAAATGAAAGGAAAAGTGTTGGAGGCAAATTAACAGCAGCCAGATGTGAACAAGGGGGACTTAAAGAATGAGAGCGATGGCGCCAAAGAGTATATACTGTACAGTTGCTAAGGTGGGGCCCCGACATGGGATAATCACCACACCACCACGGGGATATGAACACACACACAAAATGCGCCACACACTACCACGTGCTCGAACACATATACCACCCTCAGCGCACATTTCACCACACATACACCAACCTCGCCACATAAAAGTTAACACACAAAAGTCGCCGCTCAAAACTCGCCACGCGCAAAACTCTCCACATGCAAAACTCGCCACACGTGCAAAACTCACCTCATGGAAAACTCGCCACACGCAAAACTTGCACACGCGGAAAAATTGCCACATGCACAAAAGTTGCAACACATGCAAAAGTTGCCTCACACAAAACTTGCACATACTCAAAAGGCACCACACATAAAACTCGCCACGCGCAAAACTCGCCATGCGCAAAACTTGCTGCACACAACTTGCTACACTAACCTGTCACATGCAACTCGACACAAAAAAATTGCTACACGCATGTTGCCACACAAAACTCATCTCACAAAAGTCGCTACATGCATGTCGCCACACGCAACTCAACACACACAACTTGACACACGAAACTCGCCCTAAAACACACACAAGTCTGGTATTATCCTTCAAAAATAAAAATCTGATTAATAAGCAGACAAACTACAAGAGCAACAAATGTACCATATAGGAATCCGGCAGCTGTCAGTCACATGACCAGTCTATTATGTGTATGTGTGAGCTAATATATACTGCCAGGGGGTGGGCTTACTGTTGGCTGGGGATTTATCAGGCTGCCAATTTAGCTTACAAATACTGAGGTAAAAATACTGACCAAATAACGTGTGAACGAGGTCTTTTACAGGAGGAGATGACATACAGATATATACTATATACAGGAGGAGATGACACACAGGTATATACTATTTACAGGGGAGATGACACACAGGTATATACTATATACAGGAGGAAATGACACAGATATATACTATATACAGGAGAGATGACACACAGGTATATACTATATAGAGGAGGAGATGACATACAGGTACATACTACATACAGCAGGAGATGACATACAGGTATATACTATATACAGGAGCAGATTACCTACAGGTATATAGTATATACAGGAGGAGATGACATACAGGTATATGCTATGTATAGGAGGAGATGACATACAGGTATATACTATATACAGGAGGAGATGACACACAGATATATACTATATATAGGTGAGATGACACACAGGTATATCTAATATATAAAGCTGAATGTGTGTATGTGTGTACAGCCACAAAATTTTGCACAGTCACACGTCTGGACCCCGAGAGCGTCATAGGCTATGTTGTGAGGTGAAATTTTAACCCCGCACGTTCCAATTCACCAAACAATTTTGCCCCTATCTACATAATGGGGAAAAAGTGAAGGGAAAAGTGTTGGAGGAAAATTGACAGCTGCCAGATGTGAACAATGGGGACTTAAAGAATGAGAGCGATGGCGCCAAAGAGTATATACCGTACAGTTGCTAAGGTGGGGCCCCGACATGGGATACTCACCACACACGGGGATATGAACACAAACACAAAATGCGCCACACACTACCACGTGCTTGAACACATATACGACCCTCAGCACATATTTCACCACACACACACCAACCTCGCCACATAAAAGTCGAAACACAAAAGTCACCTCTCAAAACTCGCCACGCGCAAAACTCACTACATGCAAAACTCGCCATATGCAAAACTAGGCTCACGCAAAACTCGCCACACGTGCAAAACTCACCTCATGGAAAACTCGCCACACGCAAAACTTGCACACGCGGAAAAATTGCCACATGCACAAAAGTTGCAACACATGCAAAAGTTGCCTCACACAAAACTTGCACATACTCAAAAGGCACCACACATAAAACTCGCCACGCGCAAAACTCGCCATGCGCAAAACTTGCTGCACACAACTTGCTACACTAACCTGTCACATGCAACTCGACACAAAAAAATTGCTACACGCATGTTGCCACACAAAACTCATCTCACAAAAGTCGCTACATGCATGTCGCCACACGCAACTCAACACACACAACTTGACACACGAAACTCGCCCTAAAACACACACAAGTCTGGTATTATCCTTCAAAAATAAAAATCTGATTAATAAGCTGACAAACTACAAGAGCAACAAATGTACCATATAGGAATCCGGCAGCTGTCAGTCACATGACCAGTCTATTATGTGTATGTGTGAGCTAATATATACTGCCAGGGGGTGGGCTTACTGTTGGCTGGGGATTTATCAGGCTGCCAATTTAGCTTACAAATACTGAGGTAAAAATACTGACCAAATAACGTGTGAACGAGGTCTAATACAGGAGGAGATGACATACAGATATATACTATATACAGGAGGAGATGACACACAGGTATATACTATTTACAGGGGAGATGACACACAGGTATATACTATATGCAGGAGGAGATGACACACAGATATATACTATATACAGGAGAGATGACACACAGGTATATACTATATAGAGGAGGAGATGACATACAGGTACATACTACATACAGCAGGAGATGACATACAGGTATATACTATATACAGAAGGAGATGACACACAGGTATATACTATATACAGGAGCAGATTACCTACAGGTATATAGTATATACAGGAGGAGATGACATACAGGTATATGCTATGTATAGGAGGAGATGACATACAGGTATATACTATATACAGGAGGAGATGACACACAGATATATACTATATATAGGTGAGATGACACACAGGTATATACTATATACAGGAGGAGATTACATACAGGTATATACTATATATAGGAGGAGATGACATACAGGTATATACTATATACAGGGGAGATGACACACAGCAGGTATATACTATATACAGGAGAGATGACATACAGGTATAAACTATATACAGGAGATGACATACAGGTGTACAGGAGATGACATACAGGTGTATACTATATATAAGGGAGATGACAAACATGTATATACTGAGGTGAAAATGAGAGGTGTGAGGTGAAAATGAAAAGGTGTGAGTGCAAAATGAGAGGAGTGAGGGAAAATAGTGGAGTGATCGGAAAATGACAGATGTGAGGTCGAAATGACAAGTGTTAGGGGGGAATGAGAGGAGTGAGGGGGAAAATAAGAGGAGTCAGGGGGAAAATGAGAGGTATGAGGGAGAAAATGAGAGATGTGAGGGGGAAAATGAAAGATGTGATGGGGAAAATGAGAAGCGTGATGGGAAAATAAGAGAAGTGAGGTGCTATAACTAACCACAGATATTTACTATGCCCAGGCAACGCCGGGCTCTTCAGCTAGCTTAGATTTACAATCTCCATGCTTTTCTCATGGTCAACTTTATGTGGCCTGTTCAAGAGTTGGAACAGCCAAAAATCTGTTTGTCTTTGCACCTGAAGGAAAAACTAAGAATGTCGTTTATCAAAAGGCTCTCGAATAAGTAGTAGAAGATTACTTCACATTACTTGGCCAATTTAGTTAAATCTGTGTGGAATATCTCTGGTGTTGAAATATATGTTGTAAAATGCTTCTATTAGCTTAGTTTTTGCCTTTTAATAATTACATTTCTATCTATTTGTTTTGTGTTTTTTTTGTTCAGAATAAATTTTTGTTAACACATTCTATTTTGCTAACAGCAGTTATTACCGCGGGCGAAGCCGGGTAGTACAGCTAGTCTAATATATAAAGCTGAATGTGTGTATGTGTGTATGTCCGGGATTGGCATCTGAACCGTCGCAGCTACAGCCACAAAATTTTGTACAGTCACACGTCTGGACCCCGAGAGCGTCATAGGCTATGTTGTGAGGTGAAATTTTAACCCCGCGCTTTCCAATTCACCAAACAATTTTGCCCCTATCTACATAATGGGGAAAAAGTGAAAGGAAAAGTGTTGGAGGCGTCGCAGCTACAGGCACAAAATTTTGCACAGTCACACGTCTGGACCCCGAGAGCGTCAAAGCTATGTTGTGAGGTGAAATTTTAACCCCGCGCTTTCCAATTCACCAAACAATTTTGCCCCTATCTACATAATGGGGAAAAAATGAAAGGAAAAGTGTTGGAGGCAAATTAACAGCTGCCAGATGTGAACAAGGTGGACTTAAAGAATGAGAGCGATGGCGCCAAAGAGTATATACTGTACAGTTGCTAAGGTGGGGCCCCGACATGGGATAATCACCACACCACCACGGGGATATGAACACACACACACAAAATGCGCCACACACTACCACGTGCTCGAACACATATACCACCCTCAGCGCACATTTTACCACACATACACCAACCTCGCCACATAAAAGTCGAAACACAAAAGTCGCCGCTCAAAACTCGCCACGCACAAAACTCTCCACATGCAAAACTCGCCACACGTGCAAAACTCACCTCATGGAAAACTCGCCACACGCAAAACTTGCATACGCGGAAAAATTGCCACATGCACAAAAGTTGCAACACATGCTAAAGTTGCCTCACACAAAACTTGCACATACTCAAAAGGCACCACACATAAAACTTGCCACGTGCAAAACTCGCCATGCGCAAAACTTGCTGCACACAACTTGCTACACTAACCTGTCACATGCAACTCGACACACAAAAAGTTGCTACACGCATGTCGCCACACAAAACTCATCTCACAAAAGTCGCTACATGCATGTCGCCACACGCAACTCAACACACACAACTTGACACACGAAACTCGACCTAAAACACACACAAGTCTGGTATTATCCTTCAAAAATAAAAATCTGATTAATAAGCAGACAAACTACAAGAGCAACAAATGTACCATATAGGAATCCGGCAGCTGTCAGTCACATGACCAGTCTATTATGTGTATGTGTGAGCTAATATATACTGCCAGGGGGTGGGCTTACTGTTGGCTGGGGATTTATCAGGCTGCCAATTTAGCTTACAAATACTGAGGTAAAAATACTGACCAAATAACGTGTGAACGAGGTCTTTTACAGGAGGAGATGACATACAGATATATACTATATACAGGAGGAGATGACACACAGGTATATACTATTTACAGGGGAGATGACACACAGGTATATACTATATACAGGAGGAGATGACACAGATATATACTATATACAGGAGAGATGACACACAGGTATATACTATATAGAGGAGGAGATGACATACAGGTACATACTACATACAGCAGGAGATGACATACAGGTATATACTATATACAGGAGCAGATTACCTACAGGTATATAGTATATACAGGAGGAGATGACATACAGGTATATGCTATGTATAGGAGGAGATGACATACAGGTATATACTATATACAGGAGGAGATGACACACAGATATATACTATATATAGGTGAGATGACACACAGGTATATCTAATATATAAAGCTGAATGTGTGTATGTGTGTACAGCCACAAAATTTTGCACAGTCACACGTCTGGACCCCGAGAGCGTCATAGGCTATGTTGTGAGGTGAAATTTTAACCCCGCACGTTCCAATTCACCAAACAATTTTGCCCCTATCTACATAATGGGGAAAAAGTGAAGGGAAAAGTGTTGGAGGAAAATTGACAGCTGCCAGATGTGAACAATGGGGACTTAAAGAATGAGAGCGATGGCGCCAAAGAGTATATACCGTACAGTTGCTAAGGTGGGGCCCCGACATGGGATACTCACCACACACGGGGATATGAACACAAACACAAAATGCGCCACACACTACCACGTGCTTGAACACATATACGACCCTCAGCACATATTTCACCACACACACACCAACCTCGCCACATAAAAGTCGAAACACAAAAGTCACCTCTCAAAACTCGCCACGCGCAAAACTCACTACATGCAAAACTCGCCATATGCAAAACTAGGCTCACGCAAAACTCGCCACACGTGCAAAACTCACCTCATGGAAAACTCACCTCATGCAAAACTTGCACACACAGAAAAATTGCCACATGTACAAAAGTTGCACCACATGCAAAAGTTGCCTCACACAAAACTTGCACATACTCAAAACGCACCACACATAAAACTCGCCACGCGCAAAACTCGCCATGCACAAATCTTGCTGCACACAACTTGCTACACTAACCTGTCACATGCAACTCGACACACAAAATGTCGCCACACAAAACTCATCTCACAAAAGTCGCTACATGCATGTCGCCACACGCAACTCAATACACACAACTTGACACATGAAACTCGCCCTAAAACACACACAAGTCTGGTATTGTCCTTCAAAAATAAAAATCTGATTAATAAGCAGACAAACTACAAGAGCAACAAATGTACCATATAGGAATCCGGCAGCTGTCAGTCACATGACCAGTCTATTATGTGCATGTGTGAACTAATATATACTGCCAGGAGGGCGGGCTTACTGTTGGCTGGGGATTTATCAGGCTGCCAATAGCAACCAATCACAGCTCAGCTTCTATTTTGCTACAGTTAATTAATCTGAGCTCTGATTGGTTAATATAGGCAACAAAGACATTTTCAGTATAACAAAGCTAATATATGTTGTGAAATTCTTCTATTAGCTTAGTTTTTGCCTTTTAATAATTACATTTCTATCTATTTGTTTTGTGGTTTTTGTGTGCAGAATAAATTTTTGTTATCACATTCTATTTTGCTAACAGCAGTCATTAACCCGGGCGAAGCCGGGTAGTACAGCTAGTATACATATATATATATATACTGTATATATATATATACAGTATAACCCACATTTCTCTCTACAATGCCACACACAGGTTTATTTAGTAAATCAAGCTTCAGACACCACTACCAGTAATTCCCTGGTCCACTAATGTGGTATTGCATAAGTAGAACTAATGGAACTAATGGGATGACTGAGGCCCCAGGAAATATCTACATCCATTGTAGGAAAACCACTACAAGGCTGGTCCAGGTCCCGTTTCCTTCCCACTAGAAGCAGAGACGAGAACTGGTACCACTTGTCAAGGGAATGTGTAGCATTGGGGGATATCGTCACTGACAATGGGTCATGTCCATTTCTACTAAGCAACATATTTGGGTTGTCATAGTAGGTAAATGGGTAAGGCTTCTTTCACACTTCCGTCGGTACGGGGCCGTCACGAAGTGTTGGCGCGACGTACCGACGGAAGTGTTTGCTTTCAAATTTCCGTCTGCGTTGCCGAGCAGGAAAGATCGGGAGAGCGATATTTTCTGCTGGGCATGCGCAGTGTGAAACACTGGATGCGATGTACGGAAAAACGTTCCCTTGAACATTTTTCCGAGACGACGGTCCTCCAAAACCAGACGCATCCAGTGGACGACGCATGCAACGTATGGCCATACGTCGCACTGCGTCGCTAATGCAAGTCTATGGAGAAAAAACGCATCCTGCGGGCAACTTTGCAGGATGCGTTTTTTCTCCAAAACGACGCATTGCGACGTTGGCCAAACGACGGAAGTGTAAAAGAAGCCTAATTATTAAGACAGATGTCTACAGCTTCTAATATGGTAATAACTTTCCTAGAGCTGTGGGTGAATAATAGCATCTGCAGTTGCCAAAAGCAATAGAGGGCCCAAGGACCGCAAGTGGCTCCGTAGCCATTATTAAATATCTCTCAAGCAATTTTTTTTTTATCAGTTGTGTTTTTATTGAGTTTTAATGGAATAAAGAAGGAAAAATTAATCCACAATAAATGGAGCGGGTGCACAAACTTTTGTTTCTCTCCACCTCTGAGAAAAAACTGATGCCACTCTGATCAAACCGTGATCAAACCATGATCTGAATCTGATCAGACTAATTGGACCATTTTTTGGGGGATGGAGTGAACACGGTCATGTGCACCTACCCTTAGGCCAAGATCACGCGTTCAGTACGTGGTCAGTATTTTATCTCAGTATCTGTAAATCAAATCAGGTGTGGAACAATCAGAGGAAAAGTATAATAGAAATAATTCACCACTTCTGTATCTGTCACCCACTCCTGGTTTTGGCTTACAAATACTGAGGTAAAATATTGACCAAATGGTGAACGTGGCCTTAGACAGGTAATGGCATTGTACAGTAGGCAATAAGTATGATACTCTAGTGTCACTTTTGAATATTACTTTCTGTCAGTTCGTGAAAATCAGGCTGCACTCGTATGTCATCCGTTTTTATTCATGGACCTAAAGACTTGCATTGCTGATTTTGATTCGATACTTGGATCAAAATTGTACATGTCTCAAATTTATTCCTTCAGACCACTCCGAGGAAAAAAATCAGACATGCACAGGACCCTGGAATATTATAGGTACGGGCTCTCTGTGAAAACCATGGATTGTACTCGTCTGATATAACCGGTCATGTGCAGGAGCCCTAATAGTAATACAGAAATGTCAAAGTAAAAATATACAGAAAAAGTAGATCTTTGACTAAGTATTCTCTGTGTAAAATACATGTCTTTGATTATTTGTGGGTATAGAGCTCTAGTTTTCTTCACAATATAAGGCTTCAATAAGACGCACGTGTTCTTTCTGTTGCTTTCACTGATAGAACATGTACCCATGATAGTCTATGGGGCTAGTCCTAAGTCCGAGAAAAATCATGGAGACTTGTCTGGGTTTTTTTTTACCAGCGCATGCGACACTTTTACTTCCGGGTCATCTACGCTCTTTGGTCTTTCCTGGTGCATGACGTGCCATCCACACGAAGCAGGGAATGAAAATGGCAATTGTAGGAGGAAAGGAGGCAATAGATTAACAGTAGAGACGCCCATCGGACTGGACAGGGCCGGCTATGGGTATAATAAAAGGTATTTTTTTATGTTATACAGAGGGGATTGGGGACACACAGCATACTAGAATTCTGTAAAAGAGGCCTTAAAGGTTGTAGCTGCTCTTTATATTGGGAAAGCCTAGTGAAACGGTCACTTTAAACACTCCACTAGAAAAAATTCAATGTGTGGCTGTTCGTGGCAGGCCAAAAAATTAATTATAGAGGCATGAGGAGGTATGAAGATTTAAAGCTCGGCCCCACAGATTTACTATAAAAAAGTTGTATAGGGCCTTAAAACTTAGTTTGTATGAATCTGTATTTGTTGTCATCCGAACAGTCATTATTGCAATGTTTACGACGTGCTAAGTTGCCTTCTTCAGGCAGAGATGAATGCATTAGTGTACGTATTTATGTAGCGCCAAACCCGCAGCAGCTAGATGTTACAGCATAGTGGATGGGAGTTCAAGAAATCTCATGTCCACTATGCATCCACAGACGCCAGCGGATCACCCACGAAGATGGACATGCGGCGTGTCTCTCCAGTCCATAGCATGTCAATTTCTCTTGTGGAGACGCTAGACTCCGCAAGAGAAATTACATCAATAGAATGTATTGATTGCGATAAATTCCCATGTTTCAGTGAACACATGCGGAGTTACCTGGGTTCAATAGACGGCCGTGCTTTGGACGTGAGGAACATACGCTGTGTACAAAGTGCTGCTACTTCCGGATTGTGGACACCCAGCTTTAGAAAGGCAGCCACTGGCTTACCCTCATACAGTAAGTGCATGATACAAGATTGTGTTACATGGTTTACGGCACCCCAAATAAGGATACACAGCAGGTACAGATAATGCTGGAGACTGTGATTATGTTGCTTCATTGTATACTCGGTTATTGCAGCCAGCTGAGTTCAAGAGCACTATGCGACCAGTGTGTCCTCCTATTCTTAGCCAATGATAACAATGATATATTAAAAATGGGTGAGTGGGGAAGGAAATCACAGACTAAAAAGTGTTCAGCTGAGAGAAAACTATTTGAAAAAAAACATTCTACTTTTTAATGTGCCTTCATTTAAACACAGTACAAATTAAAAGTGGTCCCATGCAGTGACCAATCACCAATCACAGTCATCACTTGTCCATGATATAGATAATAACCCCAAAATCTCTCCCCAACAAAATAATCCTTCGTCACTAATTACGGGAGATGTTTTCCAATAACTCTGATGGATTTATGGAACGAGAGTCGAGCTGTACAGTAAGGGAATGAATGTGTACAGTATCACTATAAATAGCCAAGTCAATATGAACTATTTTGGATCAAGCCAGAAAGTCTGGACTCTGACAGTCTATTAGACTTCACTGCAACGATCTCACGATGAAATTAGTTTCTTAATCGACAGACTATAGAATAAATTCTGGTGTCCTCGACTCACTGGCGTTTTCTTTGTCTAACTATACACGTAAGGTCTCTTCCGGTACAGCAGAGTACACCCATGTCTGCAGCTGCCACCAAAGACATCAATAGGATCACCTACTTACACACATGAGCCAGCAGACAACAAAATACTTTAATGAGATCATGTTCTTATAGGTCAAGAATCACTCTCCTATAGACATCAACTGCCCAACACACCTTAATAGGATCACCCTATTATGTCAGGGCCATCCTCTTACCAACCTTGCCCTTCACATTAATGGGATCATCAAGTCACCTTAGACCAGTCCATAGGAGAAGGCAGACTGAGACATGAGCAAGCAGTAGGGCCACTTCAGAGATCATTAGAAAGCAAGAGGATTAGCCTTTCTAATGCAAGTAATGAGTGTGTATGAGGTGAATGTCAAAGGGTCTATCCACCACTGCCAAAGAAAGTGTAGGCGGCTATCCTACAACGACAGGAACCTTGTTATGTAACTTGTACAGCTCTTAATTCTTCCATGTCAAGGACATCCTTCTAATAAAATCTATAGGATCTTCAGTAGGATGGCTATGCAATGTATACAGCTATCCTACACTCTCCCAGCAGAAGACATAGGAAAATCTTATCAAATTGAGAACAAATTGAAGTCTGAATGGTGTAAGGCTATGCTTGGTATATTATCAGATAGAAGGAATATACAGTTAGGTCCATATATATTTGGACAGAGACAACATTATTCTAATTTTGGTTCTAGACATTACCACAATAAATTTTAAACAAAACGATTCAGATGCAGTTGAAGTTCAGACTTTCAGCTTTCATTTGAGGGTATCCACATTAAAATTGGATGAAGGGTTTAGGAGTTTCAGCTCCTTAATATGTGCCACCCTGTTTTTAAAGGGACCAAAAGTAATTGGACAGATTAAATAATTGTAAATAAAATGTTCATTTCTAGTACTTGGTTGAAAATCCTTTGTTGGCAATGACTGCCTGAAGTCTTGAACTCATGGACATCACCAGACGCTGTGTTTCCTCCTTTTTGATGCTCTGCCAGGCCTTCACTGCAGTAGTTTTCAGTTGCTGTTTGTTTATGGGCCTTTCTGTCTGAAGTTTAGTCTATAACAAGTGAAATGCATGCTCAATTGGGTTGAGATCAGGTGACTGACTTGGCCATTCAAGAATATTCCACTTCTTTGCTTTAATAAACTCCTGAGTTGCTTTGGCTTTATGTTTTGGGTCATTGTCCATCTGTAGTATGAAACGACAACCAACCAGTTTGGCTGCATTTGGCTGGATCTGAGCACACAGTATGGCTCTGAATACCTCAGAATTCATTTGGCTGCTTCTGTCCTGTGTCACATCATCAATAAACACTAGTGACCCAGGGCCACTGGCAGCCATGCATGCCCAAGCCATCACATTGCCTCTGCAGTGTTTTACAGATGATGTGGTATGCTTTGGATCATGAGCCGTACCACGCCTTCGCCATACTTTTCTCTTTCTATCATTCTGGTAGAGGTTGATCTTGGTTTCATCTGTCCAAACAATGTTCTTCCAGAACTGTGCTGGCTTTTTTAGATGTTTTTTAGCAAAGTCCAGTATAGCCTTTTTATTCTTGATGCTTATGAGTGGCTTTCACCGTGCAGCGAACCCTCTGTATTAATCCATAGAAGAAAAGAGAGAGCACTCACCGTCCGTGTGTTCAAGTCCGGTCTTTATTAAAGTGGCTTTACGATAAAAAACAGAGCATGGCAGGGAGATGCAGTGTCCCTCCACTGCATCTCCCTGCCATGCTCTGTTTTTTATCGTAAAGCCACTTTAATAAAGACCGGACTTGAACACACGGACGGCGAGTGCTCTCTCTTTTCTTCTATGGATTCATGTGGATTAGCTTTTTTTCTGTATGAGCACCCTTGGTCCGTAGTGGTAGTGAAATGTTCCTAAGCCGAAGGGAGGTGAAACAGGAAGCTCAGGCTGAACAGTGCGCACGTCTTTTGTTTTACTGAGTTTATTTTGAACCCTCTGTATTTACTTTCATGCAGTCTTCTCTTTATGGTAGATTTGGATATTGATACGCCGACCTCCTGGAGAGTGCGGTTCACTTGGTTGGCTGTTGTGAAGAGGTTTCTCTTCACCATGGAGATTATTCTGCGATCATCCACCGCTGTTGTCTTCCGTGGGCACCCAGGTCTTTTTGCATTGATGAGTTCACCAGTGCTTTCTTTCTTTCTCAGGATGTACCAAACTGTAGATTTTGCCACTCCTAATATTGTAGCAATTTTTCAGATGGTTTTTTTTCTGTTTTCGCAGCTTAAGGATGGCTTGTTTCACCTGCATGGAGAGCTCCTTTGACCGCATGTTTACTTCACAGCAAAACCTTCCAAATGCAAGCACCACACCTCAAATCAACTCCAGGCCTTTTATCTGCTTAATTCAGAATGACATAATGAAGGGATTGCTCACAACTGTCCATGAAATAGCCTTGGAGTCAATTGTCCAATTACTTTTGGTCCCTTTAAAAACAGGGTGGCACATGTTAAGGAGCGGAAGCTCCTAAACCCTTCATCCAATTTTAATGTGGATACCCTCAAATGAAAGCTGAAAGTCTGAACTTCAACTGCATCTGAATTGTTTTGTTTAAAATTCATTGTGGTAATGTCTATAATCAAAATTAGAAAAAGGTTGTCTCTGTCCAAATATATATGGACCTAACTGTATATAATCATGTACATATATAATGTCCCCACTAGACTGAAAGGGGTTTCCAGGCTTGGGGCGAAAGTCTCTATGTAACAGTGCCCGCTGTGCGTGCTGTCACAATTCCCCGGTATTCTTGGTGTGAGTGGGTGGTCTCATGACTGTGTGCATGTATTTTTCATGCTTGTGGTCACTGTCAATTTGACTTGTTCAACGTCTCTCAATAAAAGTGAATTGAGCTAAGAACAGATGAGTCTAGTCTGCAAAATGCATACATGCAGTCATGTGATTGCCTGCTTGCACTGGGAATACCGGGGAATCGTGCCAGAGTGCACAACTCATGATGTCACAATTTGGCAATCTTCTGTCACACAGAGTGACTGCAGACTTTTGTCCCACAGCTGGACAACCCCTTGAAGGCTTCTGATATAGATGCATTTGTGTTCTAACATGAGGGAAGATACTCTTACTAAGGGTACATTCATACGAACGTATTTTCGGTCCGTGTGATGAGTGTGGAAAACGGAGCCCACAAGGACAAATGTTAATCTACTAGAGGACACAGGGTCCCTGTGCAAGAACAACATATCAGCCCTTTGCAGCCCAATTGGTCCTAAAAATTTAAAATTCCACCTGCTTTGGAGGTAGAAATGGACCCCCTTTACCTCTTGGGCTCCTGGTTGCACCAATGATATGTCTGTTAATCACTGAATGTTTTTCCACATGGATCAAAAATCTGTGTGGAAAATAAAATCGAAGTAGTAAGTAGTCAGTAGTCTAATTTGTTTTTTGTTTTTTTTGGATGAAACTCACCCATAGATTTCAATGAGTGAGCAAAAAAAACAAACAAAAAAATTAATATCCACATTGCATCTATTTTTTTATGAATACATTGCAGTTATTAACATAGAAAACTATTCAGCTATGCATAATTTTATATTTTATTTATGTATAAAAATGGATGACGAGTGGATGTCTGTATTTTTCACAGATCGTACATGTAGCCGTTACAGCCCATGGGGTTTTTCAAATCAGTGCTTTTGGCAAACCCATTGTCACGATCCATTTTTGGATTCGTGGCAGCTCTGGTTCCACTATGTTTTAAATGTAGCTTTTTTCCTTTCAGGTCAGCGGAGGTTAATGTCAGTTTCCCTTGCTGGCAGCCTGCTTCAACTGCAGAGTTGCTAGGTCAGCTGATGTGGGTGGTGACCATTCCCACCATCCTTCAAATGGCCACCTGACTGTTGGTGATAGAGTTATTCTATGGAGACCAGCCGTGCAGTTGCAGCTCTCTGGTGTCAGATATTTCTGGAGTTTGGAGTCCTGTTTCTGCGTCATTTGTGGTGTGGAGCTTGGCAGCAGAGTCTGGAAGCTAAGTGTGGTGTTTTTACCTTATATGTTTCGTGCTCGTCACCACCCCGTGTTGTACCATCTGCAGTGGTGAGGCTAGCAACCTCGTCGACCAAGTGCACTAGCCAGGGCAGTGCGAGGTGACAGCGAGGGATGAGGTTTGTGATGATGGCAGAGGGGGAAAAGACCCACTTAGGGCATTAGGGGAGTGCAGGGGCAGGCTCAGGTTGGAGCTCAGGTGGTGTCCCATCTATCATTCCCTATCGGTAGGGCCTTCCTCTACCAATTTCCATCCCGTTGTGTGTGTGTCATGCCATCCGCTGACTGACCCCCTGGTGGGATCATGACACCCATTTTTAAATTAACACAGCAAAAAAGGGGCAGCAGTGCTTACCTGCCCAGGTTTCAGAACTAATGCACTATCAGGATGCAACAGACCCATGTAAGAAAGATGGTGGCAACACAGGTGCAAATTACTGATGAGACAACCACTCACAGCCTACCAATTCATTATTTTAGTGTAGGTACTTGCAAGTGTGAGGACCCTTGATGCAGATTGTGAGCTTGCATATCTTGGCCAAAATATCGACCAATACCTCACATATGTTATATTTTTTTTTTGTACGTTATTTATATTCAGGATGCAGCCAGGCCCATTAAGGTTGTCCTTGTAAACTGGAGTGTCTGTCCTCATGAGGTGCACTTATATAGTGCTGGGCAGCCCACCTGATCTAATAGTATGAGCGTTACTAATAGGCTATAGGCTATAAGTCAGACACAGTGCACAACCTGTGTGTGACCACTGCCCTATACAAGCCTTTTTTGTGTGCAATTTAAATACTAAGTAATCACCCCCTCCATGGATTGGTAGGCTGTGAGAGGCTGTCTTAGTATTTTGCACCTGTGTTGCTGCCATCTTTACATGGGTTTGCTGCACCCTGCATTAGTTTTGATACCTGGGCAGGTAAGCACTGCTGCCCCTTTTTTGCTATGTTAATTTTTGAATGTTTGGGGGAATTCTAATTCCTCTTATTGTGGCTTTTCTTTTATCATGCCCCTTTTTTTCCTTTTCAAGGATTAAACTCACCCCTTCAAATCTATGAGTCCATGAAAACCTTGGACTGCGCACAGACGTCATCCTAGTGGCATCCTAGTGCTGGCCATTTATCAATGACTGGTAGGTGAAGCTACAAAACATTCCCCTATTTTTTTTTGTTTTGTTTTTACGTAAAAGAAAAACTGATGAAACACTGATGGCAAAAACTAATATGCTAATCAAAATCTGATTTAAAGTTCTGATCAAAATTGTTTTGTTTTTTACATATTGAAAAAAAACATATAAAAACGGACATCTGAATGAGTAAGAGGAGCCAAATGATCAAAAATATTTCACTGAGATAGACAGCGTTCTTCTTTGGGGAGTGGATATAAGGTTGACTCTATAGGCTATATGGACTGTGTAAGAGGTAAGAATCAGCCTAAGAATGGGGTGAGGCATTTTTTCTGTAAGACAAAGGAAAGTTCATACTCCAGTACAATAAACGACCAAGTCTAGTTTTAATAAAGCGTCAACTTGCTGGTACTGTTATTTAAGGGAGTGCTCTTTGATTAGCACTGTTGGGGACAGTATGGATAATACTTATTGGGGCTCTATGGAATTGTGTACCTTGACAAGCCAGAGCTGGTATGTCACTCTCCACAAGGAGAAACCTTACCCCTTAGACCTCAGTCCAGAGCCTCTCACCTAGCCTAATCAGTTATCATGCTTCGCTCTGACAAGGGCCAACAGCCTGAAACACCGTGTCTGCGAATTGAGATACTGATTTGGCTTTTATCCTAAGTCATATTGCAAGACTCGTTAAAGGGTTGATTGTGACATGTAGGATCGCTACTTCCAATAGGTGGCGCTATAGAGTTCAAGTCCTCTTTTTCTCCGAAGAGGCAATTTGCATAATAAACTTCGCAGAGGAGCATTGCATGGCGAATAAGCCTCCTTACCTTGACAAGCCAGAGCTGGTATGTCACTCTCCACAAGGAGAAACCTTACCCCTTAGACCATATTTATGGGTCAAAATTTTAAGCAAGTTATATCTCCTTGTGAACCCCTCTGTAAAGATAGCAACTATGCATTTAGAAGATTTCTTATGACAGCTGTAACGTGCCACCCGATCAGGGGCGGACTTACTATTGGTGCAACTGGTGCAGCCACACACTGACCCAAGAAGTAAGGGAGACCACTTCTACTTCAAAAGCAGGTGGGCTTCTACATGATGATGAGATATTGGATTTCAAAGGGTCAAATTACTGTTGCCTGCACATGACCATTCACGGATGGAGTCCATTCAATGTATAACAAACCACAGAACCACAGCTTCACACAGGGAAGCTGTGGTTCTTTCGCCAATGTCAAGAGTGGATCCTTAAGGCCACGTTCACACTTTGCGGCGTCCCTCTGCGGGTTCTCCCGCAGCGGAATTGATAAATCTGCAGGGCAAAACCGCTGCGGTTATCCCTGCAGATTTATCACGGTTTGTTTTGCGATTTCCGCTGCGGGATTACTCCTATACTATTGATGCTGCATATGCAGCAATATGCAGCATCAATAGTAATGTTAAAAATAATAAAAATTGGTTATACTCACCCTCCGATGTCTGGATCTCCTCGGCGCTGCACCCGGCGCTCCGGTTCCAAAGATGCTGTGCCGAGAAGGACCTTCGTGACGTCACGGTCATGTGACCTGGGCGTCATCACGGTCATGTGACCGCGACCTCACCGCAGGTCCTGTTCGCACAGCAACTCTGACCGGCCGGCCGCGTGCAGCGCTGAGAGGTGAGTATAACATGATTTTTTATTTTTATTCTTTTTTTTACCCCAAATATGGTTCCCAGGGCCTGGAGGAGAGTCTCCTCTCCTCCACCCCGGGTACCACCCACACATTAACCGCTTACTTCCCGAAACGTGGGTACAGCCCCATGCGGGAAGTAAGCGGTTCAATGCATTCCTATGGGTGCAGAATCGCAGCGATTCTGCACAAAGAAGTGACATGCTGCGGGTTTTAAACCGCTGCGTTTCTGCGCGTTTTTTCCCGCAGCATGTGCACAGCGGTTTGCGGTTTCCATAGGGTTTACATGTAAATGTAAACGCTATGGAAACTGCTGCGGACCCGCAGCATCAAAATCGCCACGGTTCCGCGGTAAAAACCGCAAAGTGTGAACATGGCCTAAGAAAGAAAAGTAAGGTAAAGACTTAGAAAACTGCATCAAACCGCCTGATACAAATATGTCCTAATAGTACTAACCTGTATGAAATATGAAAGAAAATGTCTTATTGGTAGAATTCTGCTTCAACCCCATACATTCCTGACAGTGTGATTATACACAAGATCTCAATAGCCACAGTGGCCCTCAGCATCAAATGAACCGAGCATCTCCAAGTCATTATGTCACTACAGTCATTGCGACACATCGGCCTAGTGTAAATGCAGCCTAAAAGAGGCCAACAACGTTTGCCTGGATCA
The DNA here is from genome assembly GCF_051348905.1 of Ranitomeya variabilis. NCBI lineage: Eukaryota > Metazoa > Chordata > Amphibia > Anura > Dendrobatidae > Ranitomeya > Ranitomeya variabilis. Next base: position 531,868,987 of record NC_135235.1, on the reverse strand, counting down.
AAAATGTAATAGTAAGAATAATAGACACCTTTAATTATAGTATTTCTTATTTTATTCAGTTTGACTTTACAGTATAAGCACGGACATTACTTATAAGAAACCTCTTTTACCTTTTTGCTACCAGGACAAATTTTATCCTTTTGAAAAGCACATAACATGTAAATTCTAAAATAAAAACATATAAGAGCTTAATAACCTTTTATTTGCTGAAGAATACACCTGACACTTGAAAATGCCACCCAGCGTTTTACACTCATGGGCAGCTTCATTCAAATGTGCATCAAAGAATACGGGTTTGAAAAATTAATGAATTGTCAGAAAGGGTATGTGTCCACGTTCAGGTTTGCGTCAGGCTTTGGTCAGGATTTTATGCAAGTAAAATCCTGACCAAAACTGCACCTGAGGTCACTGGCAGGTCACCTGCGGTGTGCCTGCGTGTTTTGCTCATTGTAGCAACATGCTGCGTTTTGAAAAAACGCACCGCGCATGCGTTTTCGCGGCAAAAACGCATGCGTTTTTTAACGCATAGTGGAGTCGGGATTTCATGAAATCCCCTCCACTATGCTGTAACATCTGGACGCTGCGTTTTTGACGCTGTGGAAAAACGCAGCGTCAAAAACGCAGCGTTTCCTGAACGTGGAAACATACCCTCAAAGTCTGACCCAAGCAGAACCTAAATTAAAAGTGCAAGCTGTATATAGTTCATACATGTCACTTGTGCTAACATCCACATACATACATCTTCCACATCATCACATATTTGCCAAAACTAAATAGGTCAAAAATTTCAGTGATCCAGATGTCTGTAAAGATTTGTCGACAGATGTAATGATTAGCTATATAACTGCTTGCTTAAATTCTTACCCCAAAAATGTGACAGCTAATGAGCAAATATATTCATGGATTGGAAAAAGGGGTGATAACATAAAGAAAAACACCTGTATTCACCTGGGGTCACTGGAGGATGAACAGATGGAGAGATGATAGTAAATAAGCTGTGGATTTCCTGATGTCACTTCTAGTAGTTTCTCCCATCCATACAGTAACACAGGACCAGAAAGTAAAATTATTGAATTAATCATCAAGACTTAAAACTAGTGATTGACAATAAAAAGTGTAAACCTTATCTTTACTAAGACATGTAAGAGTGGCTCCTCAGAACGACAATGACATTGCAGTAGGACAGATAGTTTTATTTAATGAGTGCCACTACTTTCCGGAGAGGCTCTGAAACCTGGTTGGAGACCTCAATTTATGTTATTGGTGCAGGAGATTGGCTAGCAGTTCGTTTGGGCGGCACAAAAGAAACTGTTAGGCTGGTTTCACACTTGCGTTTTGATCTGCAGCGTTTTTGGAAAAAAAAACGCATGCGTTTTTTTTTCCTATGTTTAACATTAAAAACGCATGTGTTTTTTTTTGGTACGCGTTTGTCTGCGTTTAACGACGCATGCGTTTTTTGGCTGCATGCGGCATGTTGCAGAAATGCAACATTTTAATCAACTGATAAAAAGTCCCTGTTAATTTATTGTGTTTAAACTATTAACTCAAATCCAAAGTAAGTCTGAAATTGCCATAAACGACACGCAACAAGACTTAAACCACAATTTTCAATAATATTAATACCATAATGTTTATTGATAATTACAACATAATAATAATAATTATTATCAGCAAAAAACCTCCAATGTAAATGGAGCGGATACATCCACATAACATCAATAAAAAACCTATCTGAGAAATCAATAAATAACCAATGCCTATAACAGAAGAACCTGTCTTATAATAAGTAGCAACCTGTCACAGATGTGACCGTGGTGCATAGAAAACAATGAGCATCAGATATACTATGGAAGGAGCTTAAATTTATTGCACTGCCATCCGGCATATACTTGTACGCTCACTACCAATATCCAATGTTACCAATACACATTGTGGATAGAAATAAACAAGGCAAAAAAGGTTATACTCACATAAGGTATGATGTCCGTGTCACCATTCCTGTACCCCGACGCGCGTTTCGTAACACTTCCTCAGGGGGCGTCCTGAGGAAGTGTTACGAAACGCGCGTCGGGGTACAGGAATGGTGACACGGACATCATACCTTATGTGAGTATAACCTTTTTTGCCTTGTTTATTTCTATCCACAATGTGTATTGGTAACATTGGATATTGGTAGTGAGCGTACAAGTATATGCCGGATGGCAGTGCAATAAATTTAAGCTCCTTCCATAGTATATCTGATGCTCATTGTTTTCTATGCACCACGGTCACATCTGTGACAGGTTGCTACTTATTATAAGACAGGTTCTTCTGTTATAGGCATTGGTTATTTATTGATTTCTCAGATAGGTTTTTTATTGATGTTATGTGGATGTATCCGCTCCATTTACATTGGAGGTTTTTTGCTGATAATAATTATTATTATTATGTTGTAATTATCAATAAACATTATGGTATTAATATTATTGAAAATTGTGGTTTAAGTCTTGTTGCGTGTCGTTTATGGCAATTTCAGACTTACTTTGGATTTAAAGAAATGCAACATGTAGTAATTTTCAGGGGCGATTTTTTTTTGCAGCAAAAAAACGCATGCGTTCATTTGCGTTTGATTTGCGTAAAAAAATACATTGATGTCTATGGAAAAGCATGCGTTTTTGTGTACATGCGTTTGCATGCGTTTTTGAACGCATGCGTTTCCATTAAGATAAGCATGTCTAGACACTGATAAGACACCCCCTACCAACAAGGTGATAAAAGGGAGGTTGGGGAAAGTTTCAGGACACTTCTCATCAGACTCTGAAGAAGACAAGACACTGGCAGGACGCATTTTGGAGGACAAGACCCAGATCAATGTGAGTATATCCTACCAATGCCTTTGTTTTCTAATTTTTGGCTCTACATGTCCTAATTTCTTCCATTTCTTTCTTTCTACATGCCTCAGAATGTCTTCTTCGGAGTCTTCATCTGGTGAGGAGTTTGAGCCACGTCAGTCGGAAGTGGAGCATGTCAGTGAGGTGAGTGTTTGCCTCGTCAGATTGGTAAGTATTCACTGTCACATCGACACATGTGACAATTTGATTTTTCCTTTTTTTTAGAGCACTTCTACTGAGGCACAGACCGGGCAGGAGCAGCGGAGTCAAGGTCCGGTGGGAAGACGGCAGCGGGTATGTATACATGGCTGACTGTCCTCATTGTAAAATTCTTGAATCTTCCATTCTTTAAACTCGTATATCTTTAAATTTTTCTTATGGAATCCTTTTGTATGCTTACTTTCGTATTCATGCCATTTCTCATCATCTGTTCTCTTTCTTTTCCTAATGTGATTGAGCAAACTGTAATGATTGTCTTTAATTTTTAGGTTTCACGACGGGACGATGACCTTACTGACAACGACCTCCTAATATGCCTGGTCCAGGAGCGAGTTCCGTTGTGGGACAGCCGTGATCCACTGCATTCGATCAACACCACTGTCCGACGTCTGTGGAATGAGGTGGCCCAAGCGTTGTGGGATGGATGGGACAATGCCCCGCCACGGGTCCGTAGTGCATTTGGTAAGTGTTGCACTGCAGTGTGAAGCAACAGAGACCTTTGCCGTGCTCTCTTGACTGTGTGTGATGAAAGAAACTCTCCGGAGTTTCTCTCATCACACACAGTTTTATTTGAACGGCAAAAATTCAATGTCCTGACCATAATTTTTTTTTTTTTAACAGTGGACAAAGTCAAAACACGTTGGCGTTCCATGAAGGACCGCTTCAACAAGGACCTGCGCCAAGAGAGTCGTGCTGCCAGTGGTTCAGGAGCAAGGATCAGACTGTACAAGTATCATCGCGTGCTGTCATTTTTAACCCCTTAGTGACAGAGCCAATTTGGTACTTAATGACCGAGCCAATTTTTACAATTCTGACCACTGTCACTTTAAGAGGTTATAACTCTGGAACGCTTTATCGGATCCCGCTGATTCTGAGATTGTTTTTTCGTGACATATTGTACTTCAAGTTAGTGGTAACATTTCTTCGATATTACTTGCGATTATTTATGAAAAAAATGGAAATATGGCGAAAATTTTTAAAATTTTGCAATTTTCAAACTTTGTATTTTTATGCCCTTAAATCAGAGAGATATGTCACAAAAAATAGTTAATAAATAACATTTCCCACATGTCTACTTTACATCAGCACAATTTTGGAACCAAAATTTTTTTGTTAGGGAGTTATAAGGGTTAAAAGTTGACCAGCAATTTCTCATTTTTACAACACCATGTTTTTTTTAGGGACCACATCACCTTTGAAGTCATTTTGAGGGGTCTATATGATAGAAAATAACCAAGTGTGACACCATTCTAAAAACTGCACCCCTCAATCTGCTCAAAACCACATTCAAGAAGTTTATTAACCCTTTACGTACTTCACAGGAACTGAAACAATGTGGAAGAAAAAAATGAACATTTAACTTTTTTTTGCAAACATTTTACTTCAGAACCATTTTTTTTAATTTTCACAAGTGTAAAAACAGAAATTTAACCACAAATTTTATTGTGCAATTTCTCCTGAGTACGCCGATACCCCATATGTGGAGGTAAACCACTGTTTGGGCGCACCGCAGAGCTTGGAAGTGAAGGAGCACCGTTTGACTGTTTCAATGCAGAATTGGCTGGAATTGAGATCGGACGCCATGTCGCGTTTGGAGAGCCCCTAATGTGCCTAAACAGTGGAAACCCCCCACAAGTAACACCATTTTGGAAACTAGACCCCTTAAGGAACTTATCTAGATGTGTGGTGAGCACTTTGAATTCCCAAGTGCTTCACAGAAGTTTATAACGTAGAGCCGTGAAAATAAAAAATAGCATTTGTTTTCACAAAAATGATTTTTTTCACCCACAAATTCTTATTTTCACAAAGGTAACAGGAGAAATTAGACCACAAAAGTTGTTGTGCAATTTCTCCTGAGTACGTCGATACCCCGTATGTGGGGATAAACTACTGTTTGGGCGCACCGCAGAGCTTGGAAGAGAAGGAGTGTCGTTTTACTTTTTCAATGTAGAATTGGCTGAAATTGAGATCGGACGCCATGTCACATTTGGAGAGCCCCTGATGTGCCTAAACAGTGGAAACCCCCCACAAATGACACCATTTTGGAAACTAGACCCCTTAAGGAACTTATCTAGATGTGTGGTGAGCACTTTAAACCCCCAGGTGCTTCAGAGAAGTTTATAACGTAGAGCTGTGAAAATAAAAAAATCGCATTTTTTCTACAAAAATTTTGCCTCCAAATTTTTATTTTACCAAGGGTAACAGGAGAAAATGGACCCCAGAAGTTGTTGTACAATTTGTCCTGAGTACGCCGACACCCCATATGTGGGGGTAAACCACTGTTTGGGCGCATGGCTGAGCTCGGAAGGAAAGGAGCGCCATTTGACTTTTCAATGCAAAATTGACTGGAATTGAGATCGGACGCCATGTCGCGTTTGGAGAGCCCCTGATGTGCCTAAACAGTAGAAACCCCCCAAAAGTGACCCCATTTTGGAAACTAGACCCCCCATGGAACTTATCTAGATGTGTAGTGAGAACTTTGAATGCCCAAGTGCATCACAGAAGTTTATAATGCAGAGTCGTGAAAATAATTTTTTTTTTTTTTTAACAAAATTTTTTTTAGCCCCCAAGTTTTTATTTTCACAAGGGTAACAAGAGAAATTGGACCCCAAAAGTTGTTCTCCAATTTCTCCTGAGTATGCTGGTACCCCATATGTGGGGGTAAACCACTGTTTAAGCGCATGGCTGAGCTCGGAAGGGAAGGAGAGCCGTTTTGGAATGCAGACTTTGATAAAATTGTCTGCGGGCGTTATGTTGCGTTTGCAGACCCCTAATGTACCTAAACAGTAGAAACCCCCCACAAGTGACCCCATTTTGGAAAATATACCCCCCAAGGAACTTATCTAGATATGTGGTGAGAACTTTGAATGCCCAAGTGCTTCACAGAAGTTTATAATGCAGAGTAGTGAAAATAAAAAATATATTTTTTTCCCACAAAAAAGATTTTTTAGCCCCCAAATTTTTAGTTTCACAAGGGTAACAAGAGAAATTGGACCCCAAAAGTTGTTGTCCAATTTGTTCTGAGTATGCTGGTACCCAATATGTGGGGGTAAACCACTGTTTGGGCGCACAGCAGAGCTCGGAAGGGAAGGAGCGCCATTTTGGAATGCAGGCTTTGATAGAATGGTCTGCAGGCGTTATGTTGCGTTTGCAGAGCCACTGATGTACCCAAACAGTAGAAACCCCCCACAAGTGACCCCATTTTGGAAACTAGACCCCCCAAGGAACTTATCTAGATATGTGGTGAGAACTTTGAATGCCCAATTGCTTCACAGAAGTTTATAATGCAGAGTAGTGAAAATAGAAAATATTTTTTTTTTCCACAAAAAAGATTTTTTAGCCCCCAAGTTTTTATTTTCACAAGGGTAACAAGAGAAATTGGATGCCAATATTTGTTCTCCAATTTGTCCTGAGTATGCTGGTACCCCATATGTGGGGGTAAACCACTGTTTGGGCACACGGCAGAGCTCGGAAGAGAAGGAGCGCCATTTTGAATTCAGACTTTGATAGAATTGTCTGTGGGTGTTATGTTGCGTTTGCAGAGCCCCTGATGTACCCAAACAGTAGAAACCCCCCACAAGTGGCCAAATTTTGGAAACTAGACCCCCTAAGGAACTTATCTAGATATGTGGTGAGAACTTTGAATGCTCAAGTGCTTCACAGAAGTTTATAATGCAGAGTAGCGAAAATAAAAAAATATTTTTTTTTCCCACAAAAAAGATTTTTAGCCCCCAAGTTTTTATTTTCACAAGGGTAACAGGAGAAATTGGACCCCAAAAGTTGTTGTCCAATTTATCCCGAGTACGCTGATGCCCCATATGTGGGGGTAAACCACTGTTTGGGCGCACGGCAGAGCTCAGAAGGGAGGGAGCACCATTTGACTTTTTTAGCGCAAAATTGGCTGTCGTGTTTGGAGACCCCCTGATATACCTAAACAGTGGAAACCCCCCAATTCTAACTCCAACCCTAACTCCAACACACCCCTAACCCTAATCTCAATCCGATCCATAATCCTAATCACAACCCTAACGATAATCACAACCCTAACCCCAAAACAGCCCTAATCTCAACCCTAACCATAACCCTAATCAAAACCCTAAATCCAACACACCCCTAACCCTAATCTCAACCCTAACCTCAAACCTAACCCTAATCCCAATACACCCCTAACCCTAATCCCAACCCTAACCCTAATCCCAACCCTAATCCCAACCCTAATCCCAAACGTAACCCTAATACCAACCCTAATCCAAACCCTAACCCTAATCCCAACTCTAACCCTAACTTTAGCCCCAACCCTAACCCTAATTTTAGCCCCAACCCTAGCCCTAACCCTAACTTTAGCCCTAACCCTAACCCTAAATTTAGCCCCAACCCTAACCCTAAATTTAACCCTAACCCTAGCCCTAACTTTAGCCCCAACCCTAACCCTAGCCCTAAGGCTACTTTCACACTTGCGTCGTGTGGCATCCGTCGCAATCCGTCGTTTTGGACAAAAAACGGATCCTGCAAATGTGCCCACAGGATGCCTTTTTTGCCCATAGACTTGTATTACCGACGGATGGCCACACGTCGCGTCCATCGTGCACTGGATCCGTTGTGTTTTGGCGGACCGTCGTCACAAAAAAAGTTCAATGTAACCTTTTTTTTGTACGTCGCGTCCGCCATTTCCGCGCATGTGTGGCCGTAACTCTGCCCCCTCCTCCCCAGGACATAGACTCGGCAGCGGATGCGTTGAAAAACTGCATCCGCTGCCCACGTTGTGCACAATTTTCACAACGTGCGTCGGTACGTCGGGCCGACGCATTGCAACCGCCCCGTACCGACGCAAGTGTGAAAGAAGCCTAAGGCTACTTTCACACTAGCGTCGTACTCTGCCCATCGCAGTGTGTCGGGCCGACGTACCGACGCTAGCGTTGTAAGCGCCGCACAACGGGTGCAGCGGATGCTGTTTTTTCAACGCATCCGCTGCCCCATTGTGAGGTGTGGCGAGGCGGGGGCGGAGTTCCGGCCACGCATGCGCGGTCGGAAATGGCGGACACGTCGCACAAAAAAAGTTACATGTAGCGTTTTTTGTGCCGACGGTCCGCCAAAGCACGACGCATCCGTCGCACGATGGATGCGATGTGTGGCAATCCGTCGCAATGCGTCGCTAATGCAAGTCAATGGAGAAAAACGCATCCTGCAAGCACTTTTGCAGGATGCGTTTTTTCTCCAACGACGCATTGCGACGGAAGCCAAAAAACGGTAGTGTGAAAGTAGCCTAACCCTAACCCTAGCCCTAACCCTAAATTTAGCCCCAACCCTAACCCTAAATTTAGCCCCAACCCTAGCCCTAGCCCTAACCCTAACCCTAGCCCTAACCCTAACCCTAATTTTAGCCCCAACTCATCTCTCCTGCCAGCCGGCAGATGGCAGCAGATGGCGGGCGCACTGCACATGCGCCCGCCATTTTCTTTCCCGAGGAAGAAGCCGGCCGGCAGAAGGAGACGCAGGAGGAACCAGGGACACCGGGTAAGTATGATAGGGTCCCCGAATCCCCCTATTTATCTGTCCTCTGATGTGCGATCACATCAGAGGACAGAGAATTACAGATCGCTTTTTTTTTTTTGCGGTCGCCGGTAAATGGTTAATTACCGGCGATCACAAAACAGGGGTCGGTAAAAACCCTCGGCAGCCGAGACCCCAAAGATCTTCCGGGTGCCGGGCGGCGGGCGCACTACGCATGCGCCCGCCATTTTTCCCCCGGAAAAAAGATGGCAGCGCCCATCGGGAGCCATGAGGAGCACCGGGGGAGATAGGTGAGTATTGGGGGGCTATTGGGGGCGATCGGGGACCCTATTTCTTTGTCCTCCGATGTGCGATCACATCGGAGGACAGAGAAATTAAATGGCAAATCACGTTTTTTTTTTGTTGCGACCGCCGGTAAACGGTTAATTACCGGCGATCGCAACTCGGGGGTCGGTAAAAACCCCCCGAATCATGTTCTCTGGGGTCTCGGCTACCCTCGGCAACCGAGACCCCAGAGAAAATCCGACTCTGGGGGGCGCTATTCACTTTTTCCACAGCGCCGTTAATTAACGGCGCTGTGGTTTAAGTACCCTTAGCGCCCGCCGTTAAAAGGCGTATCGGCGGTCGTTAAGGGGTTAAGACCGGTCCTTGCCCAGAGAACGTAAGTTTTTCACACATGCTTTTGGTTGTATTGTATTGACATAATCTGTATTTTAAAATTCCACAGGATTTAGCGTCTGGTTATTTTTTGGTATTAATTTTCTGTTTCCTTTTTTCACAGCACACACAGCACGACTGTCGAGCCAGGTTCTGGAGCGGTCCTTCAGCCGGCAGCCACGGACCCGTCCCAGCCATCCAGCAGCGCAGCAGCAGGTGGGCCTTCCACACTAACTGGAGACCAGGGAGCTGGCCCGTCAGGTATTCCCCTTTCCCAGTCCTCTTCCACTGCCCCCTTTTTTTTTGGGCTCATCCCGGCAGCGACAGAGGGCTTCAGACAGGTCAATCATGCCCGAGTTTTTGCACTTGAGCTCGGTTTTACACGAAGCAATCAAGGCTTTAGGTGACCGAATGGATGTTTCTCATAACCTCTTGAATTGCTGTATCCAGGAGGTCGCCAAAAGCCTTGATCAAGTGAAAGCCGACCTCCAGAGGCCAGCTCATCATTTTTTCAACCAAATTCAGCAGGGCATGTCGGAACACCTTAGCCCTGATCTCCAGCTCAGTGTGATGCAGGCCTGCAATGCTGCTTTTGTGCAGGCTATGCAGCAGATTCGTTATTTACAGCAGACAGTGGCGGCATATCCAACTGTGCCGTCACTGTCACGATTAACCTCCTTGCCGAACTCTGCTGCATACCACTGCACGGCCATCTCAATTCCTTCCACAGGCGGACTCCACTACAGCGCCAACACCATGACGAGTGCAGTTGGACATCCCACCGCCACCACCGTGACCACCGCTGCTCCGGCTTGGACCTCCTCCACTGACACCACGATGCAGCAGGACCCTGGCGTGGCTTTCAGGCCCAGACCCACCACGATGCAGCAGGACCCTGGCTTGTCTTTCCGGCCCGGACCCACCACGATGCAGCAGAACCCTGGCGTGGCTTTCAGGCCCGGACCCACCACGATGCAGCAGGACCCTAGCGTGTCTTTCATGACCGGACCCACCACGATGCAGCAGGACCCTGGCGTGGCTTTATGTTTCCCCCCCAACACGACGCACCAGGACTCTGGCATGGGTGAGCGCTCGACAAGCGCAATGGACTGTGAGACAGTGCAACCGGACCCTGTCGTGTCTCCCGCCACCACGCTACAGCATATGAGCCCACCAAGACGTCCCCCTACCAGGCAAACCCCCCCAAAAAATCAGAAAAAAACCCAAAAAACTCTTAGTATTCCTCCCCCTTCACCTACCGATGTGTCTGTATTGTCAGTTTTGTCTCACCCTTCCAGTGTGTCTCAAGCCTCTCATGTTTCAAGCCCCATCCCCGAACTTCCAGACCCTTCTAGTTTTATTGCCCCTTCTCCTGCCTCCTCTGCGTCGTCCATGGTTAGCCAGGCCTCAGTTCTTCACACCCCCCGTTTACATCACTCAACCCCAAGCCGGCACGGTTCAAAAAAATAATTTTTTTACATTGTTAACTAAATAAAAAAAGTTTGATTTGCCACAATCTTGTTTGGTTTATTGTGTCTATCGCCGCCGGCAACACACAACGTGCGCCAAGAAACTTCGCCACACACTTATTTTTTGGGCCACAACATATCTCCAGTAGTTAAACATACAAGACTGCAGCTATATGTGTGTCTTTAGTATACAGATATGAGGTGGCCCCAAAAATATAACATGTATATCCATAATCTCTTTTTGTATATGCCTAGTGTGGCAGTATTAATAGAAAATGGTGGAAATACAGTGCAGTCCTCTACTGAACAGGTCAGGTGTCCATAAACTCAAAAGTTATGACACCTGACCTGTTGAGTTGATAACTGCCTTGTATAACCACTAGGGTTGAGCGAAACAGATCTGCCAATTTCAAAAGTCGTCGACTTTTGGCAAAGTCGAGTTTGGTGAAACCCCACCCGAACTCACTGTGGGATCGGGTCGGCCGACGGCGATCTTCGCTCCAAAGTCTGGTTTCTTGTTTTAATTATATATATATATGTATGTATGTATGTATGTATGTGTATATATATATATATATATATATATATATATATATATATATATATATATATATATACATACACATTTATATTTACTTCAGCGCGATATACGGTATGTTAAAAGCCTGAAATTGAATTCCCGGATTTACAAACTGAACATGATATTACATACAGTAAACCATGTCATATCCCCCTTTTTTTTGCATATTCCACACTACAAATGTTAGTAGTGTGTATGTGCAAAATTTTGGCGCTGTAGCTTTTAAAATAAAGGGTTAAATCGTGGAAAAAAATTGGCGTGGGCTCCCGCACAATTTTCTCCGCCAGAGTGGTAAAGCCAGTGACTAAGGGCAGATATTAATAGCCTAGAGAGGGTCCATGGTTATTGGCCCCCCCTGGCTACAAACATCTGCCCCCAGCCACGCCAGAAAAGGCACATCTGGAAGATGCGCCAATTCTGGCACTTGGCCTCTCTCTTCCCACTCCCGTGTAGTGGTGGGATATGGGGTAATAAAGGGTTAATGTCACCTTGCTATTGTAAGGTGACATTAAGCCTGATTAATAATGGAGAGGCGTCAAATATGACACCTATCCATTATTAATCCAATTTTATGAAAGGGTTAAAAAAACACACACACATTATTAAAAAGTATTTTAATGAAATAAACACACCGGTGGTTTTAATATTTTATTGCTCTCTCAATCCACCTGAAGACCCTTGCTTGGAAAAATAATAAACCAACAATATACATACCTTCTGATGATCTGTCACGTCCCACGAGGTAAATCCATCTGAAGGGGTTAAAATATTTTACAGGCAGGAGCTCTGCTAATGCAGCCGTGCTCGTGCCTGTAAACCCCGGGGAATGAAGGAAATGTAGGTCAATGACCTATAGTTACCTTCAGTCGTGGTGATGCGCCCCTGCTGGATGTCCTCATGAACTGCAGCCTGGGAACTTTTTCCCACGCTCGAGGTCATATGAGGACATCCAGCAGGGGGCGCATCACCGCGAATGAAGGTAACTATAGGTCATTGACCTACATTTCCTTCAGTCGCGGTGATGCGCCCCTGCTGGATGTCCTCATGAACTGCAGCCTGGGAACTTTTTCCCACGCTCGAGGTCATATGAGGACATCCAGCAGGGGGCGCATCACAGCGACTGAAAGTAACTATAGGTCATTGACCTACATTTCCTTCAGTCGCGGTGATGCACCCCTGCTGGATGTCCTCATGAACTGCAGCCTGGGAACTTTTTCCCATGCTCGAGGTCATATGAGGACATCCAGCAGGGGGCGCATCACCGCGACTGAAGGTAACTATAGGTCATTGACCTACATTTCCTTCATTCCCCGGGGTTTACAGGCATGAGCACCACTGCATTAGCAGAGCTCCTGCCTGTAAAATATTTTAACCCCTTCAGATGGATTTACCTCGTGGGACGTGACAGATCATCTGAAGGTATGTATATTGTTGGTTTATTATTTTTCCAAGCGAGGGTCTTCAGGTAGATTGAGAGAGCAATAAAATATTAAAACCACCGGTGTGTTTATTTCATTAAAATACTTTTTAATAATGTGTGTTTTTTTAACCCTTTCATAAAATTGGATTAATAATGGATAGGTGTCATATTTGACGCCTCTCCATTATTAATCAGGCTTAATGTCACCTTACAATAGCAAGGTGACATTAACCCTTTATTACCCCATATCCCACCTCTACACGGGAGTGGGAAGAGAGAGGCCAAGTGCCAGAATTGGCGCATCTTCCAGATGTGCCTTTTCTGGGGTGGCTGGGGGCAGATGTTTGTAGCCAGGGGGGGCCAATAACCATGGACCCTCTCTAGGTTATTAATATCTGCCCTCAGTCACTGGCTTTACCACTCTGGCGGAGAAAATTGCGCAGGAGCCCACGCCAAGTTTTTCCGCGATTTAACCTTTTATTTTAAAAGCTACAGCGCCAAAATTTTGCACATACACACTACTAACATTTGTAGTGTGGAATATGCAAAAAAAAGGGGGATATGACATGGTTTACTGCACGTTTTTGGGTAACCTTGGTTTGGAGAGGAAAAAGATAGGAGACACGGTCAACACAACCAGTGACACCAGTCAAAACAAAACAAAAGTGACACCAGTCTAAAACTTACACCTCTCAAGGTGCTCAAAACCACGTTCAAGAAATTTATTAACCCTTCAGGTGCTTCAATTTTTGGGAATGTGAAAAAAAAATGAACATTTAACTTTTTTTCACAAAAATTTAATTTAGACCCAATATTTTTCATTTTCCCATGGAAACTGGAAAAAATGAACCCCAAATTTGTTGTGACATTTCTCCTGAGGATGCTGATACCACATATGTGGAGGAAAAGCACTGTTTAGGCAAACGACAAAGCTCGGAAGTGAAAGAACGCCATTTGACTTTTTGAAAGTAAAATTTGCTGGAACAATTAGCGGACGCTACAGTATGTCGCGTTTGGAGAACCCCTGATGCACCTAAACTGTGAAAACCCCTCACAAGTGACACCATTTTGGAAACTAGACCCCTCAGGGAACTGACCTAGATGTGTGGTGAGCACACTGAACCCTCAGGTGCTTCACAAAAGTTTACAAAACGAAAATGTTTTTAGCCTCAAATTTTGCATTTTCATAAGGGTAAAAGGAGAAATTGCACCATACAATAAGCAGTGCAATTTCTCCTGATTATGCCGATACCCCATATGAGGGAGAAAACTACTGTTTGGGCGCACGGCAGAGCTCAGAAGGGAAGGTGCGTCATTTTACTTTTTGAATGTAAAATTTCCTTGAATCAATAGTGGATGTCATGTCCTGTTAGGTGAGCCCCTGATGTTCCTAAACAATGGAAATCCCCCACAAGTGACCCCATGTTGGAAACTAGACCCCTCAAGAAATGTATTTAGATGTGTTATATTAGCCCCAATTTTTTTAATTTCATAAGGGTAACAGGTTATATTGTACCATAAAATTTCTTGTGCAATTTCTCCTGAGTATGCTAATACCCCATATGTAGGGGAATACTACTTTTGAGGCACAGTGGAAAGCTCAGAAGGGAAGAGATGCCATATTGGAGTTCAAATTTTGCTGGAATGGTTTGAGGGTGTCAAGTCACATTGGCATAGCCCCCGAGGTGCTGGAACAAAAGAAACCCCCCATATATGAACTTATTTTACAAACTACACTCCCCAGTAAATTCATCTACGGGTGCAGTGATCATATTGACACCATGAGTGTGTCAAAAAATGTTATACGATTGGGCAGTGAAGAATAAATAGCTACATTTTTACCACCAAAATTTAGTTTTAGCCCAAGTTTTTAATTTTTCTAAGGACTAATAGGAAATTTTATTTTATAAAAAAAAGGTCAGTTTTTTCCCTAAGTGCGCCAATACCCTACATGTAATCGGGAAATATTTATCAGGCACAGTGCAAAGCTCAGAAGGCAAGGTGCGCCAGATTTTAGGCTGCACGGTGGCTCAGTGGATAACACTGCAGCCTTGCAGTGCTAGGGTCTTGGGTTCAAATCCCACCAAGGACAACATATGCAAGGAGTTTGTATGTTCTCCCTGTGTTTGCGTGGGTTTATTCCAGGTTCTCCGGTTTCCTCCCACATTCCAAAGACATACTGATAGGGATTCTAGATTGTGAGCCTCAATGGGGACAGCGATGACGATGTGTGCAAAACTGTAAAGCACTGCGGAATATGTTAGCGCTATATAAAATTAAAGATTATTATTATTTTACCATTATGGTTTGCAGGTGCCATGATCCGCTGGGATAGCCTCTGAGTTGCCAGAACAGCAGAACCTCCCATAAGTGACCCCATTATACAAACTACACCTCTCAGTTAATTCATTTAGGGGTGCAGTGATCATATTGACACCACGGGTGTGTCAAATAATTTTATACCATTGGGCAGTGAAGAAAAAATAATTAAATTTTTACCACCAAAATTTGGTTTTAGCCCCAGATTTTACATTTTCACACAAGAAGTGGATCAAAATGGAACTAAAATTTGTCACACAATTTTTACTGAACGTGGCAATGCCCCATATGTGGCTTTACAGTACTACTTAGCCACACGGAGAGACTCAGGAGGGACGGAGCACTATTTGCCTCTAGAGCGCAGATTTTCCTAGAATAGTTTGCGGGCTCCATATACAGAGCAGTTTCGCTAGAAGAGAATCCTCCCTCAAGTGACCCTATTTTGGAAATTATACCCCTTTGAGAATTTATCTACACGTGTAGTGGCGATTTTGAATTCATGGGTGTTTTCCAGAAACAATCAGCAATGAATGTTGCAAATTGAAAATTGTAAACTGCCGTTGTAGTGACAGTATGCCGTAGAGACCAGTACCTTATAGTGACGAGTACGCTGTAGTAACCAGTATGGTATGCCCTGCTCATACTTCTGGACACCTGCACCTGTAAGTTAGGCGGACTCTATTTGCTTCAGAAATGCCAAACATGTGGATGCTATATGTGATTTTGGTACACTGTGGGGCTCAGAAGGGAGGGGGCATTTGAATCTGAGAGCATAGCATTTGCTGAATTTCTTTTGAGGGGCGAGGAACCATTTTGCTTTTCCAGAGCCATTGCACTACCAGTAATGTGGAAACCCCCTATATTTCCATTAACAGATGACAAATCTGAATGTGGCTTGCTTTTTTGTGGATTTAGTTGAAGCTTTTATTGGGAACATTTTACATAATGTTTGGGATCACAGTTTTCAGCGCTTTACGCTGAGCACTTACATTGGGGTTTCCATCTAAATCGCAGTGACGTGATTCAGATGAAACCTTCCAGGGTTACATTCACTATAATGAGGCAGCAGAGTTACTCTGGACTCTGTCTGGCCTCTGTTCAGAGTTGTACTTCTTTTCAGAAGTACACAAAACTGTGTCCGATGGCGCTTTTATGCAATCCGAAAAAGACGGACACACGTCGAATTAGAGGCCAGACGGCGTCCACAGTGCCTCTATCTGCCTCATTGTAGGGAATCTTTCGCCGGAGATTCTGTCTGAATCACTTAATTCAGAGATTTACACAGAAACCACTGTGTAAGCACTCAGCACACTTGTCAGATCAAATGAGATTCATGAGGTCAAAGGAACTGGCCAAGGAGCTCAGAGAGAGAATTGGGCAAAGCACAGATCTGGCCAAGGTTACAACAGAATTTCTGCAGTAGTCAAGGTTCCTAAGAGCACAGTGGCCTCCATAATCCTTAAATGGAAAAAGTTTGGGACCATCAGAAGTCTTCCTAGACCTGGCCGTCCAGCCAAAATGAGCAAGGAGAAGAGCCTTAGTGAGAGGTAAAGAAGAACCCCAAGATCACTGTGGCTGAGCTCCAGAGATGCAGTAAGGAGATGGGAGAAAATTCCACAAAGTCAACTATCACTGCAGCCCTCCACCAGTCGGGCCTTTATGGCAGAGTGGCCCAACGGAAGCCTCTCCTCAGTGCAAGACATATGAAAGCCCACATAGAGTTTGCTAAAAAACACATGAAGAACGCTCAGACTATGAGAAATAAGATTCTCTGGTCTGATGAGATGAAGATAGTCCTTTTTGGTGATAATTCTAAGTGGTATGTATGGAGAAACCAGGCACTGCTCATCACCTGCCCAATACAATCCCAGCAGTGAAACATGGTGGTGGCAGCATCATGCTATGGGGGTGTTTTTCAGCTGCAGGGACAGGACGACTGGTTGTCATTGAAGGAAACATGAATGCGGCCAAGTTCAGAGATATCCTGGATGAAAACCTCTTCCAGAGTGCTCTGGACCTCAGACTTGGCCGAAGGTTCAACTTCCAACAAGACAATGACCCTAAGCACACAGCTAAAATAACAAAGAAGTGGCTTCAGAACAACTCTGTGACCATTCCTGACTGGCCCAGCCAGAGCCGTGACCTAAACCCAATTGAGCATCTCTGGAGAGACCTGAAAATGGCTGTCCAACGTTCACCATCCAACCTGACGGAACTGGAGAGGATCTGCAAGGGAGAGTGGCAGAGGAACCCCAAATCCAGGTGTGAAAAACTTGTTGCTTCATTCCCAAGAAGACTCATGGCTGTACTAGCTCAAAAGGGTGCTTCTACTCGTAACTGAGCAAAGGGTCTGAATACTTATGACCATGTGATATTTCAGTTTTTCTTTTTTAATAAATTTTCAAAAATTACTACATTTAAGTTTTTTTCAGTTAAGATGGGGTGCACAGTGTACATTAATGAGAAAAAAATGAACTTTTTTGAATTTACCAAATGGCTGCAATAAAACAAAGAGTGAAAAATTTAAAGGGGTCTGAATACTTTCCGTACCCACTGTACATCATGGGTTAAAAGAAGTTTGGGTAAAATGGTATACATTTACAACACAGTTGTGGTGCCCCTGAGGTCCGGTAGCCACAGAGGTACTACACCTGATCCAGCGGTATGGGACTCAGCTATCAGGTAAGAAGGGAGCACTACCCAGGACCCACACACTTGCATCCAACATATTACTTTAGCCTGGAAAAATGGGCAGACCCTAGAGAAAGGGGCGGGGCTAACTCAGGCAAGAAGAGTAGTGACAGTTGGAGGGAAAGTAGTCAGTCGGTGAGAGGAAGTAGATGGAGTGAGACGTGCAGAAAGGAGCTCCCGGAGAGAGGGAGCTAGAGAAAGGAGAAGCTACAGAATAGAGAGAAAGAGACTTCAAGAGAAAGAAAGGGTCCTAGGGGCACGGGTAGTGAGGAATCCACCCATGGGCCCCGTATCCACGCCGACCGTAGTTGAGTGGAGGGACCAGGTCGCAGTGGGGAACCAGCCCCCAAGACTAGTGGAGGAATACAAGGCTCAGCCATCAAGTCAGAAGCTGTGGTATCTGTATGTGCCACTGCCACATCCACAAATATTCGCTGAAAAGGCAGCCACATAGGACCAAGGGGACTGGACAGATGTCGCCCGACAAGAGCCATGGCTGCAGGCTTGGGACACTGTGTGAAGGCACAGGGCAGAAGAGGTAGGAGCCAGCAGCGAGACGGCCAGGAAAGGAACATAAAAAGGGTGTTCTGGCAAAGTATACCCCGAATTACCTGAGAGCTGGCTGGACCACAGACCCGGAGGACACAGCACCCCAGCTGGGGACTGCATCTAAGAACTGTGAGTAAAGGTGTGGAAACTGCACTCTGCTGTGTCCTCCGAATAATTTGCTGCGCGACCTGCCCTGCACCACAACATCCATCATCACATTTAACACCATAACTGCCCTGGGGCCTAGCTCTACCCGTAGAGAGCTGAAACATCTCTGCTGCATTACCATCAGCCCCAGCGGTCTCTTTAAGAAGCGTTGGCCATCCCTAGCCGAGTACCACAGGTGGCGTCACAAATCATCTCTTATAAACTTTATTTCCCCCTTTAATAATTGACTTTTATATTGGATGCCAAGGGCTACGGACTGGGTCGCTGCTGCCGTGACCATCCCCTTAAGAACCGTCGGACCCGGCCCGAGTACCCCATGGCCCTGACAGGCTCTCCACAGTTATGGCATGGACAACTGACACCCTGCAATGACTGGGGCTAATGTCATGATTCTCAATGGCGAGAGAACATAGCCCAGCATATATGAGAACTAGCTCTTGGAAGATGGAAACTATACTGACCATGAACTAAACCTGCCGCACAACTAGAAGTGGCCGGGTAGCATGCCTATGTTTTTAAACCCTAGATGCCCAGCGCCAGCCGGAGAACTACCTAATCCTAGCAGAGGAAAAGACAGTCCTGGCTCACCTCTAGAGAAATTTTCCCAAAAGGCAGACAGAGGCCCCCACATATATTGGCGGTGATTTTAGACGAAATGACAAACGTAGTATGAAAATAGGTTTAGCAAAATCGAGGTCTGCTTTCTAGATAGCAGGAAGACAGAAAGGACACTTTCATGGTCAGCAGAAAACCCTATAAAAACACCATCCAGAAATTCCTTTAAGACTCTAGCATTAACTCATAACACCAGAGTGGCAATTTCTGATCACAAGAGCTTTCCAGACACAGTAACGAAACAGCAGCTGTGAACAGGAACAAAATGCAAAAACACACAAGGACAAAAGTCCAACTTAGCTGGGAGTTGTCTAGTAGCAGGAACAAGCACAGAAGGCTTCTGATTACATTGTTGACCGGCAAGAAACTGACAGAGGAGCAAGGTTATATAGCGACTCCCACATCCTGATAGGAGCAGGTGAACAGAGGGGATGATGCACACAAGTACAATTCCACAAGTGGCCACCGGGGGAGCCCAGAATCCAATTTCACAACAGTACCCCCCCCTCAAGGAGGGGGCACCGAACCCTCACCAGAACCACCAGGGCGATCAGGATGAGCCCTATGAAAGGCACGGACAAGATCGGAGGCATGAACATCAGAGGCAGTGACCCAAGAATTATCCTCCTGACCGTATCCCTTCCATTTGACCAGATACTGGAGTCTCCGTCTGGAAACACGAGAGTCTAAGATCTTTTCCACAACGTACTCCAACTCACCCTCAACCAACACCGGAGCAGGAGGCCCAACGGAAGGCACAACCGGTACCTCATACCTGCGCAACAATGACCGATGAAAAACATTATGAATCGAAAAGGATGCAGGGAGGTCCAAACGGAAGGACACAGGGTTAAGAATCTCCAATATCTTGTACGGGCCGATGAACCGAGGCTTAAACTTAGGAGAAGAAACCCTCATAGGGACAAAACGAGAAGACAACCACACCAAGTCCCCAACACAAAGCCGAGGACCAACACGACGACAGCGGTTGGCAAAAAGCTGAGTCTTCTCCTGGGACAACTTCAAATTGTCCACCACCTGCCCCCAAATCTGATGCAACCTCTCCACCACAGCATCCACTCCAGGACAATCCGAAGATTCCACTTGACCGGAGGAAAATCGAGGATGAAACCCCAAATTACAGAAAAACGGGGACACCAAGGTGGCAGAGCTGGCCCGATTATTGAGGGCGAACTCCGCCAAAGGCAAAAAAGCAACCCAATCATCCTGATCCGCAGACACAAAACACCTCAAATATGTCTCCAAGGTCTGATTAGTCCGCTCGGTCTGGCCATTAGTCTGAGGATGGAAAGCAGACGAAAAAGACAAATCTATGCCCATCCTAGCACAGAATGCCCGCCAAAATCTAGACACGAATTGGGTCCCTCTGTCAGAAACGATATTCTCAGGAATACCATGCAAACGAACAACATTTTGAAAAAACAGAGGAACCAACTCGGAAGAAGAAGGCAACTTAGGCAAGGGAACCAGATGGACCATCTTAGAGAAACGGTCACACACCACCCAGATGACAGACATCTTCTGAGAAACAGGCAGATCCGAAATAAAATCCATCGAGATGTGCGTCCAAGGCCTCTTCGGGATAGGCAAGGGCAACAACAATCCACTAGCCCGAGAACAACAAGGCTTGGCCCGAGCACAAACGTCACAAGACTGCACAAAGCCTCGCACATCTCGTGACAGGGAAGGCCACCAGAAGGACCTTGCCACCAAATCCCTGGTACCAAAGATTCCAGGATGACCTGCCAACGCAGAAGAATGAACCTCAGAGATGACTCTACTGGTCCAATCATCAGGAACAAACAGTCTACCAGGTGGGCAACGATCAGGTCTATCCGCCTGAAACTCCTGCAAGGCCCGCCGCAGGTCTGGAGAAACGGCAGACAATATCACTCCATCTTTAAGGATACCTGTGGGCTCAGAATTACCAGGGGAGTCAGGCTCAAAACTCCTAGAAAGGGCATCCGCCTTAACATTCTTAGAACCCGGTAGGTACGACACCACAAAATTAAACCGAGAGAAAAACAACGACCAGCGCGCCTGTCTAGGATTCAGGCGCCTGGCAGACTCAAGGTAAATTAAATTTTTGTGGTCAGTCAATACCACCACCTGATGTCTGGCCCCCTCAAGCCAGTGACGCCACTCCTCAAAAGCCCACTTCATGGCCAAAAGCTCCCGATTCCCAATATCATAATTCCGCTCGGCGGGCGAAAATTTACGGGAAAAAAAAGCACAAGGTCTCATCACGGAGCAGTCGGAACTTCTCTGCGACAACACCGCCCCAGCTCCGATTTCAGAAGCGTCGACCTCAACCTGAAAAGGAAGAGCAACATCAGGCTGACGCAACACTGGGGCGGAAGAAAAGCGGCGCTTGAGCTCCCGAAAGGCCTCCACAGCATCAGGGGACCAATCAGCAACATCAGCACCCTTCTTAGTCAAATCAGTCAATGGTTTTACAACATCAGAAAAACCAGCAATAAATCGACGATAAAAGTTAGCAAAGCCCAAAAATTTCTGAAGACTCTTAAGAGAAGAGGGTTGCGTCCAATCACCAATAGCCTGAACCTTGACAGGATCCATCTCGATGGAAGAGGGGGAAAAAATGTATCCCAAGAAAGAAATCTTTTGAACCCCAAAAACACACTTAGAACCCTTCACACACAAGGAATTAGACCGCAAAACCTGAAAAACCCTCCTGACCTGCTGGACATGAGAGTCCCAGTCATCCGAAAAAATCAGAATATCATCCAGATACACAATCATAAATTTATCCAAATAATCGCGGAAAATGTCATGCATAAAGGACTGGAAGACTGAAGGGGCATTTGAAAGACCAAAAGGCATCACCAAATACTCAAAATGGCCCTCGGGCATATTAAATGCGGTTTTCCACTCATCCCCCTGCTTGATTCGCACCAAATTATACGCCCCACGGAGATCAATCTTAGAGAACCACTTGGCCCCCTTTATACGAGCAAACAAATCAGTAAGCAGTGGTAACGGATATTGATATTTAACCGTGATTTTATTCAAAAGTCGATAATCAATACACGGCCTCAAAGAGCCGTCTTTCTTAGACACAAAGAAAAAACCGGCTCCTAAGGGAGATGACGAAGGACGAATATGTCCCTTTTCCAAGGACTCCTTTATATATTCTCGCATAGCAGCGTGTTCAGGCACAGACAGATTAAATAAACGACCCTTAGGGTATTTACTACCCGGAATCAAGTCTATGGCACAATCGCACTCCCGGTGCGGAGGTAGTGAACCAACCTTGGGTTCTTCAAAAACGTCACGAAAGTCAGACAAGAATTCAGGAATCTCAGAGGGAATAGATGATGAAATGGAAACCAAAGGTACGTCCCCATGAGTACCTTTACATCCCCAGCTTAACACAGACATAGCTCTCCAGTCGAGGACTGGGTTATGAGATTGCAGCCATGGCAATCCCAGCACCAAAACATCATGTAGATTATACAGCACCAGAAAGCGAATAACCTCCTGGTGATCCGGATTAACACGCATAGTCACTTGTGTCCAGTATTGTGGTTTATTACTAGCCAATGGGGTGGAGTCAATCCCTTTCAGAGGTATCGGAGCCTCCAGTGGCTCCAAATCATACCCACAGCGTTTGGCAAAGGACCAATCCATAAGACTCAAAGCAGCGCCAGAGTCGACATAGGCATCCGCGGTAATAGATGACAAAGAACAAATCAGGGTCACAGATAGAATAAACTTAGACTGTAAAGTGCTAATTGAAACAGACTTGTCAGGCTTCTTAGTACGCTTAAAGCATGCTGATATAACATGAGTTGAATCACCACAATAGAAGCACAACCCATTTTTTCGTCTAAAATTCTGCCGCTCGCTTCTGGACAGAATTCTATCACATTGCATATTTTCTGGCGTTTTCTCAGTAGACACCGCCAAATGGTGCACAGGTTTGCGCTCCCGCAGACGTCTATCGATCTGGATAGCCATTGTCATGGACTCATTCAGACCTGCAGGCACAGGGAACCCCACCATAACATCCTTAATGGCATCAGAGAGACCTTCTCTGAAAATCGCCGCCAGGGCGCACTCATTCCACTGAGTAAGCACAGACCATTTGCGGAATTTTTGGCAGTATATTTCAGCTTCATCTTGCCCCTGAGACAAGGACATCAAGGCCTTTTCCGCCTGAAGCTCTAAATGAGGTTCCTCATAAAGCAACCCCAAGGCCAGAAAAAACGCATCCACATTGAGCAACGCAGGATCCCCTGGTGCCAATGCAAAAGCCCAGTCTTGAGGGTCGCCCCGGAGCAAGGAAATTACAATCCTGACCTGCTGTGCAGGGTCTCCGGCAGAGCGGGACTTCAGGGACAAAAACAATTTGCAATTATTTTTAAAATTTTGAAAGTGAGATCTATTCCCCGAGAAGAATTCAGGCAAAGGAATTCTAGGCTCAGACATAGGTGCATGAACAACAAAATCTTGCAAATTTTGTACCTTTGTGGCGAGATTATTCAAACCTGTAGCTACACTCTGAAGATCCATTTGAAACAGGTGAACACAGAGCCATTCAAGGATTAGAAGGAGAGAAAGAGAGGAAGGCTGCAGTATAGGCAGACTAGCAAGTGATTCAATTAAGAGCACACTCAGAACTAGAGGAAAAAAAAAAAAAAATTGTAGCAGACTTCTTTTTTCTCTCCTTTCTCAGCCAGTAATTTAACCCTTTTTTGGGCCGGTCAAACTGTCATGATTCTCAATGGCGAGAGAACATAGCCCAGCATATATGAGAACTAGCTCTTGGAAGATGGAAACTATACTGACCATGAACTAAACCTGCCGCACAACTAGAAGTGGCCGGGTAGCATGCCTACGTTTTTAAACCCTAGATGCCCAGCGCCAGCCGGAGAACTACCTAATCCTAGCAGAGGAAAAGACAGTCCTGGCTCACCTCTAGAGAAATTTTCCCAAAAGGCAGACAGAGGCCCCCACATATATTGGCGGTGATTTTAGACGAAATGACAAACGTAGTATGAAAATAGGTTTAGCAAAATCGAGGTCCGCTTTCTAGATAGCAGGAAGACAGAAAGGACACTTTCATGGTCAGCAGAAAACCCTATAAAAACACCATCCAGAAATTCCTTTAAGACTCTAGCATTAACTCATAACACCAGAGTGGCAATTTCTGATCACAAGAGCTTTCCAGACACAGTAACGAAACAGCAGCTGTGAACAGGAACAAAATGCAAAAACACACAAGGACAAAAGTCCAACTTAGCTGGGAGTTGTCTAGTAGCAGGAACAAGCACAGAAGGCTTCTGATTACATTGTTGACCGGCAAGAAACTGACAGAGGAGCAAGGTTATATAGCGACTCCCACATCCTGATAGGAGCAGGTGAACAGAGGGGATGATGCACACAAGTACAATTCCACAAGTGGCCACCGGGGGAGCCCAGAATCCAATTTCACAACAGGCTAAGCTTTCATCCTGGCCATCTGTTTCTTCAGATGCTGTGTCTTTACTTAATCCTCCACCCCAAAATGCCTTTTCTGGAGGGTAATGGGTTGATAAGGCATCCAGAAACCTAACAAAGACCTCTAAATTAGTTACATATAAATGTTAATTAGGGCCTAATTATTATTATTATTATTTATTTATATAGCACCATTAATTCCATGGTGCTGTACATGTGAAAAGGGGTTACATACAGGGTTATAGATATCGTTAACAGTAAACAAATTTACAATGACAGACTGGTACAGAGGGGAGAGGACCCTGTCCTTGCAGACTTACATTCTTCGGGATAATGGGGAAGAGACAGGAGGTCGGTGTGCTGCAGCACTGGTGGTGGTGAGGCGGCAGCTCTGGTGGTTGGTGAGGCGGCAGCTCGGGAGGTTGGTGATGTGGCAGTGGCTCAGGTGGTTGGTGGGGTGGCAGCTCGGGTGGTTGGTGAGGCGGCAGCTCGGGTGGTTGGTGAGGCGGCAGCTTGGGTCGTTGGTGAGGCGGCAGCTCGGGTGGTTGGTGAGGCGGCAGAATGGTTATTGCAGGCTGTAGGCTTTCTTGAAGAGATGGGTTTTCAGGTTCCGTCTGAAGGATCCGAGGGTGGTGGATAATCGGACGTGTTGAGGCGTGGAATTCCAGAGGATGAGGGATATCCAGGAGAAATCTTGGAGGCGTTTGTGTGAGGAACAAATAAGTGTGGAAGAGAGTAGGAGGAGGTCTTGGGAGGATCGAAGATTACGTGAGGGAAGATAGTGGGAGATTAGTTCAGAGATATAGGGAAGGGACAGGTTGTGGATGGCGTCAGTGTTAGTAGTTTGAACTGGATTCGTTGGGGAATTGGGAGCCAGTGGAGGGATTTGCAGAGGGGAGAAGCAGGGTAGTGAGGAGAGAGGTGAATTAGCCGAGCAGCAGAGCTGAGGACAGATTGGAGTGGTGCAAGGGAGTTAGCAGGGAGGCCACAGAGGAGGGTGTTGCAGTAATCGAGGCGGGAGATGATGAGGGCATGCACAAGAGTTTTAGTAGATTGTGGGCTGAGGAAGGGATGGATTCTGGCAATATTTTTGAGTTGGAGGCGACAGGAGGTGGCAAGAGATTGGACGTGCGGTTTGAAGGACAGGGCAGAATCGAGAGTTACCCCGAGGCAGCGGATTTCAGGTGCGGGAGAGAGCGTGATGCCGTTTACCACAATAGATAGACAGTTAGGGGGGATACGCGAGATGGGGGAAAGATGATGAGTTCGGTTTTGTCTACATTGAGTTTTAGGAAGCGAGAATTGAAGGAGGATATGGCTGACAGACACTCCGGGATTCCGGACAGAAGAGAGGCGACATCTGAGCCAGAGAGGTAGATCTGAGTGTCGTCCGCATATAGGTGGTACTGGAAGCCATGGGACTTTATGAGTTGTCCTAGGCCAAGGGTATAGATGGAAAAAAGTAGAGGCCCTAGGACAGAGCCTTGAGGGACTCCAACAGAGAGGGGGCGGGGTGAGGAGGTAGTGTGGGAGTGGGAAACACTAATAAGATGTTGCTGTTATAACACTGGCATAATAAATTGCAATGCAAAAATATTGCAATATGTTAATACTGCGATCAGGAAATTGCATGGTTACGTGTCCTAGAGAGATTGATGAAAACAGCACACAAAAAGTTGAATAAAATGTTGAAAATATAAAAAACAAAACTCCAAATAACAGAAACATTCCCTCTTCAGTAAAAGCTTAATTATCCCACTTTAAGATAAATAACTTAAATCAGGGCCAAAATTTCAGCTATAATCCCAAAAGGTACCAATTAAAGGGATATTTCACTTGCCGTGAATATGTAATTTTTTACCTGGTGTAAATGCTGCTATTCTTCTGTACGCGGTGATATTTTTCTTTGGTGCCTTTCCGCTCCTGAGCTATAGCCCTCTTTTCCTTGTATACAGGTCCTTCTCAAAAAATTAGCATATAGTGTTAAATTTCATTATTTACCATAATGTAATGATTACAATTAAACTTTCATATATTATAGATTCATTATCCACCAACTGAAATTTGTCAGGTCTTTTATTGTTTTAATACTGATGATTTTGGCATACAACTCCTGATAACCCAAAAAACCTGTCTCAATAAATTAGCATATCAAGAAAAGGTTCTCTAAATGACCTATTACCCTAATCTTCTGAATCAACTAATTAACTCTGAACACATGCAAAAGATACCTGAGGCTTTTAAAAACTCCCTGCCTGGTTCATTACTCAAAACCCCCATCATGGGTAAGACTAGCGACCTGACAGATGTCAAGAAGGCCATCATTGACACCCTCAAGCAAGAGGGTAAGACCCAGAAAGAAATTTCTCAACAAATAGGCTGTTCCCAGAGTGCTGTATCAAGGCACCTCAATGGTAAGTCTGTTGGAAGGAAACAATGTGGCAGAAAACGCTGTACAACGAGAAGAGGTGACCGGACCCTGAGGAAGATTGTGGAGAAGGACCGATTCCAGACATTGGGGAACCTGAGGAAGCAGTGGACTGTGTCTGGTGTGGAAACATCCAGAGCCACCGTGCACAGGCGTGTGCAGGAAATGGGCTACAGGTGCCGCATTCCCCAGGTAAAGCCACTTTTGAACCATAAACAGCGGCAGAAGCGCCTGACCTGGGCTACAGAGAAGCAGCACTGGACTGTTGCTAAGTGGTCCCAAGTACTTTTTTCTGATGAAAGCAAATTTTGCATGTCATTCGGAAATCAAGGTGCCAGAGTCTGGAGGAAGACTGGGGAGAAGGAAATGCCAAAATGCCTGAAGTCCAGTGTCAAGTACCCACAGTCAGTGATGGTGTGGGGTGCCATGTCAGCTGCTGGTGTTGGTCCACTGTGTTTCATCAAGGGCAGGGTCAATGCAGCTAGCTATCAGGAGATTTTGGAGCACTTCATGCTTCCATTGGCTGAAATGCTTTATGGAGATGAAGATTTCATTTTTCAGCACGACCTGGCACCTGCTCACAGTGCCAAAACCACTGGTAAATGGTTTACTGACCATGGTATTACTGTGCTCAATTGGCCTGCCAACTCTCCTGACCTGAACCCCATAGAGAATCTGTGGGATATTGTGAAGAGAAAGTTGAGAGACGCAAGACCCAACACTCTGGATGAGCTTAAGGCCGCTATTGAAGCATCCTGGGCCTCCATAACATCTCAGCAGTGTCACAGGCTGATTGCCTCCATGCCACGCCGCATTGAAGCAGTCATTTCTGCCAAAGGATTCCCGACCAAGTATTGAGTGCATAACTGAACATTATTATTTGATGGTTTTTTTGTTTGGTATTAAAAAACACTTTTATTTGATTGGTCGGGTGAAATATGCTAATTTATTGAGACAGGTTTTTTGGGTTATCAGGAGTTGTATGCCAAAATCATCAGTATTAAAACAATAAAAGACCTGACAAATTTCAGTTGGTGGATAATGAATCTATAATATATGAAAGTTTAATTGTAATCATTACATTATGGTAAATAATGAAATTTAACACTATATGCTAATTTTTTGAGAAGGACCTGTATAAATCTAGTCTTTCTAGCCAACTGGGCTCCCATAAAAAACTCCCATGGATATCCTCACATGGGTAAAATGACTGCGTTTACAAACAAGGAAGAAGGCCCATACATCAAGGACAAGATGGATGTTTGTATGCATGTAAGGAGGTGGCGGGGACCCTCAATTGCCTTCTCTCTCCTGAATAACGAGTATATGTGTTACGTGCGGCTTCCTAATGTTTTATTGATGTAAAGTGCAGTTTTCTAATGTTCTTGTATGTGCTGTTTAATGCTGTAATATAAAATGCATTTTTTTTTAGGGGTAGAGTACTAAGGGTTAAACCGTTGGGAGGAGTTAAAAGGGGATGGTGCAAAACCTCAGGAACAAAGGGAGGGTACTCCCTGCTCTTAGAGCAGAGCCAGGGCAGGCTTGCCCAGGGTGAGACCTGTGCTATAGCAAGGACAGAGGATTCCCCGGTCGTGGGGATAAAAGTTGCCCTAGCTTGTCGGGCAGCTTGGATGGACACTGGCTCTGCAGGATCGCCCCCAGAAGAAATATGGGGTTTGGGACCAGGATAGGATCTGGTGGCATGCAACATCCAGAGGCTGCAAGGAAAGTACAGGAAACCTTGCCTTGTTTGCACTGTGTTCAGTAAAGTTTTACCGTTGGAACAGAACTGTGGCTTGTCGTGTTTCCTGAGATCTTGTGCCCTACAACTGAAGTGAACGTGTGCTGAAGGTAACTGACTGAGACTTCACTTGTCTTTTCATGTGCATAGTGCCGGGGTGCTTACTGACTGTGACTTAATGAACTTGCCCACAACTATCACCCCGTGTCACCTTGTTACATGTACACCATAATACACAATAACACCAGTACTTGGTTCCTGTATGAGGTATCGGGGACTAAGTGCACCAAAGCAAGACTGCACCCTGGCCTGTAGTACGTATATGGGACTGATTGATCTCGTAGATGAAAACTGACAAAAAAAAAAAAAAGAATACATGGCACATTGTAGGTTGGTTATGTGATATCTGAAGACTATACAAGAACATTCCTTCAGTTTCAATGGAGTATGTCAGAAGGTTTTTGCTATGTTATCTGAGGAAAGCATAATGTAGCAACTGAGAAACAGATTTCAGGTATGTGTCACTTATTAGGCTGTGTGCTGTTGTTTCCATACAATTAAGATTTTATCACCAGGAGATTATCACTACCCAGACCATAGTAAATGTGAGCCCTGGTCCAACTACGCCTCCGCCTCTGATAAGCAGTTCGCTGTAAATAGATAATGTACATAGAGAGTCTGATATGGGCAGGATCAGTTTTCTGAGTTCTGCTTCATGCTACATCTAAAAACTCTGATTGTGTCACCTCTGCTGCACCCAGTAAACTAAGTGATACTGTACATTGTTGTTGGAATCAGGGTCTATGACCCGACATTATACTGTTCTCAGATGAGGTAGCAAAAACCTGAAAACAGATTTGTTTTCAAGAGGAGGTATTCAAGATCCTAATATTTTAGAGCCAAAAAAAGGGAAGCAGCCATATTGAACCAGGACCACGCTATATCAATGAAATTCCCCAGGCTGCAAAGAAGGAAGGTCCCAAAGGGTGTAAGGTGCTCCAAAGAATGTAAAAGAAATAAAACCACCAGTTCTGAAAAAAACAACTGCCAAAGTGTACTAGAAATTTGTGTATTCTACCTTGCATTTTATTCACTCCATGATCATACTACCGTACTATGGCTTGATGTACTCTCATCATAACTTACAATACAAGTAAAGTGAAACTACTACTTCTTATTACACTCCTAAATTATAACCTAAGGGCTATAGTTACCAAAAATAAGGTCACTTTTCAGAAATTCTACTTTACTGGCACCTCAAGTTCTTACAAAAGGTATATGATACCTCGTAAATATATACGCAGTGCGTCAAAAGCTAAATGGTGCTCCATCTCTACTGAGCCCTGTCATTGCCCGAACAGCAGGGTTACCTGACATACAGGCTGGTGTATATCCGTTGCATTGGATGAAGTCAGCAAGAACTGAATTCACATCCACCTGCACTGTACATTGTTTATTATTTGTGGGAATTACTTGTGTGTGAATGTGGCCCAAGAACACATCTAGGCATATATCCAGAGAGAATGACATTATGATATGAATCCAGCAAACCGCCGGGCCGCATATACATTGCTTTATTAACCCTGTTTAACAAATCCATTGAACTAGATTCTGCTAGAATGTTCCCAGCTCTCTAGTGAGAGCATCAAAGAAAGCAGATTGTGTGGCGTACTCTGGTTGTCTGCCAACATCTACCATACGGGCAGCAGAAGCTGGATGTTATTTAAGGGGTATTATGACAGCACCTGGTGTTCGTGCTAGAAACAGGCGGATAGGATAAAATGGGCTAAATCGATTTTGGGACTTATCCACAGTGAGACAATCTCCGTAAGGGTTAACACAAAGAAAGATGGCCGCAAAGCATCTCTTAGAGGCCAATGATCTATAATTTTCACTCATGATTTCTTCGGAAGCTATACAGATGTAGGATTAAATACCAAAGCCTGGATGAATCAGGAACGTCAAGTAAAACATGCTATCCGAAATCCAATGGCTACAAAGGAAAATTCATTTATCCTTTTACACCACACAACATTTGGAACAGAACGGCCGAATGTTGCCACAATAAGGTCCGCTATGTGGATCATATACAGACATCTGTTCCCTGTCACCAGCCATTCTGGGCTATCTTCACATGTGCTCCCTGACAAAGTCCCCTCTGTACATGACCTCTTCCTCTCTCACTCCTTAAATCTTGCCTTATTGAAATCCTGCTCCTAGCCGCCGGCTATGGTTTTCCACTTACATTTCTTCCCCTTGTGATAACGGCCGAGCGTCTATTCTCCTCTACTCTATCGTCATGTAGGTTCCTAGGAATTGCTTTGAGATGTTATTTCTCTTTCTTCCCAATACGTGTTTTCAATTATTGGCCCAGTGAAGTCTCTGCTTCCTATCTGCGAACCTATTCCACAAGGCCTTCATCCACAGCCACATTTATAACCGGTGTAACCTTGAGTTTCATACCTAAGGGCACCCGAAGGTCAGGGGCCCCTATTGTATTTCCTGACTGTCTCTAATTTCCTTGGCCAGAGCCAGAGTCTAAAGATTTGTACCTAAATGTATTATTGATGGGAATGTTGCTGTTTTTCAGCCCTGACCAAAAGCACGATTCTTTTTATTCTGCATTTTGGGAATAAATAAAGTAATAAAAAAAGTTAATTTGACATATTAAAACAGGCATTTCACATGTGAAATTACCATAATAATATATGTTTTACATGGAAGAACCAAGTCTGTAAGTGCAAAATCCCCTGCTTGTTTGCTGCGCATTTCTTTAATTCATAGAGATATTCTAAGGCTGCATTCACACGCCGCTGCCGCAAACCGCAGATTTTTCACAGCTCTAGATTATAATGGCTATGTGATTTTGTAGGTGAAACAGCTGTTTCCGTGCAAAATTAACTGATTGCGAAGAGGAGCAGTGAATTGATCTCAGCGGCACAGGGTCATATCAGTTTTCAGTCGTAGTCTTAGGCTATGTGCACATATTGAGCATTTGATGGCAGAAATTTTTGCATCTCTACAAATTTGTTGGCAGCAGAATCGCAATGGAAAATACATGCGTTTTTCATGTTTTTTGTACAGCAATGAATGCTTGTTGGAGCGAAATAAAGATATTTGAAAAAATATAAAAAAAGTTTTGTGATGTAATCTCCTTGTTCAAACCCCTTCTTTTCATGCTTATTTGCCCAATCCCAGGCTAAAAATACCAGCCCTCAGCTGCCCCAGAATTGGCACCTCATATTAGGCCGGAGTCACACTAACAAGGAATACGGACGAGTGCTGTGCGAGAAAACATCGCATAGCACTCTGACCAGTGTTAATCTATGGGGCAGCTCCCATCACCGTTTTTTTTTCTCGGCCGTATTATACGTGCGAGTGAAATCACAGCATTCTGCGATTTGCTGCGTATATCGGCTGAGACTCACCAATGCAAGTCAATGGATGCGAGAAAAAAAAAATCGCACAGCACTCGCACCATGCCACTGCTGTCCGATTTTTACGCACCGGTGTCCTTTGAAAAGCCGATAATTAATGTGCGGTGTACAGTAAAATCACACTGACAGGTTAGAATAGAATAGATAGAATAGAAATATATACATAGAATGCATAGATATATAGATGTCAGTAACACACATATATATGTAATTCATCCGCAGGCTTCTGTAAAATCACTGCAGGAGCCGACAGGATAAAAGAGATGGATTACATACAGTAAATACATATAGAATAGGTAGATATATAGATGTCAGTGACAAATACAATTAGTACAGTGTGTGCGCAAATTACTGTATGCGGAGAGTGACATGTTAAGCATGTCGAGCTGAGGAGACTTAAAGCCGTAATGCTCGTCTGGGAAATATGCAAATTGTCTCTTCAGAGAGGAAGAGAACTAGAACTCTAGTGCCACCTATTGGAAGTAGCAATCCTAACAGTCAATGTCGATGCCTCTCATACAGCCAAATCAGATCTCACACTTTGCACTGAGAAGGGGCAGTACCCCGAAACACAGTGTTTCCAAATTGAGATTCTGGTTTGGCTTTTATCCTGTCATGTGACAAGGTTCGTTAAAGGGTCGACATTGACTGTTAGGAGTGCTACTTCCAATAGGTGGCACTAGAGTTCTAGTCCTCTTCTTCTCTGAAGAGACAATTTGCAAATTACTGGACATGTATTTAATTAATAAAAGATTATTTTATGGAAAAAAATGGCGTGGGCTCCCGCGCAATGTTCAAAACCAGCAGAGGGAAAGCCAGCTACTGGGGGCAGATGTTTATAGCCTGGGAAGGGGGTAATACCCATGGAGCTTCCCAGGGTATTAATATCAGCAACAGCTGTATACTTAGCCTGTACTGGCTAATAAAATGGGGGACCCCCCCAAAAAATGACATGGGGTCCCCTCATAATTAATAACCAGAAAAGGCTATGCAGACAGCTGCGGGTTGGTATTAATAGCCTAGGAAGGGACCATGGATATTGGCCCCCTTGGCTAAAAACATCAGCACTCAGCCGCCCCAGTAAAGGCGCATCTGTAAGATGCTCCAATTCTAACATTTTCAAACACTCCAGAGTTCAGCGCAGGTCAGGCTATGATGGTGCGCAGCATCAGTAATGGCACTGCTAGTCACTGATGCTGCGCTGGTAGCATCTCGTTCATTCACCAGTGATTTACAGCCGGGGCAGTTGCATCTTATCACCATCCTGGTTGTAAACTGTATATCCCCCAGACATGGATTACTGCGTGGGACACAGCGACTGACACGTACTGGTATATTGTTGGTTTTTTATTTTATTTTTATTACAGGAGATCGAGGGCGTCGCATGGATTAGCTGTATAATAAAGATGGGAAACTGTAGTGTTTTATTTCATTGAAATTCTTTATTCTGGCTGTGTCTTATTGACACCTCTCCATTACTAAGCAGGGCTTGATGCCACCATACAATACAAAGGTGACATTAACCCCCAAACTATTACCCCACTTGCCACCGCTACAGGGCAAGTGGGAAAAGCGAGGCTAAGTGCCGGAATTGGCGCATCTTACAGATGCGCCTATTCTGGGGCGGCTGAGTGCTGATGTTTTTAGCCTGGGGGCAATATCCATGGTCCCTTCCTAGGTTATTAATATCAACCCGCAGCTGTCTGCATAGCCTTTGCTGGTTATTAATTATGGGGGGACCCCACGTCATTTTTTTTGGGTCCCCTATTTTAAAAACCAGTAAAGACTAGGTATAGAGATGTGAGCTGTTATTAATAGCCTGGGAAGCTCCATGGGTATTACCCCCTTCCCAGACTATAAACATCTGCCCCCAGTCACTGGCTTTCCCTCTGCTGGTTTTGAAAATTGCGTGGGAGTTCACGCCATTTTTCCCTCAAAAAGAATCATTTATTAATTAAATACATGTCCCCTAATTTGCACACACATATCTAAGAATTCTGCATCTATTTACTGTATGTAAACCATGTCTTCTATCCTGTCGGCTCCTGCAGTGATTTTACAGAAGCTGATAAATGAATTACCAGCTAATCTTCTATCTCTCTATGAAATATGAAGACATATATATATATATATATGTGTGTCACTGACATATACTGTATATATATTGGATGCTGGCTGCCTCCAGACTGATCTTGCTCTCCTCCCATTGACCTTACAGGTGGCCGTAATCAGCTCTACCTGCCCATAAATTGTAGGCTTAGCCCGAGAGTGACGTGTTTTGTCCATAGTTGTAGGCTGGTGGCCCAAGTGGCATGTACAGTAGAGTAGGACACATCAGAGGGAGGTTACCTTGCTGTGGTTTATGGGCATACATGAATATGCCAATTTATGCCCTAAGAACCTCCATTTTCATCTATTACTGTAAGTTTTGTAATAAAAAAAATAATTTTTTTTATTTTATTTTATTTTTTTAAATGTTTTTGAGAAGTATAATCTATTTTGAATGTTTTTAATGTTTTTCTGTGTTTTCCATTAGCCTAGATTCATGCACATGCTGCTGTGTTCTTTTTTGTCTATATATACAGTACAGACCAAAAGTTTGGACACACCTTCTCATTTAAAGATTTTTCTGTATTTTTATGACTATGAAAATTGTACATTCAAACTGAAGGCATCAAAACTATGAATTAACACATGTGGAATTATATACTTAACAAAAAAGTGTGAAACAACTGAAAATATGTCTTATATTCTAGGTTCTTCAAAGTAGCCACCTCTTGTTTGATGACTGCTTTGCACACTCTTGGCATTCTCTTGATGAGCTTCAAGAGGTAGTCACCGGGAATGGTCTTCCAACAATTTTGAAAGAGTTTGCCTTCACTCTGCGGTCCAGCTCACCCCAAACCATCTCGTTTGGGTTCAGGTCTGGTGACTGTGGAGGCCAGGTCATCTGGCGTAGCACCCCATCACTCTCCTTCTTGGTCAAATAGCCCTTACACAGCCTGGAGGTGTGTTTGGGGTCATTGTCCTGTTGAAAAATAAATGATGGTCCAACTAAACGCAAACCGGATGGAATAGCATGCCGCTGCAAGATGCTGTGGTAGCCATGCTGGTTTAGTATGCCTTCAATTTTGAATAAATACCCAACGGTGTCACCAGCAAAGCACCCCCACACCATTAAACCTCCTCCTCCATGCTTCACAGTGGGAACCAGGCATGTAGAGCCCATCCGTTAACCTTTTCTGCGCATAGACACAGTGGTTGGATCTCAAATTTGGGCTCATCAGACCAAAGCACAGATTTCCACTGGTCTAATGTCCATTCCTTGTGTTCTTTAGCCCAAACAAGTCTCTTCTGCTTGTTGCCTGTCCTTAGCAGTGGTTTCCTAGCAGCTATTTTACCATGAAGGCCTGCTGCACAAAGGCTTGCTGCACAAAGCAATGTGTTGCATTGACCTGGTCTCTAATCTGAGCTGCTGTTAACCTGCGATTTCTGAGGCTTTTGACTCAGCTAAACTTATCCTCAGAAGCAGAGGTGACTCTTGGTCTTTCTTTCCTGGGGTGGTCCTCATGTGAGCTAGTTTCTTTGTAGCGGTTGATGGTTTTTGCCACTGCACTTGGGGACACTTTCAAAGTTTTCCCAATTTTTCGGACTGACTGATCATCTTTTATTTTTCAACAGGACAATGACCCCAAACAAACCTCAAGGCTGTGTAAGGGCTATTTGACCAAGAAGGAGAGTGATGGGGTGCTACGCCAGATGACCTGGCCTCCACAGTCACCAGACCTGAACCCAATCGAGATGGTTTGGGGTGAGCTGGACCGCAGAGTGAAGGCAAAAGGGCCAACAAGTGCTAAGCATCTCTGGGAACTCCTTCAAGATTGTTGGAAGACCATTCCCGGTGACTACCTCTTGAAGCTCATCAAGAGAATGCCAAGAGTGTGCAAAGCAGTCATCAAATCAAAAGGTGGCTACTTTGAAGAACCTAGAATATAAGATATAATTTCAGTTGTTTCATACTTTTTTGTTAAGTATATAATTCCACATGTGTTAATTCATAGTTTTCATGCATTCAGTGTGAATGTACAATTTTTATAGTCATAAAAATACAGAAAAATCTTTCAATGAGAAGGTGTGTCCAAATTTTTGGTCTGTACTGTATATATATATACATATACATCTATTCTATGTGTAGATATCTATTCTATCTTTTCTATTATAGCCTATTCTATTCTATACTGTATGCGGCAGATCATTTGCCGGCGTTTTATGTATCTATATCTATCTATCTATCTATCTATCTATCTATCTATCTGTCTATCTATCTATCTGTCTATCTATATGTTTTGAAGAATATTTAGTTTTAAAACGGTGTCAATGACAGACAACTGCTGTATGTAAAAGCTCATGTTAAAATCGCATTGCATACGGATGTCATACGGATACTAGATGTGAGGAAATCGCATCGCATTGCAAACGGATTACACACGGATCACCATACGGAGAACATTGGTGCGATTCTCGGCTGTCAAAATCGGACAGATTTTTTATACTTTGAGTGTGACTCAGGCCTTAAGATGAGTATATGTTTTTTGATTTTTTACAGGAGACAAGGGCTTCAGGGATTAGGTGAAGGTGAGTACATGGTGTTTTTATTTTAATATTTATTTTCTTTCTTTTTATTTCTTTACATTGAGCACAGGCACTGGCTGATGAATATGCCCTTCAGGGGCTCCTGCTCTTGCTGTTATCAGCAACAGCACTCGTAGGCTGATGGGAGTAGTAGTCTCTCATCAGACAACGCCTGTGACTGGCAGTAAGCGTTTAATCGTGGGACACAGTCACATCTGTGGGGTCACGTTGACATCTGACATTGTGACCCCACAGCATTCTTACCGGCGCTAACGACCTTACTGACGATCAGAGCAGCCGGTGTTTCTCGCACTGTCACACAGATGACAGCACGGCAAACACCAGATATACAGATATAAGAAGTCCATAAAAACGCAAGCAAAAACTCAGCAAATCCGCAAACATTTTTATACCTGCGTTTTTGCTGTGTGTTTCACTGACTCAATTGAATTAAATGGGTGAAAAACCCTGCAAAATCGTAAAGAGAATTGACATGCTGTGGATTTAAACGCAGCACAAATCCTAAAACAAAAAATGCTGATCATGTGCACAGCACTTCAGGATTTTCATTGACTTTTCTGACATAAAGGTTCCCTAACGTTTTGGTCCAATTCTGTGTGGAAAATCACAGCAGAAATGCACTAAAAATGCACTGTATACACACAGCCTAAAAACACCTTTCACAAGCTATTAGATTGTCAACTTTCAGGACATTTTAGTCACTGGGCGCAGTTTCGTATAGTCATCCATGTGTGCATATCTCCTGGGTAATACATCCCCTTGCTGCAAATCGCTGTTTGATTTGTCTTTTGCGGTGTCCTTAGCGCAATCTGTCTGAAGAAGGTATTTTTGACTGAAACGTCACTTTTTATTTTTGGATTGCATTTTTCATTAAAGTCACATTTTTCTTACAATTTCAAGAGTGCTGGATTTTTTCCTTATTTTGAAATCAGACATACACAATCAATAATAGATATAGAATCACTGCACTCAATAGAAAAGTATGCTTTCAAGTGAATAAATTTTATTTAATTTACGGTGGTGGATGAAGCGACAGTTTTTGACGTTTCGGCCGAACTCCGGCCTTTATCACATAGTCGCCTTTAAGGTCACCGAAAGATTATTGGCACCGTTTATTGGGATATCTCAAATTGATGATGTACATCCAGTTTAATGGATGATCCAGGAGGGGTTTGCGGCAAGCCAAAGGAGCGCTGTCCTGACTGTGATGATTGAGAAGAATAGGTGTCACGCTGCACCAGCACGCCGTTGTGCTCGCAGGACTACTGCGCCACCAATCCTACTCAATGTTCACGGTTAGGACAGCGCTCCCCTGGCTTGCTGCTCCTGTTCCTCCTCCAGTGCAGTACACATATACTGCACGAGCACGCTGTTGCTCCCGCAAGACTACTGCGCCACCTATTCTTCTCAATCATCACAGTCAGGACAGCGCTCCTTTGGCTTGCCGCAAACCCCTCCTGGATCATCCATTAAACTGGATGTACATCATCAATTTGAGATATCCCAATAAACGGTGCCAATAATCTTTCGGTGACCTTAAAGGCGACTATGTGATAAAGGCCGGAGTTCGGCCGAAACGTCAAAAACTGTCGCTTCATCCACCACCGTAAATTAAATAAAATTTATTCACTTGAAAGCATACTTTTCTATTGAGTGCAGTGATTCTATATCTATTTTTGGACTTTACGGAACCTTCGGTTCCTTTTCACTAGCACCTTTTCTCTACGTGGTCGAGTGCTAACCATCTATACTAGAAATACACAATGAATATTTCCCCCAACCCTCAGTTGGCTGGTGCCCCCATGCACCTTAGACCATCAGCTGAACCCACTGATATTGGCAGGTTCGGCCGACATGTGTATGGGGGCATTAAAGGAAACAATTGATTTGAAAAAAATAAATACTCCACTACTAGGACAACCCCAACCGTTAAAAGAAAATCACCTTTAGTAACCTTCCGTGCCAGCGCTGTTCCAGCAATGTTGGCACTCGCACTCTCAGGGCTCACGTGAAGGTGTTATGTTACTCTCGCTGCCTTCAGATGGATAAGTAATCAACAGGAAGTGCGTGGCCAGCCGTAGTCCTGACTTCCTCTTGACTACTTATACATTAAAAGGAGGGGACAGTGACGCCAATGCTGATTGGACGCTGGGCTCACGTGACATAACAATCTCATGTGAGCCCCGGGAACTCGAGTGCCAACACTGCTGGAACAGTGCCAGGACTGGAGGTGGGTATAGGTGTTTTTATTTTAACGGGGGCAAATATTCAGAGTGAGAAGGAGTTGCCCTAGTTCTGACCTAACAGGACATGTACATGTTGTACTATTGAGTTAAAGTTGACTATTGGCCAGTGACATTGCTTGTTTGTCATTGATTGAATCTTTAATGAAAAAAACCATGAAATTATTCTTAAATATAAATGCTTGCCATTTGATGTTAAAGCTCTATATAACACTGATAGGCGCTCAATTTAAGACTGTGTTCAAACAAACATATTTTTGGTCAGTGTGCTGGGTGTGACAGATGGCATTTGAACAGCACACTGACCAATGAAAGTCGATGTGATAGTGAAAAATAAATCGCAGCATGCACTAGCCTTGTCTGTTGTGCAGATGAGACTGTGTTATTTTTAAAGCCAGGCTGCTCCTGTATCTGTCCAGAACGCAGATAAGTGTACTGAGCTGTAAATTGACAAAGTCACGTCTCCAATGTTTTTGAAGCAGTTTTTGATGTAGATTTTGGAGAGTTAGATTAGATAGCTGTTGGCCAATTGACCGCTCAACCCTTCTCAGATGGCACCTAATCTCCAGGGAGAGCAAAATGATCGGCAATAGGAAGCAAAACAGACTGAAACCATCTCTCCAGTACTCATCATCATCTGGTGGAAAAGAGTTAGGAGGGAGTCCCCAGTAGGCTGTTGGCAGATTCCTGCGATATCGTCAGGTTTAGCCGGCTGTACGCCAGTGTGTATGGGGGTGTAAGACTGCTTTCTGTGGCTGGAAGGTAATACAACTACATAAAGGGAATCTGATACTAGATTGAGACACAAACTGTGGTTGCATTATTGCACCCAGGTACATTTTACTCTGAAATGCTGCGGCATTTCAAAGTAAACATATTTAGAAAAGCCGGATGGAAACTGTGTCTCAGCTGATTAGTGTTAGGCAGGATCCCATCCAGCTTCTACCCACCTCGCTGACAGCTCTTTCTCTATGTACACACAGGAGAACCAGATGGAGACCTCCTTTCGACAAATCAACCAAGATACGCTGTGGCATTTCACCGTGGAACATACACGGCTGCCATCACACAGCCAATGTCTGTCTCATGCTACCTGTGGTTTGGACAGCATTACTCTGATGACAGGTTCCCTTTAACTAATTACTTAACACAATACTATGCAACGCTCCTTTATTTACCCCCTTCATAACAGAGCCCTTTTTCATTTTTGCATTTTCGTTTTTCCCTCCCCTTCTTCCCAGAGCCACAACTTTCTTATTTTTCCGTCAATATGGCCATGTGAGGGCTTGCTTTTTGCGGGACAAGTTATAATTTTGAACGACACCATTGGTTTTACCATATCGTGTACTAAAAAATGGGGGGAAAAAATCCAAGCGCGGTGAAATTGCAAAAAAAGTGCAATTCCACAACTATTTAATTGTATTTATTTATTTTTTACTATGTTTACCAAGTGCTAAAACTGACCTGCCATTATGATTCTCCAGGTCATTAGGAGTTTCATAGACACCAAATATGTCTAGCTTGTTTTTTATTTAAGAGATGAAAAAAAAAATCCAAGGTTTGTTAAAAAGAAGAAAGAAATTGTGTCATTTTCCAAGACCCGTAGTGTCTCTATTTTTTGTGATCTGGGGCTGGGTAAGGGCTTATTTTTTGCATGCCGAGCTGACATTTTTTAATGATTCCATTATGGTGTGAATACGATCTTTTGATCACCTGCTATTGCATTTTAATGCAATGATGCGACCAAAAAACGTAATTCTGGCGTTTTTCCTTTTCTTTCCCTACGCCGTTTACCGATCAGACTAATTCTTTTCATACCTTGATAGATCAGGCGATTCTGAACACAGTGATACCAAATATGTGTATGTTTAACTTTTTTATTGTTTTATTTTGAATGGAGCGAAAGTGGGGTGATTTGAATTTTTTAAATATTTGTAAAAACATTTTTTTTTTATTTTTGGTATGCTTCAATAGTCTCCTTGGAAGTCTAGAAGCTGCCATAACTGATCGACTCTGCTACATACAGGTAATGATCAGATCGCCTGTATGTAGCAGAATTGCTGACTTGCTATGAGTGCCGATCACCGGTCAGCGCTTATAGCAATATGGCAGTGACAATCATAGAGGTCTGCTGGAGACCTCTGGTTGTCATGTCAACCCATAGGTGGCCCGCGATCACGTGACGGGGTCACCGATGGGTGGGATTTCCATCGAGCTTGCAGAGTTTGACTACGGCATTTAACGGGTTCACACCCGCTGCTGTTAGAGGCACATGTCAGCTGTTCAAAACAGCTGACATGTGGCGGAAAAGATGTGGGCTCAAAATTAGTTTTCCAGCGGACGGAGAAAACGTACAGAGGAACGTATTTTCTATCCGGCGAAAAAACGCCTAGCTCTCTCTCTCTCTCTCCCCCTCTCTCTCTCCTCCCTGGAACAGGAAGTTCAAAGTCTTTTTAAAAAAAAGAGAATGGATCCAGGAGAAAAACGGATCCATCGCATCGGTTTTTCACAATTTGCAACGGATCCGTTTTTTTCAAAAATTAGCCGGATTGTGCCTGACGGCTAAAAACTGATGTGTGAAGTGGGCCTTAGGGTTCATTCAGACATCAGCTTTTCTCGTACAAGTGTTATCCATGTTTTTCACTGATCGCACTCGTACCTGTGGAAGTCTATGGGACATTTGACATGTCTGATTTTTTCAGACCAAGTGGTCCGCACTAAAGCACAGAAACTTGTCCAATATTGATCCAAGGGTCGGAGTAAACTCATCAATACAGGTGTACAGATCTGTGAAAAAAATCGGACAGAACTTGGATGCCATGTACAGTGGCATGTAAAAGTTTGGGCACCCCTGGTCAAAATTATTGTTATTGCCAATAGTTCAGCGAGTTGAAGATGAAATGATCTCTAAAACGGCTAAAGTTAAAGATTACACATTTCCTTTGTATTTTAGGCAAAAAAACCATATTGTCATTCTTTATGGAACGCCCCGCTAGGGCCTAGGGGTACTCGGTACCAGGTCCGGTCGTTATTAAAGGGGTGGTCACGGTGGCAGTGACCTGGTCCGTGGCCCTGGGCGTCAAAATTAAAGGAAAGGTCTTTAAAGGGGTTTTTAAGAATAAGAATGTTCATGATG
This sequence comes from Ranitomeya variabilis, assembly GCF_051348905.1. Lineage (NCBI taxonomy): Eukaryota > Metazoa > Chordata > Amphibia > Anura > Dendrobatidae > Ranitomeya > Ranitomeya variabilis. The sequence goes on along the minus strand of NC_135235.1, from coordinate 531,826,797 downwards.
CCACCTGTGGTATTTGGTCAGGGATGATGACGCTGCTTAAAGGGATCCACTGGGGTGATGTTATGGCAGCTGGGATGGTATGGCTTCCCACAGGTGAAGCTGGGTCCCCAGGGCTCCCAGTGTAGTAGATAAAGATGGTGTAGTAAGATGCAGAGGACACAAGGTTGCAGTCTCTTTACCTCTTTACTGGTGTATGGCAGCCACAGTCCAGGGTACAGGATATCAGGTACCGGCCGGCTTGGAAGCGACTAAGGAATCTTCCTAGCCAGGGGGGGTTGGAAGCCTTCCCTTCTACGCTGTTTTGTATTCCCTTGCTGCCTTAGGCCTCACACAAGGACCTCACGTTCCCTCTGTCCCCCTTGTTGGTAGGACACTACCCGCATGGCAGGTAACTCGAGCTTTTCTACAGGGTCTCTCAGGATAACTCCGGGCTCTATCTGTTACTGTGCCTTTGGGTGTTAATGGTGGACAGGCAACCTACAATCTCCTATTCTGCCATGGGGCATAGAGTTACCTCCACAACCTCGGTCTTCTGGCTACCGGAATTCTGTGCTTCAGCATGGAGGAAGCTCAGTAGCAGCTTCCCTCCAGCTCTTTACTTCGCTTTTGCTCCTTCCTCCTTCACACTCTCTACAAACTGCTCCGTTCCTCTCTTTCCTTTCCAGGAGCTGCCGATTTGCTCGTCTACATGGCCCCAGCTTTTCTTTCTCAAACTCTCACTGTCTCCTTCCACTCTGCTCTGTCTCTCTGACAGACTCCTCTCACAGACTGAACTCCTTCCCTGTCTGTGACAGACTGACTTAACTCCTCCCCCAGGTCAGAATAAATATATCTAGGGAAGCTCCCCTGAAACCGGGTTCAGAGCTCCGCCTTCTGGCCTGGAGTCAGAACAGTGTTGTATGTGCTGGTTACCTGTTAAAGGGATCCTTCCTCGTTTCCAAGCATGGCATCACTCTACCCGTGAGGAAAGCAATGCCACTAACAACCGCTTACCTGAGGTGTGACATTTACATTTTAAAAATAACAAAAAGGAAAATGGGCTGAAGCAAATGTTTAAGCACCCTGTATGGTTAGTACCTAGTAGCCCCCCATTTTGCATGTATCACAGCTTTTTGTAGGCAGCCAAGAGTCTTTCAATTCTTGCTTGAGGGATTTTCATTCATTGTTCTTCGGCAAATTCTTCCATTTATGTGAGATTCCTGGGTCGTCTTTCATGCACTGCTTTTTTACGTCTAACCACAGATTTTTAATGATGTTCAGATCAGGGGACTGTGAGGGCCATTGTAAAACCTTCAGTTTGCGCCTTTTGAGGTCTTCTATTGTGTGTTTTGATGTGTGCTTAGGATCATTATACATATGTTTGAAGCCATCCTCTTTTCAACGTCAGCTTTTGGAGTTATGTTTGCATAAAGAATTTGTTGAAATTTAATTGAATCCATTCTTCCCTCTACTTATGAAATGTTCCTCGTGCCATTGGCTGCAATACAATCCCAAAACATGATTGATCCACCTCCATGCTTAATAGTTGGTGAGATGTTCTTTTCCTGAAATTCTTTGCCCTTTTTTCTGCACTCATCCCTTTGATCAAGTCTGCATCTATAGAATTGCATTTGTGCTTATGACATGAGCAGATTACACATCTTGAGAGGCACTAGCAGTGCTGAGCATTATGTAGAGATTTTGAACAACATATGCTCCCATCCAGATAATATCTATTTCTTCAAGACAATGTTAGAGAACAAATGTGGCACCCCATGAATCCGGTTGCCACAGTGGCATTGCCTCCCTCACAGGAGGTGATGACATGCCTGGATGCAAGAGGGGTCTCCTTTCCAGCTGATGTCCGCATCCAACACCTTTCCTAACTCCAGGCCAGAAGGGGGAGCTCTAACCTGGTTTTCAGGGGAACTTCCCTATAAATGCTGGCTGGAGGCGGGGTTAGTTAGTGAGTCTTAGGGTATGTGCACACGTTGCGGATTTCTTGCAGAAAATTCCTGAAGAAAACCGGAAATTTTCTGCAAGAAATCCGCATTTTTTTTTTTGCGTTTTTTTTCCGTTTTTTTCGCGTTTTTTTAGCATTCTGCAAGCGTAATTAGCTTGCAGAATGCTAAAGTTTTCCCTGCGATCTGTAGCATCGCTTGGAAAACTGACTGACAGGTTGGTCACACTTGTCAAACATAGCGTTTGACAAGTGTGACCAACTTTTTACTATAGATGCTGCCTATGCAGCATCTATAGTAAAAGATAGAATGTTTAAAAATAATAAAAAAAATAAAAAAATGCTTATACTCACCCAGACCTCTCACCGGCGTCCGTTCCGTATAGCTGGTCTGTGCGCACAGGACCTCCCGTGACGTCACGGTCACGTGAGCGGTCACATGACCGCTCACGACCAATCACAGGACAGTGACGTCATTCGGCGAGGTCCTTCAGCGCACACCAGGTACAGAAACCGAACGGCAGCGTGCGAGGAGGCGGCAAGACATCGAGGGTGAGTATAGGACTGTTTATTATTTTATTTCTTATTTTTTGACCACTTATATGGTGCCCAGTGCGTGGAGGAGAGTCTCCTCTCCTCCACCCTGGGTACCAACCGCATATAATCTGCTTACTTCCCGCATGGTGTGCACAGCCCCGTGCGGGAAGTAAGCAGATCAATGGACCCCTAGGTGTGCGGAATCCCTGCAATTCCGCATTTTTAATGAACATGTTGCTTTTTTTTCCGCTATGCGATTTTTTCGCGGAAAAAATCGCAACATTTGCACCAAAAATGCGGAATACCCTGTAAATAATAGGAGGCTTATGTAAGCGTTTTTTTTCGCGTTTTTATCACGTTTTTATAGCGAAAAAACGCGAAAAAAACGCTAACAATCCTGAACGTGTGCACATGGCCTTAGTGTGGAGTCTGAGGGAGACAGAGATGAGAGAGGAAGTCAAGGAAGAATCTGTTGAGTGGTGCTGTGACCAAGCTCACCACAGAGTACAGTGCTAGAAGCCGGACGCCGGAGTCCGTGACTGATGGGTACAATAGTCCCAGCAGCTAAATCTGGATGGCAGGGGATTGCAGGTATCCTGGCCCATCACAACATCTGCAGGCACAGCAGCAAATGAGAGCCCGCAGTCACCACGAAGGAGTGGCACCTGTAATAGGCTCAAGCTGCCTGCCATACAGACAAGGACTTAAAAACAAGAAGGAGCAGAGAACTGAGCACAGCTTTAGGCAGCAAGGACCTCAAAATACAGCACAATAGGGAGGCCTACTCTGAACGCACCTGGTTGGATGGATCCCAAATTGCTTCCAGGCTGCCCAGATCTCCATTACCATCTGTAATCAGTGCCATGGACTGCACCATAAACCGTGAGTAAAAGTGTGAAGACTGCACCCTGCTGTGTCCTCAGAGTTATTTACTGCACCATCCACTCTGCAGTGCAATCCTCACTACTATCTTTCACATCATAAGTGCCTGGGACTTAGCTCTACCTGTGGAGAGCTGTACCAACTCTGCTGCATCACCATTAGCACCAGCAGTCTCTTTAAGCAGTGTCGGCTATCACTTGCCGAATACAACAGGTGGCGTCACAAACTATCTCCCATAAACTTTATTTCCCTGAAACTGTCCTCAATAAAGTCTCTAATGATCTACTAACAGCTAAATCTAATGGTCACTACTCCATGCTAATTCTCTTGAATCTCTCCGCAGCACTCGACACTATGGATCATCAGCTCCTCCTCACTATGCTCCGCTCCACCGGCCTCAAGGACACCGTTCTCTCCTGGTTCTCCTCCTATCTCTCTGACCTGTATCTTTTGCTGGTTCCTCCTCCTCTCACCTTCCCCTTACTGTTGGGATTCCTCAAGGATCAGTCCTAGGCCCCCTCCTCTTCTCTTTGTATACTGCCCCTATTGGACAAACAATCAGTAGATTTGGTTTCCAGTACCATCTCTATGCTGATGACACCCAATTACTGTATACACTTCTCCTGATATCACGCCTGCCTTTTTAGAAAACACCAGTGATTGTCTTACCGCTGTCTCTAACATCATGTCCTCCCTCTATCTGAAACTGAACCTGTCACAAACTGAACTCCTCGTGTTCTCTCCCTCTACTAACCTACCTTTGCCTGACAATGCCATCTCCGTGTGTGGTTCAATCATTACCCCCAAGCAACATGCCCGCTGCCTTGGGGTCATACTTGATTCCGAGCTTTCATTCACCCCCCACATCCAATCACTGGCTCGCTCTTCTTATCTGCATCTCAAAAACATTTTTAGAATTTGCCCTTTCTTTCGATTCTGGAAAAACTCTTACTGTTTCACTCATTCATTCTCATCTGGACTATTGTAAATCTCTACTAATTGGCCTCCCTCTTATCAAACTCTCCCCGCTCCAATCTGTCCTGAATGCTGCAGCCAGGATCATATTCCACACCAACCGTTACACCGATGCCTCTACTTTGTGCCAGTCATTACACTGGTTACCCATCTGGAGTGCCCCATCAGGGCTGTGGGGTACTCATAGGGGGATGTCACAGTGGCTGACCCGGTCTGTGGCCCTGGGATATCCGTATAAAAGGGAAAGGTCTTTAAAGGGATAAGGTTTATGTTCGTGACGCCACCTATGGTATTCGGTCAGGGTGACCGACGCTGCTTTAATGGTATACCTTTCCACAGGTGAAGTGTATCCCCAGGGCTTCCCGGTGTATAGATGGTGAGTGGCGCAAAGAAGAACGAGGACACAGGGTTGCAGTCTCTTTACCTTTACTGAAGACTTCAGCATCCACAGTCCTGGGCACCAGATCACAGGGCAGGCAGAGTCTGGCCAGTTTGGAGGCAAGTCCAGAGTCCCCTTGTCCAGGTGGAGAATAAAAGCCTTTCCTTTAGCACCGTGGTGGTGTAGTCCCTTACTGCTAAGCTTCTCATAAGGTCCTCACAGATGTTATCTCTCTCTGTCCCCCAGATTGGATAGGACATACCAGTATTACTGGTGACTTGAGGCAGTTTATAGGGACTCTAGCACGCCCCAGCCTCTAAGGTTGTCACTGTGCCTCCTGGGTGTTAGGTCGGACAGGTAACGTAGTAACGAGGTAACGAGTTCAGCTGTCCTGCCGGTCTCTGATGTAAGTCATAGAGGTCCTTACAACCTCGGTGTTCCGGCTACCGGTCTCTGCACCTCAGAAGGAGGCAGCCTGCTCGGGGCTGGTCCCTTTCTGATATCCTCTCCTGTGCTTCCTCTCCTGAAAGCTCGCTGCAAACAATTCGGCCTTCAAATGTCTCTTTCTGGGCGCTGCAGCTCTGTGAGCATGCACAGCTCCGTGAACCCTCTCCTCTGTCCTCTGATAGGAATTCACTCCTGCCAGGAACAGCTTCCCTGAAGGACTGACTAACTTTCCCTACAGACTACCAGTTACATATATATGGAGAGTCACCTAGTAAATAGGATAAAAAGCTCCCCCTGGTGGCCTGGAGTGTGAAGTGTTGCATGTTTGTGGTACCTGGATGCAGTTATCCTTCCTTGCCTCCAAACGTAGCATCACTCTCCCCGGGAGGAAAGCAATACCACTGTGATGACCAGGACCCTGGGGCGCCACAATTACATTCCAGAGGTTTTCAATGGGGTTCAGGTCTGGAGATTGGGCTGCCCATGACAGGGTTTTGATGTGGTGTTCTCTTAATTTTTGACAGATCTGTATATACACATAGCAAATTTGAGGTGTAATCATAAAGAGAGCATACATTCAAAATAGTCTGTCATGGAGTCCAGACATACATGAAGACTAATTTTCAAACAGTCTTGTTTACTGATGAGTGTCGAGCAACCGTGGATGGTCCAGATGGATGGCGTAGTGGATGGTTGGTGGATGGCCACCATGTCCCAACAAGGCTGCAACGTCAGCAAAGAGGTGGAGGAGTCATGTTTTGGGCCAGAATCATGGGGAAACAGCTGGTAGGGCCCTTTAAGGTTCCTGAATGTGTGAAAATGACCTCTGCAAAGTATATAGCGTTTCTGACTGACAACTTTTTTCCATGGTCGAAAAAGCAGAAACGTGCCTTCAGGAGCAAAATCATCTTAATGCATTACAATGCACTATCTCATGCTGCAAAAAATACCTCTGAGTCATTGGCTGCTATGGGCATAAAAAGAGATAAACTCATGGTGTGGCCACCATCTTCCCCTGACCTCAACCCTATAGAGAACATTTGGAGTATCATCAAGCAAAAGCTCTATGAGGGTGGGAGGCAGTTGACATCAAAACAGCAGCTCTGGGAGGCTATTCTGACTTCATGCAAAGAAATACAAGCAGAAACTCTCCAAAAACTCACAAGTTCAATGGATGCAAGAATTGTGAAGGTGATATCTTAGAAGGATTCCTATGTTAATGCAGCGCCCCAGAGTCCTGGTCGTTGCAGTACTGTGGCTCCGCCACTAAGGGGAGCTATGGTACGTCTGATGGCACTGAAGGAGTTCATCTGATCAGGTATCACAGACACCAATACATTTCACCGCCGGGCCTCCAGGGGGAGCTAAGGGTTCTATTCATTAGGCCACTCTCCACACACTGGTAAAACTGGGGGTCAGGCAGGAAGTTAGACAGAAAGCTGACTGGGTTGGAACCAGGCAACACCTTGTGGCAGAGGGTGTTGCGGGAGAAGATTTGGTAGGGTCCCTGTCAGGGGTGGGATCCTGACAGAGGCTTGGCAACTTGAGCGAACGTAACGGGACCGTGCCTGCTCAGTATAGCGGCGGTACCCAAGGAAGGATTGAAAGCGAGATATTGTGCTGAGTGAGAAACGAGATCAAAGCAACAAGGAGAATACCAGTAGGGGTCGTGCTGTAAGACCGAGGCAACATCCTACTGAGGCGCACAACCGGCGGCCGGAACGCCGAGGGAGTATTACAATATTCAGCTTCAAGCAATACTCTAAACAGCGGCAGGACAGTCAGTCTAAGGCGGGCTGTCTCACTTAAATCACCTATGCAGTCTTGGGGGGCAACTTGTGGAGAGGAGCGACTCTAGGGTCCCGGAAGAGCTCCGAGCCTACCCGTCATACGGGTGCCGTTCCAACCGTAACATCAGGGAGGGACGGAGGATTAGCAGAACATCATCTAATCGAGTTGTGAGGGAACTTAAGAAACGGACACAACAGTTGTGGGGACTTTCAGTAAGCACAGCAGGGAAGGACCGCAACACACAGCGCTAGGAGGTAGGCGCAGATTTCCACCTGTTAAGGGAACTCTGGAGGTGCCATTGGACCGGCCGGACTTGCGCAGCCTGGTGATCTGGACTCCGGACTGAGGACCCAGAGATCTTCAGTAAAGAGGTAAAGAGACTGCAACCTGGTGTCCTCGTTATTTATTGCACCACCACCACCATCCATCATATCTTTCATTGTACGCCCCTCAGCAGGGTCATGGACCGGGCCTAGCCACCGTGACAACCCCAGAGCAGAGACTCAGAGGCCCGGTACCGGGTACCCCCTCGGCCCTGCGGCAGTGGGGGCGCTACATTAACATGTAACTTGGCCTGTTAGGATGTTTTGGAGATAAATAGCTTTTTTGTTCAGTGAATGTGACCTCCTAATGCTGCAAATTTCATAAATGAGCATTTTCAGTTCTTTAAAACATATCAAATGTTTAGAAATTCTACTGTGCCTAATAATTTGGAACAGTGCCTTTTGAGTTTTTATTCATTTTTGAGATTATACTGTTATCATTGGGAGGTTTCTTCAATAAAATTCGATGTATACTCTAACGGGTGATGACTTTTATTAGACTGACTGTCATTTGCACCCACCATTTAGGAAAATCCGAGAAAAATGTCATTTGCATAATAATTTGGAACATGGTGTAGTTATATAAGTGATAATTATATATTAAACATTCAACATTCCAGTATGATATTAAGAGTACATTGCAGATAATTCAATATAAAATCAATATTCACCCAACCTCTTAGTAGATGGCTACACCCCAACATGCATTTCGCCTAATGCTTTGTCAAGAGAAAATCTTGTTGAGTTCACTTTTAAAGCCCCTTTGACCAAACATATTCAGTATAAAACAGGTGACCGCTCTACCAACATGACATTTTTAGGTTGCTAAAAAAAGTATTTTTTCCTTTTTTATAAGCTACCAAGTCACAAACAGAAAATCCATGAATACATAAGCACTAACTCCACATCTACAGTATTTTAAATGCCCAACCTCATGTTTAGGCAGAAGAGTGCTATAAGACAAAGTTCACATATCACAAATTTGTTCCAGATTTTTTTATTTTTAAACCATCAAAATTGTGCATTGATTAGGCCATCTAAATCAAAATTTGGGGGCCTGACATAGGGTGCCCTCATCAATAAGCTGTTTTCAGTACTCAGGCAGCCACAAATACAGTACACAGTGTTGGAGTTGGAACAACACAACTCCGTACACAATATCATTGCCTTTCTAATATACTGCAGCTTAGTTTCCATTCAATTAAATAGGAAGGACAATAACATGTGAACTGGGATGTTCTGGCTTCATACACCATGCATATTCTGCCAGAGAGTTAGCTTTAAATTGCTGATTACTGGGGGGTGCAGAGGGTCATACTTCCAGGAGCTGATAATTATTACCTATTCTAAGAGTATATTATCACTGTCAGCTCAATGGATATGTCATCAATATATCAGTCTTGGGCAAGGGAGTCAGACTAAAAGCCAGAGGAGTAATTAGGGGTCCAACTCTGTGTGGTGGTGAAAAATCTGGGTGGGCCCCTAAGCAGATAACCATGTATTCCGCTAAGGTGGCACACCCTAGAGCAGATACATTACAGTTGTAGTTGGCAAACTTTTAACATACAGTCTAACTATATGGACGTGCTACATTTAATAGTAGCAGTTGCTCCAGGGGGCCTCCCCAGTAAATACACTACTGTTAGCAGCATCTGTGCTGACCAGCTGATAGCTAAAAAGCAAATAATGAAGAATTGTTTACGACTGGAAGAAAGTAAAACTTCTGAGGTTGAATATAAATGTCGCTGTTGTATATACTATGTCGTAAATAGTGCTTTATGGACCCCATTTCCAGACAAAAAGCATTTTAATCTTAAGTTTGCCTTATTACAGTCCATGGCTCTGTAGAGGGTTCCATCTGAATCCCCCCAAAATGTATAAGCACAGTGTAAACAGGGCCTTATGTAATTTCTGATATAATCTAATTGTACATATAGTCTATGGGAGTAGAGCGAGGGACACCTTAGAAGTTTTCTCTTCTGAAAGTTTTTTTTTACTCTACAGTAAGTTGTCAATAAAACCATTTGTATTACTGTAGTTCATGAGACAATCCTATTCTTAATACAAATACACCAGTATAAACTGTAGCCCGTTAACGTCTATGGGATTGAGGACATTTCTATATGGTATTCATATTCCCAATAAGCTTGTGTGCATAAGTCCTAAAACTAATAATAGATCTGTACAATGATTCTAATTTTCTCATACAAGTAAATGGTGCCTGGAAAAAATAGACCCATAATATGGATGCATCATTTCCATTCTTGTGACATTCATATCACTATCTGTATGAAATAAAAGAAAACAAAAACCTCACATAACCCAGATATAAGCGCTGATAACGCAGTCCATAACTTAGATCCATATTAGGGTTTATAAGCTTTGCTAATGTTGTTTATTCTCTGTTTCATTTCTGCAAATCTTAAAAAAAAAAAATGTAATAAAATAAATTTTTGCTGTGAATTGCATTCTAAATATTTCCTCAGCAACAGATTTTCTTGTGGTGTATTGTAAGACACATTTACAAACAGAAGACTGCCTGGCAGCGAGAAGCCATGGCTATGATATTCAGTGAATCTGATTCATGTCACCTAAATTATTGATTGTCTTCTCTGCAATCCATAGTCACTTTTAGTTGTCTATACCTCTTATGGCTGATTGCTTCTTATTTCCTTTGATGACCATCCTAGAACTGTCAAATTAAATGAAAAAACAAAATAAAAAGAAGGCAAGAACAAAAGGAGTGCAAACGGAGAGATAAAGTGGTCACGCACATGTTGCTTTCCTCACAGGGAGAGTGATGTCACGCTTGGAAGCAAAGGAAGATCTCTTTCATCAGGTAAACACAAGCATACATGTTCACACTCCAGGCCAGAAGGGGGAGCTCTGATCCAGCTTTTGGGTGGCTCCCCTTTATATATATATATATACACTCACTGGCCACTTTATTAGGTACACCTGTCCAACTTCTTGTTAACACTTAATTTCTAATCAGCCAATCACATGGCGGCAACTCAGTGCATTTAGGCATGTAGACGTGGTCAAGACAATCTCCTGCAGTTCAAACCGAGCATCAGTATGGGGAAGAAAGGTGATTTGAGTGCCTTTGAACGTGGCATGGTTGCTGGTGCCAGAAGGGCTGGTCTGAGTATTTCAGAAACTGCTGATCTACTGGGATTTTCACGCACAACAATCTCTAGGGTTTACAGAGAATGGCCCGAAAAAGAAAAAAAATCCAGTGAGCGGCAGTTCTGTGGGCGGAAATGCCTTGTTGATGCCAGAGGTCAGAGGAGAATGGGCAGACTGGTTCGAGCTGATAGAAAGGCAACAGTGACTCAAATCGCCACCCGTTACAACCAAGGTAGGCCTAAGAGCATCTCTGAACGCACAGTGCGTCGAACTTTGAGGCAGATGGGCTACAGCAGCAGAAGACCACACCGGGTACCACTCCTTTCAGCTAAGAACAGGAAACTGAGGCTACAATTTGCACAAGCTCTTCGAAATTGGACAGTAGAAGATTGGAAAAATGTTGCTTGGTCTGATGAGTCTCGATTTCTGCTGCGACATTCGGATGGTAGGGTCAGAATTTGGCGTAAACAACATGAAAGCATGGATCCATCCTGCCTTGTATGGAGCATCTTTGGGATGTGCAGCCGACAAATCTGCGGCAACTGTGTGATGCCATCATGTCAATATGGACCAAAATCTCTGAGGAATGCTTCCAGCACCTTGTTGAATCTATGCCACGAAGAATTGAGGCAGTTCTGAAGGCAAAAGGGGTCCAACCCGTTACTAGCATGGTGTACCTAATAAAGTGGCCGGTGAGTGTATATATATATATATATATATATATATATATATATATATATATATATATTCTGGCCTGGAGGGAAAGTCAGTGAGTCTGTCAGGAGGGCAGAGAAGAGAGCAGTCAGAAGGACTGAAGGGGCCGTGCAGCCAAGAGGGTGCTGCAGCTCCTAGAGCAAGAGATGATTCAGAAAGACGAACAGCTTGTAGTGAGTGTGCAGGAGAGCGAAGCACAGGAGTGTGACAACTGGCGAGGACAGTTGTGATTAGGCTACCTCCCTGCAAAGCGCAGATACCGGTAGCCGGAAGACCGAGGTTGTGAGGGACTCCAAGACTTACAGCAGATACCAGCAGGACAGCTAGACTACACGTCACCTGTCCACCCTAATACCCAGGAGACACAGTGGCGCATAGAGCTCGGGTCATGATAGAGACCCTGTAAAAAGGCTCAAGCCACCTGTCATATGGGTTTGTGACCCACCTTTATGGAGGACAGAGAGAACTGTGAGGACCTTGACAGAAGACACAGGCAGCAAGGCACTACTCCACAGCGCTAGTAGGAAGGCTTCTAACTCCACTTGGTAAAGGGGACTCTGAACTCGCTTCCAAGACGGCCGGACCCTGCCTGTACCTGTGATCTGGTACCCTGGACTGTGGCTGCCTAAAGTCTTCAGTAAACCAGGTAAAGAGACTGCAAACCTGTGTCCTCCGTTTCTTTATACACTACCCACCATCCACCATCTCCAGCTACACACCGGGAGCTCTGGGGACCCAACTTCACCTGTGGGAAGTTACACCATCTTAGCTGCCATAACATCACCCCAGAGGACCCCTTTAAGCAGCGTCGGTCCCCACTGACCAAATACCACAGGTGGTGTCACAAACACAAACTTTATTCAAAACCCCTTTAAAGTCAATCCCTTTACATGAGCGCCCAGGGCCACGGACCGGGTCGCCGCCGCCGTGACACATCCAATTAAGTACCGGACCCGGTACCGAGTACCCCATGGCCCTGGCAGGAGTTCCACATGACTGGGCAGTAAACATAGAGACTTTGTAGGCCGCTGTGTAACCTGGGGCGGGGAGGTAGCCATGGGCGAGGCACTCGTCTTCAGCGACCCGGCACAATGCATGAAAGTGGAGGTCCTGGCTGGGTATGTGGACTTGTGCTGGTGTAGGCCCCATGTAGCCCGAGATGTAGGCTTGCCAGCACCAGTTGTTGATTGTTCAATTCACTGTGCAATTCACACTACACAATCAATAGAAAAGACACACAACATAATACACACAATGCAATTGGTGTCTTCAGGGGCAGGAATGCAATGGCACTGTCCACCGACCGACCTTACAGCTGCATGCCTCCATGATATTAGAGGCAATCTCCCTTTGGCTGAGTTGACGAGGGAGTATTATAAAATCATGTTTTACGTTCAGAAAAAAAAATCACAACTTTTCATCCGTACCGTATGTCTATTTTTTACCTCTCTATGCAATTTTTTACGTCTCTATGGAATTCGCATGTCTATATACACTCACCGGCCACTTTATTAGGTACACCATGCTAGTAACGGGTTGGACCCCCTTTTGCCTTCAGAACTGCCTCAATTCTTCGTGGCATAGATTCAACAAGGTGCTGGAAGCATTCCTCAGAGATTTTGGTCCATATTGACATGATGGCATCACACAGTTGCCGCAGATTTGTCGGCTGCACATCCCAAAGATGCTCCATACAAGGCAGGATGGATCCATGCTTTCATGTTGTTTACGCCAAATTCTGACCCTACCATCCGAATGTCGCAGCAGAAATCAAGACTCATCAGACCAAGCAACGTTTTTCCAATCTTCTACTGTCCAATTTCGATGAGCTTGTACAAATTGTAGCCTCAGTTTCCTGTTCTTAGCTGAAAGGAGTGGTACCCGGTGTGGTCTTCTGCTGCTGTAGCCCATCTGCCTCAAAGTTCGACGCACTGTGCGTTCAGAGATGCTCTTAGGCCTACCTTGGTTGTAACGGGTGGCGATTTGAGTCACTGTTGCCTTTCTATCAGCTCGAACCAGTCTGCCCATTCTCCTCTGACCTCTGGCATCAACAAGGCATTTCCGCCCACAGAACTGCCGCTCACTGGATTTTTTTTCTTTTTCGGACCATTCTCTGTAAACCCTAGAGATGGTTGTGCGTGAAAATCCCAGTAGATCAGCAGTTTCTGAAATACTCAGACCAGCCCTTCTGGCACCAACAACCATGCCACGTTCAAAGGCACTCAAATCACCTTTCTTCCCCATACTGATGCTCGGTTTGAACTGCAGGAGATTGTCTTGACCATGTCTACATGCCTAAATGCACTGAGTTGCCGCCATGTGATTGGCTGATTAGAAATTAAGTGTTAACAAGAAGTTGGACAGGTGTACCTAATAAAGTGGCCGGTGAGTGTATAAATATTACTAATCATACTCCTTTTCTCAACCTAAAATTAAATAAATTAAAAAACATATTTGGTATTGCTTCATACTTAAAAGTCAAAATGGTATGAAACCATACAGTAAACGTCATAAGGAAAAAATGAAGACCAGAATTAACATTTTTTATTTGTGCATCTTGCTGAAAAAAAGGGAAAAAGTAATAATCAAAACAATCCAAATGTCCGCAGAAATAATCCCAAAACTACAGTTTCACACAAAAAAAGAAGAGACCTCATACAGTTCTGTCTATGGAGAAATAAAAAAGTTATGGGTCTCAGAAAATGGTTACACAAACCACCTCTGCGATGGATTTAACATGTCCCACATGTTTGCTAATTACTTTACAAGCAGGTTCTCAAATTGCAGCCACTTGGATAAGACAATATAATACAGATAACAGTGGGGAAAAGGTTAGCTATATATAGGTTGATTTGATTAAGGACTGTTGGGAGGGCGACCCCAAAACTACGGGAGTCTCAGTGGTTGAATATGTACTGCGGCTCAGAGAGAGAATGCAAAAACTGAAGCAACCTGGCCCATGAGAACGTGACCCAGCCCAAATCAACCAGAAGGTCTGGTAAGACCGTAATGCCAGACTGAGGGCATACGAGGAGGGTCAGAAGCTTTGGGTGTTGGTCCCTGTGTTACAGAATAAATTACAGGCCGCATGGGAGGGACCATACACAAGTACAGAAGCGGCTAAATGATGTTAATTATGTGGGGACACTAGATGAGCATGCAAAGCGTCAGAAAGTATTTCATGTAAATATGTCGAAGGCTAATCATGACAGAGAGACCTGTGTCTGACCTGCCTGTAGCGGCGGAGGCTGATCTGTTACTAGATGTAGGGGCTGGGACTCAGTACCGCTAGCCCTAACATAATACTAGCGCCAGGGTCTGGCTAGTAAATGGCGGACATACAGCAATCTTTGCGATATATCCAGCAGCTGGAGGGTAGGTTGGCGACTCTCGAGAGCTCAACCTCAGCTGTGGATATTTCGGCAGTTGCTGTACAGGCTGCTAGCGTGGCTGCAGCAACCTTGTCCACTACCACCCCTGTTCTGACATTTTCGCGCCTCCCGCTCCCAGAAAAATTTTCTGGAGAAAGCAGATCTTGTAGGGGATTCGTGAGTCAGTGCTCTATTCACCTTGAGCTTCTGGCTGCACGTTTTCCCACAGAGCGGGCTAAGGTGGGATTTATTGTGTCCCTCTTGTCGGACAGGGCGTTGGAATGGGCTACGCCGCTGTGGGAGCGTGGCGATCATGTGGTGTAGAGTGCTCCGTTGTTTCTGAGCACTCTGAAACAGGTCTTCCTAGGACCTCAAGTTACCCATGATACGGTGCTCCAACTGCTGGCATTAACTCAGGGTGAGTCCTTGGTCAGCCAATTTGCCATCCGTTTCCGAACTTTAGCTTCAGAGCTGGAGTGGTCGGATAAAGCCCTTATCCCCATATTTTGGAGGGGGCTGGCTGATCACGTTAAGGACGCTCTGGCCACTAGGGAGATTCCAGCCACACTGGAGGAGTTAATAACTGTCTCTATCCGTATTGACCTCCGTTTTTACGAGCGGAGGTTAGAGCGAGCCCAGTGTAGGCAGAGGTTTCGGCTGGCTCCTACCTTCGCCAGACCTCTGGAATCTCCGGTCCTGGTTCCTGAGTCACATGAGGCCAGGGAGGTGTCACGAGCGGATTCTAAGTCCCGGACCGCTTGGGCATCCAAGGTCTGTCATGTTTGCCAGCAGTCTGGACATCTTGCCACCAGATGTTCCCAGCGGTCGAGGAGACGTCAGCCTCTAGTGGTAGTCGGTGGAGGTACTCTAGATACGGCGACGTTTGCCTCAAAATTGTCCTTTAAGGGGACAATTATCATTGGCTCATCTTCCCACTCAGTAGAGCTCTGCGTGGATTCTGGGGCAGAGGGCAATTTCATGTCTTCCGCCTTTGCCCAACGTCACGCAATACCTCTGGTTATGCTAGCGCAACCAGTTACGGTACGAGTGGTGAATGGGTTGACACTGCCTTCACAGATAACTCACCAGACCATTCCTTTTTCTCTGTCCATGTCGCCATCCCATCAGGAGACAATATCTCTGCTTGTCATACCTGAGGGTATTGATGAGGTCCTGTTGGGGATACCTTGGTTACGGTACCACTCTCCTCATATCGAGTGGTCTTCAGGCAGAATTTTGAGATGGGGTGAGTCTTGTGACGGGAAGGTGTCAAAGGGAGTGCATTCAGGTTGCTACTACAGAGGTACCCGCAGATCTATCCTCTCTCCCCAAGCAATACTGGTCTCATGCGGACGTGTTCTCCAAAAAGGCAGCGGAGACCCTTCCGCCTCACCGCCCCTATGACTGTCCTATTGATCTCTTGCCTGGTGCTGAGCCTCCCTGGGGTCAAGTTTATCCGTTATCTCTCCCGGAGACGGAGGCTATGTCTCAGTACATCCAAGAAAATCTGGCAAGAGGGTTCATCAGGAAGTCAGTGTCGCCTGCTGGGGCTGGGTTCTTCTTTGTTCAGAAGAAGAATGGGAAACTGCGTCCATGTATAGACTACAAGGGACTTAACGCCATCACCGTTAAGAACAAATACCCATTACCCCTGATATCTGAGCTTTTTGATAGGCTACGGGGAGCAAGGGTATTTACAAAATTAGATCTGCGGGGTGCATACAACCTGATTCGCATCCGTGAGGGGGACGAATGGAAGACGGCTTTTAACACCAGGGATGGGCACTATGAGTATCTGGTGATGCCCTTCAGGCTCTGTAATGCCCCAGCCATTTTCCAAGACTTTGTGAACGACATCTTCTGAGATATGCTCACCACCTCGGTCGTAGTCTATCTGGATGATATTCTCATCTACTCTCCATCTACTCTCGACTCCCATCGGAGAGATGTTCGCAAAGTCTTTGACCTCTTACGGGCAAACTCCCTCTACGCCAAGTTGGAGAAGTGTGTGTTTGAGCAGGAGTCCTTGCCATTTCTTGGTTATATCATCTCTGCCCAGGGTTTGGCTATGGATCCTGCCAAGCTACAGGCTGTGATGGACTGGCAGGAACCCCATTCTCTTAAAGCGGTGCAGCGCTTTATGGGGTTCATTAACTACTATCGATAGTTCATTCCACACTTCTCAACGTTGGTAGCTCCCTTGGTTGCCCTTACCAAGAAGGGAGCAAATCCCAAATTGTGGTCTGAGGAGGTCTCCAAGGCCTTTAATTCCATAAAGTCACACTTCGCCAGCGCTCCCATCCTACATCGCCCCGATGTAGACAAACCATTTATCATGGAGGTGGATGCCTCATCTGTTGGTGCTGGAGCAGTCCTCTTCCAAACGGATGCTCAAGGTCAGAAGCATCCTTGCTTCTTCTTTTCAAAGACCTTCTCACCAGCAGAGAGGAATTATTCCATCGGGGACAGGGAGTTGCTGGCCATGAAGTTGGCCTTCTTGGAGTGCAGACATCTCTTGGAGGGAGCTCGTTTTCCTTTCCAAGTCTTCACAGACCATAAAAATTTGGTGTACCTACAGACAGCCCAGCGGTTAAATTCTCACCAGGCTAGATGGTCCTTGTTCTTCTCCCAGTTCCATTTCACCCTCCATTTTCTTTCTGGGGAGAAGAACATTCGTGCCGACGCCCTCTCTCGCTCCGTTGTGTCATCTGTGGAGGAGGAAGAGGAGCCTCGGCTTATTGTCCCCACTGAGAGCCTGAGAACCGTAGCTCCGGTTTCGCTAGAGTCTGTGCCTCCGGGCAAGACTTTTGTACCATCCAATTTGCGACTGGAGGTTCTCTCGTGGGCTCATTCGTCCAGGGTGGGTGGACATTTTGGGACAAAAAGGACATCTGAGCTGTTGGCAAGGACGTATTGGTGGCCACATATGGTCCGTGATGTCAGGGATTATATTCAGGCGTGTGTCTCCTGCACCAAAAATAAGTCTCCTCGACAACGGCCAACTGGGTTACTCTATCCATTGCCGGTGGCAGACAGGCCCTGGGAGATGGTCGGGATGGACTTTGTGGTGGGTTTGCCCAAGTCTCGGGGCTGTACCATCATTTGGGTTATCACCGATCACTTCTCCAAAATGGTGCATGTGGTGCCGCTTCCGCGGTTACCTTCGGCACGGGCCTTGGCAGCGTTGTTCATAAAGCACATCTTTCGCCTACACGGTATGCCAGACAAGATTGTCAGTGACCGGGGTCCCCAGTTTGCGTCTCGGTTCTGGAGAGAGCTTTGTCGTCTTCTCAGCATTGAGTTAAATCTCTCTTCCGCATATCATCCCGAGACGAAAGGATTGGTAGAGAGGGCCAATCAGACCTTGGTCACATATCTGCGACATTTTGTCTCAGCCAGGCAGGATGACTAGGCATCCTTGCTACCGTGGGCAGAGTTTGCGCTGAACAATGCGGTTGCCGACTCCACTGGACAAACCCCATTCCTCCTCAACTATGGTCAGCATCCGCGGGTACCTGTGCCTATGCCCGTGTCTTCTGCCGACTCCAGGGTGGCAGACTGGGCTGTGGAAGCATGGGATATTTGGGACCGCACTCAGGATGCCATTCAGGCCTCCACATTGGCGCCCCGCTCCAACCTTTGCTCCTGGCGACTTAGTGTGGCTCTCCGCCTGTAACATCAGGCTGCGAGTTGAGTCCACTAAGTTTGCACCTCGCTACTTGGGTCCTTTCAAGGTCCTCGAACAGGTTAACCCTGTGGTCTATCGTTTAGCCCTTCCGCCACGCCTGGGTATCACCGACACCTTTCATGTGTCCCTCTTGAAACCTGTATACATGTCCCGATTTTCCAAGTCATCTGCAGGGACATCGGGTTCGTCTACGGACGAATACGAGGTGAACGCTATTTTGGGGTGCAAGGTGGTTCGTGGCAAAAATTTTTATTTGGTGGACTGGAAGGGTTACGGTCCTGGGAGCCTGCTGAGTGCATCCGGGCTCCGCAGCTCATTGCTGCCTTCGAGCGTAGCGAGGCCCAAGGGGGGGGGGGGAATGTTAGGGGTCGAGTTCCCTCCTCTGCACAGGGGGATCATCTCCGCTGCGGTCTCCCATTCTTCTCCTGCCGCAGTGGAGTCTGCTCAGCGGAGACGTCGGTCCCAGCGTCTTACTCAGTCTGACTCTGTACAGAGAGTTGCTGCTGCTTTTCCTGCTTCTGCCATTGAAGTCAGTGCTGGGCAGCAGCGAGCAGACGCTTCTGGGACTAAGTCCTGCTTTTCTCGTTCTGAGCATGCCCAGAGTAAGATCTCTCAGTGGAGATCGAGGGTCACATGATCAAACACTGCAGCTAAGGTCCTGTAGGTGCTCACGCTCTGTGGCAGCCTCTCATTGGTCCTTCTTGGTAGGTCCTGTACGTGCTGCAACTATTTAAGGCTCGCATGGCCGCACGGCCATGCGCTAGTATTGCTTTCATTTATGTACTTTGCGCCAGTGTGGTCTTTTATGAGTGTGTTCAGGGACCCGGCTGAAAAAAGCCCCTAAAATGCTGGCACCTCCGGCGAGGAGTTTGTATGCTTGTGTGTTCAGGGACCTGGCCGCAATAAGCCCCTAGAATGCTGGCACCTCCGGCGAGGAGTTTCGTGTGCATGCAAGACCTCTGACTGTTCTTGTTTAGACAGTTAGCCTGTGCCTCTGTGGTGTCTAACAGGGCGCAGTGCTTTGAGTTCACGGCTGCTCTGTGAAGTAACAGAGTTAGCTAACACCGCCATTTAGTTCCGCTATTTGCTAGCAGCAGGGTCTCCTGCACGGTGGACCCCGGGCTGCGAACGCATCTATCCTAATAAAATATATACATTCATTAGGTGCGTTCCGCTAGCCCTAACACTCAGTGACTTCACCGAAGTCTTCACAGGGGAGCCTAGGAGGATGCACTTAGTAGCTCACCATGTGGACACTGGTACTAATCCCCCAGTATGGCAGTCTGCATACCGTGTGTCAGCAGAGATGAAGGCACACATGAGGGAACAGGTAGAGGAGATGCTGAACCTCAAGGTAATACAAAAATCCCAGAGTGCCTGGGCCTCGCTTGTGGTTCTTGTCCCAAAAAAGGACCGTACTACCCAGTTCTGTGTAGACTACAGGAAATTAAATGTACTGACTAAATGTGAGGTCTACCCCATGCCAAGGATAGGCGAGCTGTTAGAGCAGCTAGCTAAAGCATCGTACCTCACCATCATGGACCTAAGTAGGGGTTATTGGCAGATACCCCTGCCCAGAGAAGTGGCTCATGCCCCCATTGAAAAGGAATATTTGGTAATTGCGTGGGCTCTGCAGAAGCTGCAACCATACCTCTATGGGCGCAACTTCACCGTGATCACAGATCATAACCCATTGAGTTGGCTCAATAGAGTAGTTGGGGACAACGGTAAATTGCTTAGATGGAGTCTGATATTACAGTAATATGATTTCACAATTCAGCATAAGAAGGAAGTCGATCATGGCAATGCTGATGGCCTATCTCACCAAGGTGGGGCAGAACCAGATACGTGCTCGGGAGCTGATCTGTAAGTCAACCCCCATGCACGTTCATAAGGAGGGAGGTGTGGTGAAATATGTATATATCTATATGTTTGTAGTGACATATGTCTAGGGTTATACAGTATGTGTAACTAGCAGTAGTTGAACATCTGTCCTGAAACTGCAGGCCTCACAAAGGTCACAGCATACAGTACATATCTTGAGAAGGCAGACTACTGTCTCCACTCTCGCCAGGGGGTCATGCTGGGAATCAAGAAAAAAGGGAAACATTTGACACCTCCTAGCTCTTTGAAGAGAGATGTCAGTTACAGCCCGACACTATTTGTGAGAACTTTTACACAGGGAATCTCAGAGCAAATAATATATTCATTGGGGGGAGCAGCCGCCGTCCAATAAAAAAACAAACAATTATGATATTAACCTGAGGGGCTGGTCTAGAAATCTGACCTCCACAGTAAAACTATAAATTAGGTCTGTATACATAGAATCATGTTCACATGTGAGGGCAGGCTAGGAAGCTGATGTGTTCCACCAACTCCATATTCACCCCCCCTCAGGGAGCAGAAAGCAGACTACAAAGTTAGACGTTTCTGTAAGTTTTCTCCTGTTTATTTTTATACTGTTTTGCATGCATGTATGTCTTTTTATTATCATATTTTTATACCTTTTTCTTACTGTAAGCACTGAACCTTTTTGTATTAAAGCATAACACTTTAACAAGTTGAACCTTGAGTGTTCTAAAAGAATCCATAGCCTTAAACTGTATGATCCGTATGAGTGGTAGACAGTATTAGTAATTTCCGGGATGCATCGCCTGTGCATTCGGTGAGTGGTGGCAGCGTGTATGAGCGGGTGTGTGGCCTGGGTTGGTGTGTGATTTATGCTCCCATTACAGCATAGGACAGAGGTTGAATGCTGGACTGAAAGAGGGGAGATAGATTTACCCTTGCAGGCACAACCCCCAAGTCACGTGCTGAGGGCGAGTACGTGACAAATTAGTGACCGCATGGAGAGGGATCTGTGACCTATAACTCTGCCCTTCATCTGGCCAAACAATCATACTTCACCACCCTCATCACCTCACTATTCAACACTTCAAAATGACATTTTGAAACCTTAAACTCCCTCCTGAAACCTAAAGTACAGGCCCGCATCAGCAACCTCAGTGGTGAGGATCTGGCCACTTATTTCCTAGAAAAAATCAACCACATCCATCAGGATATCTCAGCCCAATCTCCTCAGTGCCTGGATCCCCTTCCCTGCCGCATCCCAAGCTCATTAGACATCTTTGAGCCTGTTTCAGAAGAAGTTTCCAAGCTCCTCGCTTCTGCTCGGCCTACAACCTGCAACAGTGACCCCATTCCTTCACATCTCCTGCAGTCTCTCTCACCAGTGGTCACCACTCACCTGACTAAAATATTTTACCTCTCTCTTTTTTCAGGTATCTTTCCCTCCTCATTTAAACATGCCATTATAACCCCTTTACTTAAAAAGCCATCCCTGGACCAGAACACCACTGCTAACTACAGACTTGTCTCTAACCTTTCCTTCATCTCTAAACTCCTGGAACGCTTGGTCCACTCCCGTATAATCCACTATCTCTTGGATAACTCTCTTCTCGACCCCTTACAATCTGGTTTCCGCTCTTTACACTCCACTGAAACTGCCCTCACTAGTCTCTAATGATCTAATGACAGCTAAATCCAAAGGTCATTGCTCCCTGCTGATTCTCCTGGATCTCTCTGCCACATTTGACACTGTGGATCACCAGCTCCTCCTCACTATGCTCTGCTCTATAGGCCTCGAGGACACAGCCCTCTCCTGGTTCTCCTCCTACCTCTCTGACCGCTCCTTTACTGTATCTTTTGCCGGCTCCTCTTCCTCTGCTCGTCCCCTTACTATCGGGGTTCCGCAGGGCTCAGTCCTAGGCCCCCTCCTTTTCTTTCTATACACTGCCCCTATTGGACAAACAATCAGCAGATTTGGGTTCCAGTATCATCTCTATGCTGATGACACCCAATTATACGCTTCTTTCCGTGACATCACCCCCACCCTAATTCAAAATACCAATGATTGTCTGTCTGTTGTCTCTAACATCATGTCCTCCCTCTATCTGAAACTAAATCTCTCCAAAACTGAACTTCTTGTGTTTCTCCCCTCTACTAACCTCACTCTACCTAACATCGAAATAACCCTGGAGGGTTCAACCATAACTCCCAAGCAGCATGCCCGCTGTCTTGGGGTCATATTCGACACCGTACTTTCCTTTACTCCCTATATCCGATCACTCACTCGCTCTTGTCACCTGCATCTTAAAAACATCTCCAGAATTCGACCTTTTCTCACCTTTGAAACTGCTAAGACTCTTACTGTCGCTCTTATTCATTCTCGTCTGGACTACTGCAACTCACTTCTGATCAGTCTCCCTCTTACCAAACTTTCTCCTCTCCAATCCATCTTGAATGCGGCAGCCAGGATCATATTTCTGTCCAGCCACTTCACCGATGCCTCGATCTTGTGCCAGTCATTACACTGCCTACCCATTCGCTACAGGGTCCAGTATAAATTCATCTCTCTCACCCACAAAGCTCTCCACAGTTCTGCACCGCCTTATATCTCCTCTCTCATCTCTGTCTATCGCCCTACACGTGCCCTCCGTTCTACAAATGACCTGAGACTAACATCACCTGTAATCCGAACCTCGCACCTCCGTCTCCAAGACTTCTCTCGTGCTGTGCCAGCTCTCTGGAATGCACTTCCCCAGACAATCAGGCTGATACCTAGCCCCGACTTATTCAAGCACGCATTGAAAACCCATATCTTCAAACAAGCCTGCCACATCAACTACTCAGTAAATTAACTTTGCCCTGTTCCCTCCTTCCAAATATTATTCTGAATCTGCACCCTACTATTCATCTGTCTCCACACCCTCCATGCACACGGTAACTGCACTCAATACTTGACTATTGCACTTAAACACACGGGCTGATGACCGGATCATGCAGCTTTATATGAATATTCCTTTTTACTATAATTGCCAGACCTGAAATAACAAGCACTTTTCACCTATTGTGTCCCCCTATTTCCTTGTAGATTGTAAGCTTGCGAGCAGGGACCTCACTCCTAATGTCACTGCTTAAATTGTCTTAACTTGTATTGAATTTATTGTCTGCACATGTCCCCGCTTAATTGTAAAGTGCTGCGGAATATGTTGGTGCTATATAAGTAAACATTATTATATTATTATTATTATTATTAGCTGAATTTTCATTGGCAAACATCAAGTTACTGGCTTGTTTTTCTCAGAATACCTTTAATTCATGGTACTGTAAAGCTGGCTCTACCTGACTTTGGCTTCGACACGTTGGGTGGCCAAACATTGCTAGGTGCTACTGCTGCATCGCAGCATAAGACAAGTGAACCAAGTTGCATAGCAACCCTAATGGTAATGTGACTATGACAAACAAGACACGAAAATCATACCCAGTTGAATTTTTTGCAACTGGTTTGTCTCAGCACCCTCGCGGTTGCAATGCGATACTTGCTACACAGCGGGTGTTGCTGCCAAAGTCACCATGTTCACTGGCTGTAGCGGAGAACCGTTCCTTTGGGCCGTTACTTCCAGCGTAGACATACAGTACAGGGTGTGGGCTGTGGCCACGCTTTGGAAGAGAAAGAAGGTGGATAGTGTGGTAAGCACATACAGGGTACCAAGCGACTCACTTATGAAGGACTTGCGGCCTAGAGGCAAACAGAGGTGACCTCCTGTTACTGCTAATGTAAGGCTGGAGTCACACTACCATAGAATCTCGCCAAGTGTTTTCTTGCTTCGTACTCAGCGCAGTGTTAATCTAGGGGCAGCTCACATCAGTGTTTTTTTTTTCTCAGGCATATTTGACTCGGCCAAGACTTGACAATGCGAGCCTATGGGCGCGAGAAAAAAAATCGCACAACACTCAGACCATGCGAGTGCTGTCCAATTTTTACACATCGATGTCTTTTGAAAAGCCGCTAACATAGAAAAACTAAAAAAAACACACCATAAACTCTGTCTGATGACAAATACACATCTAGTAGGATGCAGTAGGCCTCCACTAATAAAGGCAAGGGGCAGCACAGGTGCAACTACTGATAAAAACAGCCACCCCCACACTAACCAGACATTGGAGGGGTTGGCTGCCTAGTAGAAAAATTGTACAATGATATAGCTTGCATAGGACCCTATTCACACAAATAAGTGTGATGCAAAGTGTCTGGTTTGCAGCCTATTAATGACACCCTTGTATTAAAAGGTGGGATGCCCAGCAATATAATATGCAACACACAGGGACAGACACCCCAATAGACCAAGCCAACAAAAGAGGCATAGCCACATCCTGAAAAAAATGATATGATAAAAGTGCAAAAAATTAATGCATATGATAAATACTGTACAGTAAATGAGGTATTGGTTTTAATATTTTGGCCAAAATAAATAATCTCACAACCCAAGTCACGGGTCTTCATACTTGCGAGTCCTAACACTAATATCAAAAAACAGCTAACATAGAAAAACTCAAAAAAAACATACCATAAGATACGACCTTCCCAAAACCCTGTCTGATGACAAATGCACATCTAGCAGAATGCAGCAGGCCTCCACTAATAAAGGCAAGGGGCAGCACAGGTGCAAATTAATGATAAAAACAGCCACCCCCACACTAACCAGACATTGGAGGGGTTGGCTGCCTTGTAGAAAAAATGCACAATGATATAGCTTGCTAGTGTGGGGGTGGCTGTTTTTATCAGTAGTTTGCACCTGTGCTGCCCCTTGCATTATTAGTGGAGGCCTGCTGCATCCTGCTAGATGTGCATTTGTCATCAGACAGGGTGTTGGGAAGGTTGTATCTTATGGTATGTGTTCCTTTGAAAAGCCGGCAATTCATGTGCCGCGTACAGTAAAATCGCAGAGTGACAGGTTAGAATAGAATATACATATATAAGGCTAGTTTCACACTAGCATTTACCTGATCTGCGGCAGGCTGCGGACTTCCCCCGTGAAGCCCTGCCCTCGGCCGCACCTCTGCTGCTAGCTCCGCCTACTTCTGCATGCGGCCCGCATGCGGCCTCCGTACCTATCTTTAACATTAGGTACGCAGGTCGTGCGGCTGTATGCGGATGCTGCCGCATGCGTCGTTTTGACGATGCGGCGACCAGCGTAGGACGCAGCCTGTAGCATTTTTTTTTTCCGCATCATCAAAACGACGCATGCGGCAGCATCCGCATACAGCCGCACGACCTGCGTACCTAATGTTAAAGATAGGTACGGAGGCCGCATGCGGGCCGCATGCAGAAGTAGGCGGAGCTAGCGGCGGAGGTGCGGCCGAGGGCGGGGCTTCACGGAGGAAGTCCGCAGCCTGCCGCAGATCAGGTAAATGCTAGTGTGAAACTAGCCTAATACATAGATATATAGATGTCAGTGACACACACATATATATGTATATATATATGATATACTGTATATGATATAAGTGGGGGCAGTATCCATGGCCCCTTCCTAGGCTATTAATATCAGCCCGCAGTTGTCTGCATAGTCTTTGCTGGTTATTAATTATAGGGAGACCCTACGTCATTTTTTTTAGGGTCTCCCATTTTAATAGCCAGTAAAGGCTAAGTATACAGCTGGGAGCTTATATTAATAGCCTGAGAAGCTCCATGGGTATTACCCCCTTCCCAGGATATAAACATCTGCCCTCAGTGGTCAGCCTTCCCTCTGCTGGTTAAGAAAATTAACCCCTTCCCGACATGTGACGGAATAGTACGTCACATGTCGGGACCCCCGCTTTGATGTGCGCTCCGGCGGTGAGCGCCCATCAAAGTCGCGACATGTCAGCTGTTTTTTACAGCTGACATGTGCGCGCAATAGCGGCGGGTGAAATCGCGATCACCCGCCGCTATTAACTAGTTAAATGCCGCTGTCAAACGCAGACAGCGGCATTTAACTACCGCATCCGGCCGTGCGGCCGGATATGAGCGCATCGCCGACCCCCGTCACATGATCGGGGGTCGGCGATGCTCCTCCATTGTAACCATAGAGGTCCTTGAGACCTCTATGGTTACTGATTGCCGGTGGTAGTGAGCGCCCCCCTGTGGTCGGCGCTCACAGCACACCTGCATTTTAGCTACATAACAGCGATCTGATGATCGCTGTTATGTAGCAGAGCCGATCGGGCTGTGCCTGCTTCTAGCCTCCCATGGAGGCTATAGAAGCATGGCAAAAGTAAAAAAAAAAAGTTTTTAAAAATGTGAAAAAAATAAAAAAAATATAAAAGTTTAAATCACCCCCCTTTCGCCCCAATCAAAATAAATCAATAAAAAAAAACCCCAACCTACACATATTTGGTATCGCCGCGTTCAGAATCGCCCGATCTATCAATAAAAAAAAAGCATTAACCTGATCGCTAAATGGCGTAATGAGAAAAAAATTCGAAACGCCAGATTTACGTTTTTTTGGTCGCCACGACATTGCATTAAAATGCAATAACGGGCGATCAAAAGAACGTATCTACACCAAAATGCTATCATTAAAAACGCCAGCTCGGCACGCAAAAAATAAGCCCTAACCTGACCCCAGATCACGAAAAATGGAGACGCTACGAGTATCGGAAAAATTTTGTTTTGTTTTGTTTTTTGCAAAGTTTGGAATTTTTTGTTTCACCACTTAGGTGAAAAATAACCTAGTCATGTTAGGTGTCTATGAACTCGTACTGACCTGGAGAATCATAATGGCAGGTCAGTTTTAGCATTTAGTGAACCTAGCAAAATAGGCAAGCAAAAAACAAGTGTGGGCTGGCACTTTTTTTGCAATTTCACTGCACTTGGAATTTTTTTCCCGTTTTCTAGTACACGACATGCTAAAACCAATGATGTCGTTCAAAAGTACAACTCGTCCCGCAAAAAATAAGCCCTCACATGGCCAAATTGACGGAAAAATAAAAAAGTTATGGCTCTGGGAAGGAGGGGAGCGAAAAACGAAAACGGAAAAACGGAAAAAGCTCCGGGGGTGAAGGGGTTAAGCGGCAGCACATGCCATTTTTTTCAGAAAAATAATCTTTTATTAATTAAATACATGTAAAGTAAGCTGCACACAGACTGTACTAGTTGTATATGTCACTGACATCTGTATATCTATCTATTCTATATGTATATACTGTATGTAATCCATCTATTCTATCCTGTCGGCTCCTGCTGTGATTTTACAGTGCACGGCTGCTGAATTGTTGGCTTTTCTGATATATATATGTATATTACCCCTTTATACTGTAAATCACTGGTGAGGCCACATCTAGAATATGGAATCCAGTTTTGGGCTCCACATTTTAAAGAGGATATTCAGAAGTTAGAATCAGTTCAACGACGGGCAACTAGATTATTACAAGGGATGGAAGGCCTCTCATATGAGGAGAGGTTGGAAAAGTTTGGCTTGTTTAGCTTAGAAAAAAGACGCCTCAGAGGGGATCCCATTTACATGTATAAATATGTGTGACCAGTACAAAACACTGGCATATGACTTGTTCCTTTCAAGGACCCTACTGAGGACTAGGGGGCACTTATTACGGGTGGAAGAAAGGTGATTCCGGCAGCTACATAGGAAAGGGTTCTTTACAGTTAGAGCAGTCAGACTGTGGAATGTCCTACCCAGAGGCGTAGCTAGGGTTTCAACTTAAGGGGGGCGAAACATCTGAGTGGGCCCCTAACCAGCTAACCCGGATTACAGTTACGGTTGCGCACTCTAATTGTGAATATAGTGGAACCTCAGAATATGACCGCTCTGTTATTGAAAATAAATATATATTCAAAAACGAACATTGATTTTACCGCCATATTGTGACGATATGCAACTTTGATGATCGCAATAGTCTGAGTGCCCCTATAACAATACAGTAATGCTTAAGTGCCCACTTTACATTTAATAATGTCCCCTAAGTTCCCTCATGTACTGCTCCATTATACACAGTATGGTGAGCTCAAAGCATTCATATCCACAGTATAAGGCCCCCACAGCTCCCCTATACACAGTATGGTGAGCTCAAAGCTTCCCTATACACAGTATAAGGCCCCCACAGCTCCCCTATACACAGTATGATGATTCTATAACTCCCCGATACACCGTATGATGGTCTCACTGCTCCCCTTTACACAGTATAATGCTGACAGAGCTCCACTATAGAAAGTATAATGCTCCCCCAGAGCTCCCCTATATACAGTGTAATGGGCCAACAACTCCCATATGCACAATATGCCTTCACAGTTCCCTATACACAGTATGGTGGGTCCACAGCTCCCTTATAAACAGTATGATGGGCCCGCAGCTTCCGTCAAACAGTATGATGTCCCTCACAGATCCCCTGTTCACAGTATGATGAGCCCGCAGCTGCCTTATACACAGTATGATGAGCCCGCAGCTTCCATCAAACAGTATGATGTCCCTCACAGTTCCCCTGTACACAGTATGATGGGGCCACAGCTCCCTTATCACAGTATGATGGGGCCACAGCTCCCTTATACACAGTATGATGGGCCCGCAGCTCCCTTATTACAGTATGATGGGCCCCCAGCTCCCTTATACAAAGTATGTTGAGCCCGCAGCTCCCTTATACACAGTATGATGGGACCGCAGCTCCCTTATACACAGTATGATGGGCCTGCAGCTCCCTTACACACAATATGATTGGCCTGCAGCTCCCTTATACACAGTATGATGAGCTTGCAGCTCCCTTATACACAGTATGATGGGCCCGCAGCTCCCTTATACACAGTATGATGGGCCCGCACCTCCCTTATACACAGTATGATAGGCCCGCAGCTCCCTTATACACAGTATGATTGGCCCGCAGCTCCCTTATACACAGTATGATGGGCCCGCAGCTCCCTTATACACAATATGATGAGCCCGCAGTTCCCCTATACACAGTACGATGAGCCCGCAGCTCCCTTATACACAGTACGATGAGCCCGCAGCTCCCTTATACACAGTACGATGGGCCGCAGCTCCCTTATACACAGTACGATGGGCCGCAGCTCCCTTATACACAGAATGATGGACCCGCAGCTCTCGTATACACAGTATGATGGGCCCGCAGCTCCCTTATACACAGTACGATGGGCCGCAGCTCCCTTATACACAGTATGATGGGCCCCCAGCTCCCTTATACACAGTATGATGGGCCCGCAGCTCCCTTATACACAGTATGATAGGCCCGCAGCTCCTTTATACACAATATGATGGGCCCGCAGCTCCCTTATACACAGTATGATGGGCCCGCAGCTCCCTTATACACAGTATGATGGGCCCGCAGCTCCCTTATACACAGTATGATGGGCCTGCAGCTCCCTTATACACAGTATAATGGGACTGAAGCTCCCTTATACACAGTATGATGAGCCTGCAGCTTCCTTATACACAGAATGATGAGCCCGCAGCTCCCTTAAACATAGGTATGATGAGCCCGCAGCTCCCTTATACACAGTATGATGGGCCCACAGCTCCCTTATACACAGTATGATTGGCCCGCAGCTCCCTTATACACAGTATGATGGGCCCGCAGCTCCCTTATACACAATATGATGAGCCCGCAGTTCCCCTATACACAGTACGATGAGCCCGCAGCTCCCTTATACACAGTACGATGAGCCCGCAGCTCCCTTATACACAGTACGATGGGCCGCAGCTCCCTTATACACAGTACGATGGGCCGCAGCTCCCTTATACACAGAATGATGGACCCGCAGCTCTCGTATACACAGTATGATGGGCCCGCAGCTCCCTTATACACAGTACGATGGGCCGCAGCTCCCTTATACACAGTATGATGGGCCCCCAGCTCCCTTATACACAGTATGATGGGCCCGCAGCTCCCTTATACACAGTATGATAGGCCCGCAGCTCCTTTATACACAATATGATGGGCCCGCAGCTCCCTTATACACAGTATGATGGGCCCGCAGCTCCCTTATACACAGTATGATGGGCCCGCAGCTCCCTTATACACAGTATGATGGGCCTGCAGCTCCCTTATACACAGTATAATGGGACTGAAGCTCCCTTATACACAGTATGATGAGCCTGCAGCTTCCTTATACACAGAATGATGAGCCCGCAGCTCCCTTAAACATAGGTATGATGAGCCCGCAGCTCCCTTATACACAGTATGATGGGCCCACAGCTCCCTTATACACAGTATGATGGGCCTGCAGCTCCCTTATACACAATATGATGGGCCCACAACTCCGATATACACAGTATGATGAGCCCGCAGCTCCCTTATACACAGTATGATGGGCCCGCAGCTCCCTGTCATGATTTGGCAGTCTGCAGTCACATAAAGTGACTGCAGACATTTATTCCAAGCCTTTATCAACTTTATAGTAATAAATTGCTTATTATTAAATTATTCAAGCACCACTCTAGCAGGTTTTTTTTCCACGGTTGGAGTGGTGTTTTAAGCGCAAGTCCCCGTCCCCGGTCATTTACTCATGCTCCGGGGTATTCACTATTTTGTGGCACTGCTGCAGTCCCACAGCTCAAACTTGTGAGTGCAGCTTCTGACTGGCCAGAAGTTAAAAGCTATGTCACAAGCGCTCAATGTAAGACTATGAGGCTATGTGCACACGTTGCGGATTCGTGTGTGGATTTTTCCGCACCGTTTTTGCAAAATCCACAGGTAAAACGTGCTGCGTTTTACCTGTGGATTTACCGTGGATTTCCTGCGTTTTTTATGAGGATTTCGCCTGCGTTTTTACACCTGCGGATTCCTATACAGGAGCAGGTATAAACCGCTGCGGAATCCGCACAAAGAACTGACATGCTGTGGAAAAAACAACGCAGCGTTTCCACATGGTATTTTCCGCACCATGTGCACTGCTGATTTGGTTTTCCATAGGTTTACATGGTACTGTACACCGCATGGAAAACTGCTGTGAATCCGCAGCAGCCAAATCCGCAACGTGTGCACATAGCCTGAGAGTGAGAAGGAGGCCAGAACGAGGCTCCCACAGACTCACACTGATTAGTGACCTCTGCGCTGCTCCATGAAACACTGGAGCCTCGGACAGGTCACAAACTGCAGGAGACGGAGCCGAGCGGAGACTAAAACAGATGAAGACGCCAGAAGGTGAGTATCAGACAGGGGGCAGGGGACGCGGATTTTCAGCACCGCTCCAGCAATGAAATAAAAAATAATGCTGCAGTGGTGCTGTAAATGTGATGCAGCTCTTGGTTACTGTATGCGGGCT
The DNA here is from genome assembly GCF_051348905.1 of Ranitomeya variabilis. Lineage (NCBI taxonomy): Eukaryota > Metazoa > Chordata > Amphibia > Anura > Dendrobatidae > Ranitomeya > Ranitomeya variabilis. The sequence goes on along the minus strand of NC_135235.1, from coordinate 531,795,508 downwards.
CCTTATACTAATACTCATAAAAGACCCAGGTGGTACGTATCAAAAGCCCCCTGCCCCCCCCCCCCCCCCCCCATCTTCAGCCTCCCCAGACAGCAAATATCACATGATGGAGTACATATAATATCAGAACAAAACATTATAATATTCAGCCCCCAGTGACCTGTCCCCCCTCCCCCACTTCAGCCCCAATACCCCCATCAACTCACATCCAGCCCCTCAGTGCCCTGTCCCACTTCACCCACCTTCAGCCCCCACAACACCCCCATGGTCTCACATTCAGCCAACAGTGCCCTGTCTGCCCTCCTCCACAATACTCCCATCATCTCACATCCACCCCTCAGTACCCTGTCCCCCCTCACCCACTTTCAGCGCCCACAATACCCCCATGGTCTCACATTCACCTCACAGTGACATACCTGAATTGAATAAACCTAAAATGTTCCATCCCCACTTACTGATAAAGCTTGCACTGCAGGCAGGACCAGGAAGTGTCTAGGTGAAATGCAAGGTGGGCACTAGGACCCAGCGTGCCTGAGCCAATCCCAGCGTGCACAGAGTGAAGAAAACTGCAGTCGGGAAAAGCTTCATCATCAGGTCAGACGGGCGAAACCATTCACTGCAGGGGGGAGACTGCAGCCGCCACTGTGCTAGTCAGCGTGCAGAGTCTCCGTCAGACGGGAGCAGACATTATACTGCTCTGCTCCTATGCGGTGTTCTGCCTCGTCACAGAATTGGCCCTGGCTCCCGGTGGGCCCCTTCATGTGACAGGGCCCGGGGCGATGGCCCCCTCTGCCCCCCCAGTAGCTACGCTACTGGTCCCACCGCAAGAGGTAGTAATGGCAGACACTATAACAGCTTTTCAAAAAGGCCTGGACGATTTCCTTGATACACATAACATTGCTGGTTATACTGTAGCTAGATTAGTTGTCTAAATGTACAATTGGTGGAGAAAGGTTGAATTTGATGGACCTAGGTCTTTATTCAACCTACGTAACTATGTGTGTGTGTTTTGAACAATATTTCCTTTGAAAACGATGTGTAAATGACATAGAGAATTGCTCTATGTAAAAGCTCATGTTAAAATAGCATTGTAGTCGGACAGCAATCGCACTGCTTTCGGACGTAACCGTGGAGGGTCCCCAGGAGTACTCCATTGGTAATTATACTGTACTATTGTTTTGTTATATACACTTGTACTATTACTATATTGCTTATCATTGTTGTGCTTGTTTGTACATGGTCACACAGCACTTTTGTACATGAAATTGTTATTTATATACCATTTTCTATTTGGGGTTACCACCTGGGTTATCCGCCTTCTTTTGCCTGTGCTTGTGGTTATATACCTTTGTGTTGACACCTGTTTTTATAATGTTTAATAAAGATTATGTGGATATTTTATTGGCCTAATGTGAAGGTGGTTTTTTGGTGATTCCTGGTTACTTACTTCATGGCCCTATGTGGAGGATATATTTAGGTGTTTCTGCTTTCGGATGTAAATCAGATGCTAAGTGTGAAAAATCGGGTTGTACTCTCATGACACTCGCGTCACACTCGCACGACTCTCGGCAGTGAGAATCTGACCAATTTTTTTATATGTTTAGTGTAATTCCAGCCTTACAATCAAAAACGCTTGAAGAGAATATGACAGCAACAGGTCTAGTGTTGAGAATGGTGCCCATTTTAAGACAGAAAGGCATAAACATTCTCTTGACTTTTGAACCATAAGAATAACGTATACAAATAGAACGTTGAATAAGAAATTGCATTTAGTTTAGTGTCGTAACGTACTGTACTGCTCTTATTGTTATTACTAGTGATGAGCGAATATACTCGTTACTCAAGATTTCTCGAGCATGCTTGGGGGTCCGAGTATTTCCGAGTATTCCCCCATACTGTTTCCTCATACATGCCCCCCATTCCCCCGTACTGTTTTCTCATACATGCCCCCCATTCCCCAGTACTGTTTCCTCATACATGCCCCCATTCCCCCGCACTGTTTCCTCATACATGCCCCCCATTCTCCCGTACTGTTTCCTCACACATGTGAGCGACGTCAGCAGCGTGATCACATAATCTGATGACGCTGTTCACGTCGCTCTGACCCGGCAGTCAGAGCCTCCATTATACTCACTTCTGTAACATGCGAGTACAATTGATCCCTGGGCAGGGGCGGACACTGACAGCTTGGGGCCCCTGTGCAAGAAATGTGTCTGGACCCCCTTCCTTTTATGGCAATAAAGCTACATATACAGTGTGTATATATATATATATATATATATATATATATATATATATATATATATATATATATATTCATATGAAAAAGTTTGGGCACCCCTATTAATTTTAAGCTTAATGTTTTATAAAAATTGTTTTTTGCAACAGCTATTTCAGTTTCATATATCTAATAACTGTTGGACACAGTAATGTTTCTGCCTTTAAATGAGGTTTATTGTACTAACAGAAAATGTGCAATCTGCATTCAAACAAAATTTGACAGGTGCATAAGTATGGGCACCCTTATCATTTTCTTGTTTTAAATACTCCTACCTACTTTTTACTGACTTACTAAAGCACTTTTTTTTGGTTTTGTAACCTCATTGAGCTTTGAACTTCATAGCTAGGTGTATGCAATCATGAGAAAAGCTAAAGTTGTATAGTTGACCGATGCACAGTGACACCATCTGCAGCAAGTTGATGCTGCAGCTCTCTGGAGATGGTCTGAGGATTGTCCTTGACTGATCTCACCATTCTTCTTCTCTGCCTTTCTGATGTTTTTCTTGGCCTGCTACTTCTGGCCTTAACAAGAACTGTACCTGTGTTCTTCCATTTCCTTACTATGTTCCTCACAGTGGAAATTGACAGGTTAAATCTCTGAGACAGCTTTTTGTATCCTTCCCCTGAACAACTATGTTGAATAATCTTTCTTTTCAGATCATTTGACAGTTGTTTTGAGGAGCCCATGATGCCACTCTTCAGAGGAGATTCAAACAGGAGAACAACTTGCAAGTGGCCACTTTAAGTAGCTTTTCTCATGATTGCATACACCTAGCTATGAAGTTCAAAGCTCAATGAGGTTACAAAACCAAAAAAAGTGCTTTAGTAAGTCAGTAAAAAGTAGGTAGGAGTATTTAAAACAAGAAAATGATAAGGGTGCCCATACTTATGCACCTGTCAAATTTTGTTTGAATGCAGATTGCACATTTTCTGTTAGTACAATAAACCTCATTTCAAGGCAGAAACATTATTGTGTCCAACAGTTATTAGATATATGAAACTGAAATAGCTGTTGCAAAAAAAACAATTTTTATAAAACATTAAGCTTAAGATTAATAGGGGTGCCCAAACTTTTTCATATGACTGTATATACTGTATATATAGCCACGCACATATATGTGTATATATTACATACCCTATATACTCGAGTATAAGCTGACCTGAGTATAAGCCGAGGCACCTAATTTTGCCACAATGAACTGGGTAAGCTTATCGACTCGAGTATAAGCCGGGTATGTATTGTCCCCTCATCCCTATCCCGGTATGTGTGGTTCCCCCTGTCCTGTCCGGCTCTGTGTGGCTCCCCCTGTTGTATGCATGGCTCCCCCAGTCCCATCTTGTATGCATGGCTCCCCCATCCTCCCATCCTGTATGCATGGCTCCCCCATCCTCCCATCTTGTATGCATGGCTCGGCTTCCCCATCCTCCCATCTTGTATGTATGACTCGGCTCCCCCCTCCCATCTTGTATGCATGGCTCCCCCATCCTCCCATCCTGTATGCATGGTTCGGCTCCCCCATCCCCCCATCCTGTATGTCTGGCACGGCTCCCCCATCCTCCCATCTTGTATGCATGGCTCCCCCATCCTCCCATCCTGTATGCATGGCTCCCCCATCCTCCCACCCTGTATGCATGGCTCCCCCATCCTGTATGCATGGCTCCCCCATCCTCCCATCCTGTATGTCGGGCACGGCTCCCCCATCCTCCCATCTTGTATGCATGGCTCCCCCATCCTCCCATCCTGTATGCATGGCTCCCCCATCCTGTGTCCATGGCTCCCCCATCCTGTATGCATGGCTCCCCCATCCTCCCATCCTGTATGCATGGCTCCCCCATCCTGTATGCATGGCTCCCCTATCCTCCCACACTGTATGCATGGCTCCCCCATCCTGTATGCATGGCTCCCCCATCCTGTATGCATGGCTCCCCCATCCTGTATGCATGGCTCCCCCATCCTGTATGCATGGCTCCCCCATCCTGTATGCATGGCTCCCCCATCCTGTATGCATGGCTCCCCCATCCTGTATGCATGGCTCCCCCATCCTCCCACCCTGTATGCATGGCTCCCCATCCTGTATGCATGGCTCCCGCATCCTCCCATCCTGTATGCATGGCTCCCCCATCCTCCCATCCTGTATGCATGGCTCCCCCATCCTGTATGCATGGCTCTCCCATCCTGTATGCATGGCTCCCCCATCCTGCCATCCTGTATGCATGGCTCCCCCACCCTCCCACCGTGTATGCATGGCTCCCCCACCCTCCCACCCTGTATGCATGGCTCCCCCACCCTCCCACCCTGTATGCATGGCTCCCCCACCCTGTATGCATGGCTCCCCCACCCTCCCATCCTGTATGCATGGCTCCCCCATCCTGTATGCATGGCTCCCCCATCCTCCCACCCTGTATGCATGGCTCCCCCATCCTGTATGCATGGCTCCCGCATCCTCCCATCCTGTATGCATGGCTCCCCCATCCTCCCATCCTGTATGCATGGCTCCCCCATCCTGTATGCATGGCTCCCCCATCCTGTATGCATGGCTCCCCCATCCTGTATGCATGGCTCCCCCATCCTGTATGCATGGCTCCCCCATCCTGTATGCATGGCTCCCCCATCCTGTATGCATGGCTCCCCCACCCTGTATGCATGGCTCCCCCATCCTCCCACCCTGTATGCATGGCTCCCCCATCCTGTATGCATGGCTCCCGCATCCTCCCATCCTGTATGCATGGCTCCCCCATCCTCCCATCCTGTATGCATGGCTCCCCCATCCTGTATGCATGGCTCCCCCATCCTCCCATCCTGTATGCATGGCTCCCCCATCCTGTATGCATGGCTCCCCCATCCTCCCATCCTGTATGCATGGCTCCCCCATCCTGCCATCCTGTATGCATGGCTCCCCCACCCTCCCACCCTGTATGCATGGCTCCCCATCCTGTATGTGCTGCGCCCCAGAGTCCTGGTCGTTGCAGTAATGTCGCTCTCCCACCAGGGGGAGTGATATTACGTCTCATGGTACTAAAGGAGTTCACCTTGCCAGGTATCACAAGTCACACACTTCACTTCACACTCCAGTCCACCAGGGGGAGCCTTGCTCCTATCTATTAGGGCACTCCTCACACACAGGTAAAACTGGTGGGTTGGATAGGAAGTTAGTCAGAAGCTACCTGGGTTTGACCCAGAGAGGACCTGTCAGGCAGACAGGGGGAAAGGAGGAACATCTGAGCTGCAGACAGAGGATCCCTGTCAGGGGTGGGATCGTGACAGAGACCAAGCACGAGATAGAACGTTACGGAGCTGCGCCTGCACCCATTGCGGCAGCATCGTAAGAAAGGACAAGAAAGGAATTGTATTGTGGAGAGTGAGAAATGAGATCACAGCACAAGAAGATAATACCGGGAGCGGTTTTTCTGCCCCAAGATCGGCAGCCTCCTTCTGAGGCGCGTAGCCGGTGGCCGGAACACCGAGGGAGTAATAGGCTCTACGCATTACTTCAGAGACCGGCAGGACAGTCAATTCCAAGTTGGTTGCCCGACCTTAATACCTATGAAGACACAGAGGTAAATTGTGGGAGAGGGGCGTCTCTAGGGTCACTATAAATAAGCTCCAGGCATACCCCGTCATACGGGTTGCCCTATCCATACCATCTGGGGGACAGACAGAGAGAGAACATCAGAAACATCCACGAAAGTTGTGAGGACTATCCCGTGGTGCTCAGCAGGGAGATACTACAACACACAGGCGCTAGTAGGAAGGCTACTGATTTCCACCTGAACAAGGGAACTCTGGATGTGCCTTCGGACCGGCCGGACTCTGCCTGCCCTGTGATCTGTGCTTTGGACTGTGGACGCTGAAGTCTTCAGTAAAAGGTAAAGAGACTGCAACCTTGTGTCCTCATTATTCATTGCGCCTTACATCGTCCACCATCACTACCTACACATCTGGGAAGCCCTGGGGACATACTTCACCTGTGGGAAGGTATACCATCTAGCTGCCACTCCATCACCCCACCGGACCCCTAAGCAGCGTCGGTCACCCTGACCGAATACCACAGGTGGCGTCACAAACACTAGATAAACTACACCTTTAATTGGACGTCCCTCAGAAGGGCCACGGACCGGGTCGGGCCTTCGTGACATCCCCAGGACCGAGAGGGACCCGGTACCGAGTACCCCATTGCCTTACACGTGGGGGTGCTCCAAAATCTTGGCGTCACGAACAGGATGTACTTACAGTAAGCCTGAAGAATCGGGTCATGTGTGCCTAAGAACTGTGTTGGAACTGTGATTTGCTTAAGGACTGTGTATTGCAAAAGACCGCCAAAAATTCCCGACAAAACCGCCGCCATTACAGCACCATGCGGTGTGCAGGAGGAGTGGGGCATGTCATCGTGGGCGTAGCCTGGAAGAACGGCGCGAAAGTGGAGCCAGCCCCTCACAGATACTACTACGTCAGAAAAATATGCCCATCAACCAAAGGAATCCACCTCCTAGTCTGGGATGGTGGAGGAAGAAGGAACCGCCCTCCAGAAGAGGAGGAGGGGGAGAATACCTGCAGTGCTGTTCGCCAACCGGAAGCTGAAGAGGCCCCGCCGCCATGTATGAACCCGGAGTGTTGTGAATTCTGCTCTTGGGCTCCCTCCGGTGGTTGTAAGTGGTAGCACTGCTGTCTCTGAATCACAGCATTTATCAGGTGTGTTCACTTTTTGCAATTTTGACTGGGCTATTTAGTCTTGCTTCACCCTTTAGTCAGTGCCAGTTGTCCATTGTTCCTGGAGGATTCACATCCCTGCCTGGTCTCTTCTGCTTTGCAGTTCATTTCAACAAAGATAAGTTCTGGCCTTTATTTTTGCTGTCCACATGCTGTGGCCTTATTGTTCAGTTCTTTTCCATGTTTTTGTCTTGTCCAGCTTGGTCTGTATAAGGATTTGTTTAGCCAAGCTGGTATCTCTGGAGATGCAGATATACCCTCCATATCTTTAGTTAGCTGTGGAGATTTTGTATATTCTGTGGTGGATATTTTCTAGTGTTTTAATACTGACCGCATAGTACTCTGTCCTATCCTTTCTATTTAGCTAGAAGTGGCCTCCTTTTCTAAATTCTCATTTCAGTCTGTGTATGTTTTTTCCCTCTCCTCTCACGGTCAATATTTGTGGGGGGCTGTCTATCCTTTGGGGATTTTCTCTGAGGCAAGATAGTTTTCCTATTTCTATCTCTAGGGGTAATTAGTCCTCCGGCTGTGTCGAGATGTCTAGGGAGCGCTAGGTACATTCCACGGCTACTTCTAGTTGCGGTGTTAAGTTCAGGGTCTGCGGTCAGTACAGGTACCACCTTCTCCAGAGTACGTCTCATGCTGCTCTTAGGCCACCAGATCGTAACACCGGAGGTCCTCGGCGCGGAAGTCGAGGAGCTGTGCCGCGAACTCCGGAAATCCTGGTACCGTGCAGCTGCCAGCATCCAGGAGCAGCAGCGCAGCCAGCCAACGGAGCCGCCGCCTGCAGTGGAGGAGACCGGCACCAGGTAAGCGATCCAAACCTGCCACGGCCACCGACGAGACCCTCCTAGTGCCCATCGACTCCCTGCCATCGCCACCTAGAGACTCGGAGCCTTTGTCACCAGAGGCTGCACATTGCCCAACAGCGCCCTCATGTGGCCAGGTGAGGGAAACAACAACAGCCGCCATTCGTGAAAGAGCACCTGATGTTCTGTGCTCTAGATGTGCTGGTGCCTTAGTGGAGCAAAGAACTGTGAGTACGCAGACCCCTATTCGGAGTGCAGATGCACTCTACGTGGTACCTAGTGGTAGCCGAAACCCAGCCGGGCTGCCTCCACCGGTACCACCCACAGAGCACTAATAAACTTCGAAACCCTGAAGAAGGAATGTAAATAGTTAACTGTTCTTTGTTTTGCTGCTAAAACCCATCTAGGGTTAAATCTTAAAGGGATCCCTTTGTTTACCCGGGATCCCGGTGGTTTCAAGTTTGCACAAGTTTTCTATTTTTCAAAAGAACTGCGGAATCATGGACGGTGAATGGTTCACAAACTGATTGTACATAGTTTGCACCTTGTTAAAGGTGCTCTCTACTGGTTTTACAAAGAAGAGCTTTTTGAAGAGACTAATCCTGATGACAGCATGAAAGTTCTTGTTATTTTACAAGTTGATAACTGACTTGCAAATTGATTGTTTGCACTACCTCAGAAAAGACTTGGTTTCCTCTTAAAGGGAATGTCAGTTGTTGCACTTCGCCTAAAAGTGATAATGTTGCCATAGATAGATAGTAATAATGTTTATACATAGTGATAATATGTTGCTAGTGATAAGAAATGTTTGATAATGTTGAGAATAGAATGTTTACCGATGTACTTTAAATAAAATTGAGGACAAGAGAAGTTGAAAGAAAGACAGGCTAGCCTGTAGTGGAGGTGAAACCTGTTCTGAATTTCAATAAAGTGAGCCCGTAGGGGTTAGTGAGTCCTCTAGAGAGCCTTAGGAAGTGAGTTAAAAGACTGCACTTAAGAGAAGAATAAAGAATAAAATTGTTAAATTATTGTTATAGCACTTAGTAGATAGAATACCTATATGGGTAATTGGTTTTATAGATAGATAATAACTGTTTTCAATTCGCCTTTGCACAATGTAAATATGTTCTTGTTTGAAATGCTCAAGTGTTCTCACCTCCCATAAAGGGAAGCATTGTTATATTTACTTGTTTACAGCATTCCAAAAATTTTGCATGTCTTTTAATAACCTGTAATTGTTGTTTTCTTTTCCTAGTCCCGGAGTACTAGATTTAACGGGGGGGGGGGGGGAGTGCAGCGCACCAGAGTCCTGGTCGTTGCAGTAATGTCGCTCTCCCACCAGGGGGAGTGATATTATGTCTGATGGTACTAAAGGAGTTCACCTTGCCAGGTATCACAGGTCACACACTACACTTCACACTCCAGTCCACCAGGGGGAGCCTTGCTCCTATCTATTAGGGCACTCCTCACACACGGGTAAAACTGGTGGGTTGGATAGGAAGTTAGTCAGAAGCTACCTGGGTTTGACCCAGAGAGGACCTGTCAGGCAGACAGGGGGAAAGGAGGAACATCTGAGCTGCAGACAGAGGGTCCCTGTCAGGGGTGGGATCCTGACAGAGACCAAGCACAAGATAGAACGTTACGGAGCTGCGCCTGCACCCATTGCGGCAGCATCCTAAGAAAGGACAAGAAAGGAATTGTATTGTGGAGAGTGAGAAACAAGATCACAGCACAAGAAGATAATACCGGGAGGAGTTCTGCCCCAAGATCGGCAGCCTCCTTATGAGGCGCGTAGCTGGTGGCCAGAACACCGAGGGAGTAATAGGCTCTACGCATTACTTCAGAGACTGGCAGGACAGTCAATTCCAAGTTGGTTGCCCGACCTTAATACCTATGAAGACACGGAGGCAAATTGTGGGAGAGGGGCTTCTCTAGGGTCCCTATAAATAAGCTCCAGGCCTACCCCATCATACGGGTTGTCCTATCCATACCATCTGGGGAACAGAGAGAGAGAGAACATCAGAAACATCCACGAAAGTTGTGAGGACTATCCTGTGGTGCTCAGCAGGGAGGTACTACAACACACAGGCGCTAGTAGGAAGGCTACTGATTTCCACCTGAACAAGGGAACTCTGGATGTGCCTTCGGACCGGCCGGACTCTGCCTGCCCTGTAATCTGTGCTTTGGACTGTGGACGCTGAAGTCTTCAGTAAAAGGTAAAGAGACTGCAACCTTGTGTCCTCATTATTCATTGCGCCTTACATCGTCCACCATCACTACCTACACATCTGGGAAGCCCTGGGGACATACTTCACCTGTGGGAAGGTATACCATCTAGCTGCCACTCCATCACCCCAGCGGACCCCTAAGCAGCATCGGTCACCCTGACCGAATACCACAGGTGGCGTCACGAACACTAGACAAGCTACACCTTTAATTGGACGTCCCTCAGAAGGGACACGGACCGGGTCGGGCCACCGTGACATCCCCAGAACCGAGAGGGACCCGGTACCGAGTACCCCATTGCCCTACACATGGGGGCGCTCCATATGCATGGCTCCCCCATCCTCCCATCCTGTATGCATGGCTCCCCCATCCTCCCATCCTGTATGCATGGCTCCCCCATCCTCCCACCCTGTATGCATGGCTCCCCCATCCTCCCACCCTGTATGCATGGCTCCCCCATCCTCCCATCCTGTATGCATGGCTCCCCCATCCTCCCATCCTGTATGCATGGCTCCCCCATCCTCCCATCCTATATGCATGGCTCCCCCATCCTCCCACCCTGTATGCATGGCTCCCCCATCCTCCCACCCTGTATGCATGGCTCCCCCATCCTCCCATCCTGTATGCATGGCTCCCCCATCCTCCCATCCTGTATGCATGGCTCCCCCATCCTGTATGCATGGCTCCTCCATCCTCCTCCTGTCCTCCCCCCGTCCTCCCAGGTCATACTCACCTTTCTCACACTGCGCGGCGCTGAACTTCCCGGCATCTCTGTCCCGCCGCAGCTTCTTCCTGTATGAGCGGTCACGTGGTACCGCTCATTAAGGTGATGAATATGCATCCATATTCATCACCTTAATGAGTGGTACCACGTGACCGCTGAGGACAGGACGAGCTGCAGGCGCTGAGACGGAGTTGCAAGCACCGCTGGAGGAGGGTGAGTATGACGTCTTCAAGGAGGTGGGGAGGGAGGTAGGTAGGTGGGTGGGGGGTGGCGGTTGACCACGGACTTTATAAAAAAAAACTTGCTCAAGTGCGCCCCCCGCATACTGGCGCCCTAGGCACGTGCCCTCAAGTGCCTAGTGGCAAATACGGCCCTGATCACAGGGCACATGACATCATAGATATCACATGACTTCACAGGGCACATTACATCATAGATGTTGCATGACATCACAATTGGTATAGAATGTATAAAGTTATTATCCTGAACCACCTTGTGTCCAGAGGAATGGTAGCTTGAGGAAAACAAGTCCCGGTAGGTAGCTGTTCACTTATCACTAAGGCCCCATTCACACATTGTGTAGCTGTGGGGTGTTCGTGGTGAAGTTTAGAACTGCACCATTTACCCCTTAAAAAATCTCAGCAAACATCTCTGAGTGACGTGTTCTTTCTTGTGTATCGGAATGATTCCTTAAATAAGACCTACCATTTAATCCTCTTTTTTGTAATGATAGGTGTTATGTCTCATCTAGTTCAGATAAGCAGCTGTAATGAAGCACGGACAGATGACGATGGCCTGAGCAGAAACAAAGGAGAACGTAGTAGCTTGATGGCAGCAGGAGGACCAGAACTGGAACCACAGGATGTCATGAGCAGAATTAAATGGCAATTGGCATAATAGAGTTACAGGCTCTGATCAAACTCAGAACAGAGTGGCATCATTTTTTTTTCTGACTTGGAAAAGGTTTATCCCCCTTCTCCATTATGTCAGTCTGTAAAAATCGAATCGCACTCCAATTTTTCAAGGGCCCATAGACTTGCATTGCCGATTTTGTTCTGACACTAGGATCAAAATCGGACTTGTCTCTGACTTTTTTCTGTAGACCACTGATTCCGAGGAAAAAATCTGACATTTGCACAGCCCCATAAAATATAATACATAATATAATAATATAGGTACAAGTGCTATCTGTCAAACCACAGATAGCATTCGGATGACAAAATTGGTCGTGTGCACGAGCCCTTATGTGGAGTTGTTCAGTGGGCAACTGGGTCCTGAGAAACCCACTGATTGCTCCAAATAGCTGCTCTATAGCATTGTGGTCAACAGAGAGAAGCACAGAGCTTCTGCCTGAGTGGGCTCAAATCTATGTACAGGCTCGATAGAAAGTCTGTTAGCCTCTATTCTACTCTGTGCACAGGCTTATAGAATTGCACAAATACACACATACACATATATATTTATTTATTTTACTTGCTTACATAGCGCCATTAATTCCACAGCGCTATATACATATAATATATTATATATATATATATATATATATATATATATATATACAGTATATATATATATATATATATATATATATATATATATATATATATATATATACATACAGTATATATATATATTAAGAAAAATAGGAACAGCACAAATCCTTTACTTATCTTTGGGTGCAAAGCCTCCAGACAACCTGTCCACTGATTGTCCCAAGTCCATAAAATTCAAAAAAGCAGGCAGCACTCCATATTCTTTGAATAATGTGCAGGATTTATTCAAACCCACATGTGTGGGCAACGTTTCGGCTCTAAACGAGCTTTTCTCAAGCCAAAACGTTGCCCAGACATGTGAGTTTGAATAAATCCTGCACATTATTCAAAGGATATGGAGTGCTGCCTGCTTTTTTGAATTGTATATATATATTGTATATATATATATATATATATATATATATATATATATATATACTCTCCGAATTTCACAGACTGACAAAGAGGAGAAACTTTTTCCCCCCTCTCCACCTCCGAGAGAAACTGATGCTACTCTGATCACACTCTGATCAAAGCCTGATCGGAGTCTGCAACATATATATATATATATATATATACTGTACTAGATGGTGGCCCGATTCTAACGCATCGGGTATTCTAGAATATGCATGTCCACGTAGTATATTGCACAGCCACGTACGTAGTATATTGCCCAGCCACGTAGTATATTGCCCAGTCACGTAGTAAATTGCCCAGCCACGTAGTATACAGCACAGAGCCACGTAGTATATTGCCCAGCCATGTAGTATATTGCCCAGCCACGTAGTATATTGCCCAGCCACGTACGTAGTATATTGCCCAGCCACATAGTATATTGCACAGCGACGGAGTATACAGCACAGAGCCACGTAGTATACAGACTTAAAATAAAAAATAAACATATACTCACCCTCCGAAGGCCCGTTGAAGTCCTGGCCCTGTGTGCGGTGCACACATCAGCTTCCGCTCCCAGGGTTGGTATGAGCGCAGGACCTGTGATGACGTCGCGGTCACATGACCGTGACGTCATGGAAGGTCCTTCTCGCAGGGCCTGTGATCACGTTGCGGTCACATGACCGTGACGTCATGGAAGGTCCTTCTCGCATACCATCCTTGGCACCAGAACCTGCCGCTTGCACGGAGCGGTCACCGGAGCATCGCGAGGAGCGGGAAAGGCGGCGGAAGGTGAGTATATAATGATTTATTTATTTTTTTAATTATTTTTAACATTAGATCTTTTACTATTGATGCTGCATAGGCAGCATGAATAGTAAAAACTTGGTCACACAGGGTTAATAGCGGCGGTAACGGAGTGAGTTACCCACGGCATAACGCGGTCCGTTACCGCTGGCATTAACCCTGTGTGAGCGGTGACTGGAGGGGAGTATGGAGCGGGCACTGACTGCGGGGAGTATGGAGGGACTAATCAGACTGTGGCTGTCGCTGATTGGTCGCGGCAGCCATGAAAGGCAGCTGGCGAGACCAATCAACGACTTCGATTCCTTGACAGACAGAGGCCGCGACCAATGAATATCCGTGACAGACAGAAAGAAAGACAGAAGGACAGACGGAAGTGACCCTTAGACAATTATATAGTAGATATATACAGCTCTGGCAATCTGTGTATTGGGCGGCCTCCGGCAGCCATTTTTTTGGAGCCCACCACAGGGAAATCAGTGGGAAAGGGATCTCCACTCACCAGCATAAACATCTCATGAGAGCCCAGGAGCCGCAACATTACCCCACTCCTGACGCTGCCTCCTGTGACGCCACAATCTACCGTTAAACCAGACTAGAAGAGGCATCTCATGTTATTTAAAAATGTTTTTTTTTTCCTATTTTCCATTTTTGGGGTGCATCTTATGGTCAGGTTCATCTTATAGTCCACAAAATATGCATATACAGTATATATATATATATATATCCATATATATACATATATATATATATACACACATATATATATATATATATATATATATATATATATATATGTATATACAGCTCTGTCAAAAATTAAAAGACCATTGCAAAACTTTCAGTTTCTCTGATTTTTCTCTTTATAGATATATTTTGGAGTAAAACATAAATTGTTCTTTTATTCTATAAACTACTGACAACATGTCTCCGAAGTTTCAAGCAATACATTTTGTATTAATTTTCTGAAAATGAGAAATGGTTAAAATAACAAAAAAATGCATTACTTGCAAACCTCAAATAATGCAAACAAAACCAAACAAGTTCATAATCATTTAGAAACAACAATACTAACGTTTTAACTCAGGAAGAGTTCAGAAATCAATATTTTGTGGAATAACAATCATTTTTAATCACAGCTTTCATGCGTCTTGGCATGCTTTCTACCAGTCTTTCACACTGCTTTTGGGTGACCTTATGCCACTCCAGGTACAAACATTTAAGCAGTTCTTCTTTGTTTGATGGCTTGTGACTATCCATCTTCCTCTTGATTACATTCCAGAGGTTTTCAATGGGGTTCAGGTCTGGAGATTGGGCTGGCCATGACAGGGATTTGATGTGGTGGTCCTTCATCCACACCTTGATTGACCTAACTGTGTGGCATGGCGCATTGTCCTGCTGGAAAAACCAGTCTTCATAGTTGGGGAGTTGAGCAGAAGGAATCAGCTGTTTTTCCAGGATAACCTTGTATGCGGCTTGATTCATACGTCCTTCGCAAAGAACAACCTGCCCAATTCCAGCCTTGCTGAAGCCGTCCCCAGATCATCACTGATCCTCCACCAAATTTCACAGTGGGTGCAAGACACTGTGGCTTGTACGCCTCTCCAGGTCTCCGTCTAACCATTAGATGACCAGGTGTTGATCTGGGGATGCTTCAGCAAGGCTGGAATTGGGCAGGTTAATCTTTGCGAAGGACGTATGAATCAAGCCGCATACAAGGTTATACTAGAAAAACAGTGGATCCCTTCTACTACTCAGGCAATGTTCCCCAACTCTGAGGACTGTTTTTTCCAGCAGGACAATGCGCCATGCCACACAGCTAGGTCAATCAAGGTGTGGATTAAGGACCACCACATCAAATCCCTGTCATGGCCAGCCCAATCTCCAGACCTGAACCCCACCGAAAACCTCTAGAATGTAATCAAGAGGAAGACGGAAACTCACAAGCCATCAAATGAAGAAGAACTGCTTAAATTTTTGTACCAGGAGTGGCATAAGGTCACCCAAAAGCAGTGTGAAAGACTGTTGGAAAGCATGCCAAGACGCATGAAAGCTGTGATTAAAAATCATGGTTATTCCACAAAACATTGATTTCTGAACTCTTCCTGATTTAAAACATTAGCATTGTTGTGTCTAAATTATTATGAACTTGTTTTTTTTTTCCATTATTTTAGGTCTGCAAACAATGCATTTTTTTGTTATTTTGACCATTTCTCATTTTCAGAAAATAAATAAAAAATTTATTGCTTGGAACTTTGGAGACAAGTTGTCAGTAGTTTATAGAAAAAAGAACAATTTACATTTTACACAAAAATATACCTATAAAGAGAAAAATCAGAGAAACTGAAAGTTTTGCAGTGGTCTTTTAATTTTTGACAGAGCTGTATATATATATATATATATATATATATATATATATATATATATATAATGTGTGTGTGTGTGTGTGTATATATATATGGATATATATATACTGTATATGCATATTTTGTGGACTATAAGATGAACCTGACCATAAGATGCACCCCAAAAATGGAAAATAGGAAAAAAAAAACATTTTTAAATAACATGAGATGCCTCTTCTAGTCTGGTTTAACGGTAGATTGTGGCGTCACAGGAGGCAGCGTCAGGAGTGGGGTAATGTTGCGGCTCCTGGGCTCTCATAAGATGTTTATGCTGGTGAGTGGAGTTCCCTTTCCCACTGATTTCCCTGTGGTTGGCTCTGGAAAAATGGCTGCCGGAGGCCGCACAATGCACAGATTGAGATCTTGGGAGATGAGGTCTTGGAAGACGAGATCTCGTCTCCCGAGATCTCAATCTGCGCATGTGCCACCTCCGGCAGCCATTTTTCCGAAGCTCACCACAGAAAAATCAATGGAAAAGAAAACTCCACTCACCGGCACCAACATCTTATGAAAGCCCAGGACCAGCAGCATCAGCCCACTCCTGCCGCCTTTGCCAGCCTCCTGAAGCAATTACCTTGCCTCCTGTGACCCCGCTCCACCGCAACAGCCACCCCAGTAAAATAGCTTCAGATTATAAAACACACCCCTATTTTCCTCCAAAATTTTGAGGGAAAAAAAGTGCGCTTTATAATCCAAAAAATACTGTATGCCTGCAGAAGCAGGGGTTTCTTTGTGTATGGTCAAGTGTCAGGTTTGTGCCCTTAGCGCCGACCTTGCATAGATGTTTAGAAGCCTTGTGGTGCATTAAATTTCCTGATATATGGCTTATTCCCACTGGTAGTCTCAACTTCAGATGTTGACTGAAAGATCTGTAATAAATCATTCAGTGTGCAATATTTTCGCCAGCACGTGTCCTATTTACACAGGATGATGTGCCACCAAGAATGATGATCTTTTTATGAGGCACAAAAGATCATTTCACCTAACGAACGAGCGCTTTGCTCATTCATTGGATGATCGACAGTCTATATATACAACACAATTATTGTGAACAAGTGTCCCTAATAGTGTTGAGCGATACCAGCCGATACTTGAAAGTATCGGTATCGGAAAGTATCGGCCGATACCGGCAAAGTATCGGATCTAATCCAATACCGATACCCGATACCAATACAAGTCAATGGGACTCAAGTATCGGACGGTATCCCTGATGGTTCTCAGGGTCTGAAGGAGAGGAAACTCTCCTTCAGGCCCTGGGATCCATATTACTGTGTAAAATAAAGAATTAAAATAAAAAATATTGCTATACTCACCTCTCCGACGCAGCCTGCACCTTACCGAGGTAACCGGCAGCCTTCTTTGCTTAAAATGCGCGCGTTTACTGCCTTCCGTGACGTCACGGCTTCTGATTGGTCGCGTGCCGCCCATGTGACGGCGACGCGACCAATCACAACAAGCCGTGACGTAATTTCAGGTCCTGAATGCCTAATTCTAGGCATTCAGGATTTGAAAATTACGTCACGGCTTGTGATTGGTCGCGTCGCGGTCACATGGGCGGCACGCGACCAATCACAAGCCGTGACGTAATTTTCAAATCCTGAATGCCTAGAATTAGGCATTCAGGACCTGAAATTACGTCACGGCTTGTTGTGATTGGTCGCGTCGCGGTCACATGGGCGGCACGCGACCAATCAGAAGCCGTGACGTCACGGAAGGCAGTAAACGCGCGCATTTTAAGCAAAGAAGGCTGCCGGTTCCCTCGGTGAGGTGCAGGCTGCGTCGGAGAGGTGAGTATAGCAATATTTTTTATTTTAATTCTTTATTTTACACATTGCTATTAATCCCGATACCAATTCCCGATATCACAAAAGTATCGGATCTCGGTATCGGAATTCCGATACCCGCAAGTATCGGCCGATACCCGATACTTGCGGTATCGGAATGCTCAACACTAGTCCCTAAGAAACTTGTTCGCAATAGTCGTGCAGTGTAAATGCACCTCTGGCAGCAGAATATCTATTGCTAATTGGATCAGCAAAGTAGCCATGGAATTAGATTGTAAACTTCTAGGCGCAGTTTGTATATTAGTCTGTATGCTTTCATCAGCATGTATATTATATATTATATTGTAAACTAGGAGCAGGGTGTAGATTAGTCAACAAACTCTCAGGAGCAGCTTGTATATTAGATTGTAAACTCTTTTAATGTAACACAAATACATTTTTAAACTTTTATTTCATGGTTGGAAGTGCCTACATATGCCCTCTCATCATTTCCGTATCGCGTTAATGACCAGCGAGTGCGGAACCCACCAGCATGTCTGCAGCCTGAACTGAAGGTCACAAGCTATCAACTCGAGCTCCTATACTTCCCTTCCCTCATTTACCTGTACATTATTCTGTATGCTCTCAACAGCATGCATATTGTATATTAGTTTGTAAGCTCCTAGGAGCAGGGTGTATATTGTATATTAGATTGTAGGCTCCTAGGAGCAGGGTGTATATTGTATATTAGACTGTAGGCTCTTTGGAGCACGATGAATATTGTATATTAGATTGTAGGCTCCTAGGAACAGGGTGTATATTGTATATTAGATTGTAGGCTCCTAGGAGCACAGTGTATATTGTATATTAGATTGTAAGCTTCTAGGTGCAGGGTGTATACATATTGTATATTAGATTGTAAGCTTCTAGGAGCAGGGTGTATATTGTATATTAGATTGTAAGCTCCTAGAAGCAGGGTGTATATTGTATATTAGCTTGTAGTCTCTTAGGAGCAGGGTGTATATTGTATATTAGATTGTAAGCTCCTAGAAGCAGGGTGAATATTGTATATTAGATTGTAAGCTCCTAGGAGCAGGGTGTATATTATATATTAGATTGTAAGCTCCTAGGAGCAAGGTATATATTGTATATTAGATTGTAAGCTCCTAGGAGCAAGGTGTATTTATCTTTTCCCTTCCAAATGCACTCTCCTGAGGTTATAATACATGCAGATATAAAGTAGAGCAATATGCAGCAGGACAGATGTGGTCCAGGGAAATATCCGATCGCCACAATTGGGGTCAGGAAGGAATTCCCCCGCCCCCCCCCCCCCCCCCCCCACCGAGGCAGAACTCTCCAGGGAGTTTCTTCCCCTCCCTCTGGATCTTTCGGTCCAGTGGCTCCCAGACAGTCCTCAATGCCCACAGCTAGTTCTGTGGTCTGAATAGGGCTTGACCTGAGAGTCATTGTGATCATGGTTTAATTTCTTAAAGGGCCGGTAATATTTTTATTACAGTGTTGCTTATTGCTATTCCAATAAAAAAATAAAAATAAAAAATAAAAGTGTCATGGGAGTTTTCTTGTATTCACTTTCTCTTTACACAGTTACAATAAAGGAATGATCATTACTACCCTCAATACTCTACAAGTTGAACCAGGAATTATGGGGGGGGGGCCGCCATTTACAGAAGGCAGACCACATTTATCTCCACCCATTGTGGTATCATAATGTCAACTCCTGTCCCAAGTTACAAGTGTTATGGAGGCAGTGCCCTAAAATAGTATATGCCCTACACAACAAACTACCCGATAGGAGACTGAAGACAGGGACACAGAGCTGCAGAATACAAGAGACACAAGCAGTGTAGGATTGGGGTGCCAAGAGCCTACCAGTAACCATCTCCAGGGCCCCACTTTTCAACTACATGATAATAATAATCTTTATTTTTATATAGCACTAACTAATATTCCGCAGCGCTTTACAGTTTTGCACACATTATCATCGCTGTCTCCGATGGGGCTCACAATCTAAATTCCCTATCAGTATGTCTTTGGAATGTGGGAGGAAACCCACGCAAACACAGGGAGAACATACAAACTCCTTGCAGATGTTGTCCAAGGTGGGATTAGGACTCCAGCGCTGCAAGGTTGCAGTGCTATCCACTGAGCCACCATGCTGCCCATTATCCTCAATCACAAATGTATATAACAATGAACTCAGTAGATTGTTACATGAATAAGATGCGGTCTTTGTAAGTAGTGAATAAAGTATATTATACCAAGTACTGCTCATATAAGAGGGTGGTGGCCCACTCTTGCACAGTGATCCACCATAGGATTTTCCTGTTCTCCTGTGGGCTAGTCAAAGCCTGGGTATAATATGTGTAATGTATGTAAATGTAACCCCAGGGTCACATTAGCGTAGAATTCGGATTAGTGCTATGCGAGAAAACATTGCATGGCACTCGGACCTGTAATCTATGGGGCAGCTCACATTATCATATTTTTTCTCAGGCATATTCTACATGGGTGTAAAATTGCAGCATGCTGCGATTTTACGCATATATTGGCTGAGTCACGCCAATGCAAGCCTATGGGTGCGAGAAAGCATCGGACACCACACAGACCATGCAAGTGCTGTCCGATGTTTATGCACCGGTGTCCTTTGAATAGCCGGCAATTCATGTGCTCGTACAGTAAAATCACACTGACAGGTTAGAATAGAATAGACATATACACATAGAATACATAGATATAGATGTCAGTGACACACAAATATAAATATGTATTTACGGTACATTGCATAGATAGAAGAAAAACCGATAAATCATCTGCCGGGTACAGTATAATCACAGAGTGAAAAGTTAGAATAGAATAAATATATACACATAGAACAGATGCATATATATATATATATATATATATATATATATATATATATATATATATATATATGTCAGGGACACACACGTATATATTGTGTATGTATATATATATATATATATATATATATATATATACTAGATGGTGGCCCGATTCTAACGCATCGGGTATTCTAAAATATGCATGTCCACGTAGTATATTGCACAGCCCATGTAGTATATTGCCCAGCGACGTAGTATATTGCCCAGCCACGTAGTATATAGCCCAGCCATGTAGTATATAGCCCAGCCACGTAGTATATTGTCCAGTGACGTAGTATATTGCCCAGTGACGTAGTATATTGCCCAGTGACGTAGTATACAGCACAGAGCCACGTAGTATATTGCACAGCGACGTAGTATATTGCCCAGCCACGTAGTATATTGCTCAGTGATGTAGTATATTGCTCAGTGACATAGTATATTGCCCAGTGACGTAGTATATTGCACAGTGACGTAGTATATTGCACAGCAACGTAGTATACAGCACAGAGCCACGTAGTATATTGCCCAGCCACATAGTATATTGCCCAGTGACATACTATACAGCACAGAGCCACGTACTATATTGCACAGCGACGTAGTATATTGCACAGCGACGTAGTATATTGTCCAGCCATGTAGTATATTGCCCAGTGACGTAGTATACAGCACAGAGCCACGTAGTATATTGCACAGCGATGTAGTATACAGCACAGAGCCACGTAGTATATTGCCCAGCCACGTAGTATATTGCCCAGCTACGTAGTAGATTGCCCAGCTATGTATGTCACAGGTTAAAAAATAAAAAATAAACATACTCACCTTCCTATCCGAGGGCCCGATGTAGTTCTAACATACTCACCATACTTGTAGTTCTGTCGCCTGTGCGCGGTACAGGCGGCAGCTTCCGGTCCCAGGGTGTGATGACATCGCGGTCACATGACCGTGACGTCATGGCAGGTCCTTCTGCCATACGATCCTTGCTACAGGAACCTGCCGCTTGCACACAGCGGTTACCGGAGGGTGGCAAGGAACGGGAAAGGCGGCGGAAGGTGAGTATATAATGTTTTTTATTTTTTTTAAATTATTTTTAACATTAGATACTTTTACTATTGACGCAGCATAGGCAGCGTCAATAGTAAAAACTTGGTCACACAGGGTTAATAGCGGCGGTAACGGAGTGAGTTACCCGCGGCATAACGCGGTCCGTTACCGCTGGCATTAACCCTGTGTGAGCCGCGACTGCGGGGAGTATGGAGCGGCCGCCCGGCATTGACTGCAGGGCAGTAGGGAGGGACTAATCGGACTGTGCCCGTCGCTGATTGGTCGCGGCAGCCATGACAGGCAGCTGGCGAGACCAATCAGTGAATGAATAACCGTTACGGAAGTTGAGGACAGGCAGACGGAAGTACCCCTTAGACAATTATATATATAGATATACACTCACCGGCCACTTTATTAGGTACACCTGTCCAACTTCTTGTTAACACTTAATTTCTAATCAGCCAATCACATGGCGGCAACTCAGTGCATTTAGGCATGTAGACATGGTCAAGACAATCTCCTGCAGTTCTGTTGTGAATTTGCTTTTTGCTCCCTCTAGTGGTTACTAGTTTTTTGACTCTGGTTTTTCTGTCATTCCTTTTATCCGCACCTGGGTCGTTAGTTAGGGGTGTTGCTATATAAGCTCCCTGGACCTTCAGTTCAATGCCTGGCAACGTAGTTATCAGAGCTAGTCTGCTGTGCTCTTGTCTACTGATCCTGGTTCCAGTTATATCAGCTAAGTCTGCCTTTTGCTTTTTGCTATTTGTTTTGGTTTTGTATTTTTGTCCAGCTTGTTCCAAATCTATATCCTGACCTTTGCTGGAAGCTCTAGGGTGCTGGTGTTCTCCCCCCGGACCGTTAGACGGTTCGGGGGTTCTTGAATTTCCAGTGTGGATTTTGATAGGGTTTTTGTTGACCATATAAGTTACCTTTCTTTATTCTGCTATCAGTAAGCGGGCCTCTCTGTGCTAAACCTGGTTCATTTCTGTGTTTGT
This sequence comes from Ranitomeya variabilis, assembly GCF_051348905.1. Taxonomy (NCBI): domain Eukaryota; kingdom Metazoa; phylum Chordata; class Amphibia; order Anura; family Dendrobatidae; genus Ranitomeya; species Ranitomeya variabilis. The sequence continues at coordinate 531,772,922 of NC_135235.1, read as the reverse complement.
CATTTCCTCTTACCTCACCGTCATTATTTGTGGGGGGCTTCTATCCAGCTTTGGGGTCCCCTTCTCTGGAGGCAAGAAAGGTCTTTGTTTTCCTCTACTAGGGGTAGCTAGATTCTCCGGCTGGCGCGTGTCATCTAGAATCAACGTAGGAATGATCCCCGGCTACTTCTAGTGTTGGCGTTAGGAGTAGATATATGGTCAACCCAGTTACCACTGCCCTATGAGCTGGATTTTTGTATTCTGCAGACTTCCACGTTCCTCTGAGACCCTCGCCATTGGGGTCATAACAAGTTCAAACCGAGCATCAGTATGGGGAAGAAAGGTGATTTGAGTGCCTTTGAACGTGGCATGGTTGTTGGTGCCAGAAGGGCTGGTCTGAGTATTTCAGAAACTGCTGATCTACTGGGATTTTCACGCACAACCATCTCTAGGGTTTACAGAGAATGGTCCGAAAAAGAAAAAAAATCCAGTGAGCGGCAGTTCTGTGGGCGGAAATGATGCCAGAGGTCAGAGGAGAATGGGCAGACTGGTTCGAGCTGATAGAAAGGCAACAGTGACTCAAATCGCCACCCGTTACAACCAAGGTAGGCCTAAGAGCATCTCTGAATGCACAGTGCGTCGAACTTTGAGGCAGATGGGCTACAGCAGCAGAAGACCACACCGGGTACCACTCCTTTCAGCTAAGAACAGGAAACGGAGGCTACAATTTGTACAAGCTCATCGAAATTGGACAGTAGAAGATTGGAAAAACGTTGCTTGGTCTGATGAGTCTCGATTTCTGCTGCGACATTCGGATGGTAGGGTCAGAATTTGGCGTAAACAACATGAAAGCATGGATCCATCCTGCCTTGTATGGAGCATCTTTGGGATGTGCAGCTGACAAATCTGCGGCAACTGTGTGATGCCATCATGTCAATATGGACCAAAATCTCTGAGGAATGCTTCCAGCACCTTGTTGAATCTATGCCACGAAGAATTGAGGCAGTTCTGAAGGCAAAAGGGGGTCCAACCCGTTACTAGCATGGTGTACCTAATAAAGTGGCCGGTGAGTGTATATGTATTTATATTGCATAGAGAGATAGAAGAAAAGCCGGTAAATCATCTGTCATGTTCTGTAAAATCATTGCAGGAACCGACAGGATAAAAGAGATGGATTACATACAGTAAATACATATAGAATAGGTAGATATATAGATGTCAGTGACAAATATAATTAGTACAGTGTGTGTGCAAATTACTGGATATGTATTTAATTAATAAAAGATTATTTTTCTGAAAAAAATGGTGTGGGCTCCCGTGCAATTTTTGTAACCAGCAGAGGGAAAGCCAATGACTGGGGACAGATGTTTAAAGCCTGGGAAGGGGGTAATACCCATGGAGCTTCCCAGGCTATTTATAACAGCTCACAACTGTATACTTAGCCTTTACTGGCTATTAAAATGGGGACCCCCCAAAAAAATGATGTGGGGTCCCCTCATAATTAATAATCACTACAGGCTATGCAGACAGCTGTGGGCTGATATTAACAGCCTAGAAGGGGCCATGGATACTGCTCCCCCTAGCTAAAACATCAGCTCTCAGCTGATCCAGAAAAGTCGCATCTCTAAGATGCGCCAATTCTGGCAGTTAGCCTCGCTTTGCCCACTTGCCCTGTAGTGGTGGCAAGTGGGGTAATAGTTGGGGGTTGATGTAAAGTCAGATGACATCAAGCCCTGAGGTTAGTAGTGGAGAGGCGTCAATAAGACGCCCCCGTTACTAACCCCATAGTCACATTGTAAGAAAACACAGACACCCAGAATAAATTCCTTTAATTGAAAGAAAGACACAAACTCCTTTAATATTTTTAATTAGTTCATACTTATGACCTCACCTAATTCCACTGAAGCCCTCGATCTCCTGTAATATAAGTAAAATTGAAAAAGCGGCAATATACCATACCTGTCCGTCGTTCTGTCCCATGCTGTAATCATGTCTGGGGGATAATTAGTTTTCAATCTGACGGTGCCAAGATATGACCGTCCATCCTGAGAACTACTGGTGAATAAGATGCTGTGAGCATGGCCTAAGTGACCTCTGGACCATAGGAAAAAGTCAGTGATGAGGTCACCGCAGTTCAAGCTCAGTGTCTTCACAGCAGATCACCATCAGAATTTTTCATGTATGTTTTAATTAAGAATATTAAAGGATTCTGTGTCTTTCTTTAACCCCTTCATGACCTCAGCTTTTTTCGGTTTTGCGTTTTCGTTTTTCGCTCCCCTCCTTCCCAGAGCCATAACTTTTTATTTTTTCGTCAATATGGCCATGTGATGGCTTATTTTTTGCAGGACAAGTTGTACTTTTGAACAACATCATTGGTTTTAGCATGTCTTGTGAGAGAAAAAGGGAAAAAAATTCCAAGTGCGGTGAAATTGCAAAAAAAATGCAATCCCACACTTGTTTTTTGTTTGTTTTTGTTTGGCTTTTTTGCTAGGTTCACTAAATGCTAAAACTGACCTGCCATTTTGATTCTCCAGGTCATTAGGAGCTCACAGACACCAAACATGTCTAGGTTATTTTTTATCTAAAGGTACCTTCACACTCAGCAACTTTACAACGAGAATGACAACGATCCGTGACGTTGCAGCGTCCTGGATAGCGATCTCGTTGTGTTTGACACGCAGCAGCGATCTGGATCCCGCTGTGATATTGCTGGTCGGAGCTAGAAGTCCAGAACTTTATTTCGTCGCTGATGACCTTATGGTTACCATTGTAAAAGTTAAAAAAAAAACAGTACATACTCACATTCTGATGTCTGTCACGTCCCCCGGCGTCCACAAGGTTAAAACAGCTGTCGGCAGGAGCGCTGCTAATGCCGTGCTGCCGAGAGCTTCCCTGCACTGCCACTGACTGTGTCAGCGCCAGCCGTAAAGCGCCGGCCGTAAAGCAGAGCACAGCGGTGACGTCACCGCTGTTACTGCCGGGCCGGCGCTGACACATTCAGTGCAGGGAAGCTCTCGGCCGGAGCGCGTACATTAGCAACGCTCTTGCCGAAAGCAGTTTTAACCCTGTGGATGCCGGCGGGGGACGTGACAGACAGACATGTGAGTATGTAGTGTTTTTTTTTTTTTACTTTTACAATGGTAACCAGGGTAAATATCGGGTTACTAAGCGCGGCCCTGCCCTTAGTAACCTGATATTTACCCTGGTTACCCGGGTGCTGCAGGGGGACTTCGGCATCATTGAAGACAGTTTCTGTGTGACAGCTCCCCAGCGACCACACAACGACTTACCAACGATCACAGCCAGGTCGTATCGGTGGTCGTGATCATTGGTAAGTCGTTTAGTGTAACGGTACCTTAAGTGCTAAAAAAAAAAAATTCAAATTTTGCTAAAGAAAAAAAAAAAAAAGCGCATTTTTTCGATACCCGTAGCGCCTCCATTTTTTGGGGTCTCGGGTCGGGTGAGGGCTTATTTTTTGTGTGCCGAGCTGACATTTTTAATTGTACCATCTTGGTGCAGATACATTCTTTTGATTGCCTGTTATTTCATTTTAATGCAATGTCGTGGCGACCAAAAAACGTAATTCTGGCGTTTTAATTTTTTTTTCGCTATGCTATTTAGCAATCAGGTTAATCCTTTTTTTTATTGATAGATCGGGCGATTCTGAAAGCGGCGATAGCGAATATGTGTAGGTTTGATTTTATTTTTGTTGTATTTTGAATGGGGCGAAAGAGGGGTGATTTAAACTTTTATTTATTTTCTTTTTTTCATGTTTTTTAAAACATTTTTTTGCTTAAATATGGGAGGCTAGAAGCTGGCACAACTCGATCGGCTCTGCTACATAGGAGCGAAGCTTAGATCGCTCCTATGTAGCAGAATTACAGGCTTGCTATGAGCGCCGACCACAGGGTAGCGCTCACAGCAATCCGGCATCAACAGCCATAGAGGTCTCAAGGAGACCTCCGGTTGTTATGCCGAAGCATCGCTGACCCCCGATCACGTGACGGGGGTCAGCGATGCGCTTATTTCCGGCCCGATGGCAGGAAGCGCTAGTTAAATGCCGCTGTCAGCATTTGACAGTGGCATTTAACTAGTTAATAAGAGGTGGATGGATCGCAATTCCACCCGTCGCTATTGCGGGGCACATGTCAGCTCTACAAAACAGCTGACATGTCCCGGCTTTGATGCGGGCTCACCGCCGGAGCCCGCATCAAAGCAGGGGATCTGACCTCAGACGTACTATTCCGTCCGCGGTCAGAAAGGGGTCAAATTAAAGTACTTCTTTTCTGGGTGTCAGTGTTTTCTTACAATGTGACTATGGGGTTAGTAATGGGGGCATCTTATTGACGCCTCTAAATTACTAACCTCAGGAGCTTGATGTCACCAGACAATACAAAGGTGACATCAACCCCCCCAACTATTACCCCTCTTGCCACTGCTATAGGTCAAGTGGGAAGAGCGAGGCTAAGTGCCAGAATGGGCACATCTTAGAGTTGTGAGCTGATATTAAAAGCTTGGGAGGGAAGCTCCCAGGCTATAAACATCCGCCCCCAGCTGTTGGCTTTCCCTGTAATCCATCTGTTCTATCCTGTCGGCTCCTGCAGTGATTTTACAGAACACAGAATTACCGGCTTTTCTTCTATCTCTCTATGCAATATAAATACATATGCAGTATATATATATATATATATATATATATATATATATATATATATATATATATATATATGTGTCACTGACATATATATATATATATACATATATATACATATCATGCTTCAAACATAAAGATACCAAATGTAAATTTTGGGTCGAGAATCAACAAGTGGAACACAATTGTGAAGTTGAACGAAATTTATTGATTATTTAAAATTTTTGTGGAAATTCAAAAACTGAAAAGTGGGGCGTGCAATATTATTTGGCCCCTTTACTTTCAGTGCAGCAAACTCACTCCGGAAGTTCATTGTGGATCTCTGAATGATCCAATGTTGTCCTAAATGCCTAATAATGATAAATATAATCCATCTGTGTGTAATCAAGTCTCCGTATAAATGCATCTGCTCAGACATAGTCTCAGGGTTCTGTTTGATGCACAGAGAGCATCATGAAGACCAAGAAACACAACAGGCAGGTCCGTGATACTGTTGTGGAGAAGTTTAAAGCCGGATTTGGATACAAAATGATTCCAAAACTTTAAACATCTCAAGGAACACTGTGCAAGCCATCATATTGAAATTGAAGGAGTATCATACCACTGCAAATCTACAAAGACCCAGCCGTCCCTCTAAACTTTAATCTCAAACAAGGAGAAGACTGATCAGAGATGCAGCCAAGAGGCCCATGATCACTCTGGATGAACTGCAAATATCTACAGCTGAGGTGGGACAGTCTGTCCATAAGACAACAATCAGTCGTACACTGCACAAATCTGGCCTTTATGGAAGAGTGGCAAAAAGAAAGCCATTTCTCAAAGATATCCATAAAAAGTGTCATTTAAAGTTTGCAAAAAGCCACCTGGGAGACACACCAAATATGTGGAAGAAGGTGCTCTGGACAGATGAAACCAAAATCGAACTTTTTGGCAACAATGCCAAACGATATGTTTGGTGTAAAGGCAACACAGCTCATCAGCCTAAACACACCATCCCCACTGTCAAACATGCTGGTGGCAGCATCATGGTTTGGGTCTGCTTTTCTTCAGCAGGGACAGGGAAGATGGTTAAAATTGATGGGAAGATGAATGGAGCCAAATACAGGACCATTCTTGAAGAAAACCTGCTGGAGTCTGCAAAAGACCTGAGACTGGGATGGAGATTTGTCTTCCAACAAGACAATGATCGCAAACATGAAGCAAAATCTACAATGGAATGGTTCACAAATAAACGTATCCAGGTGTTATAGTGGCCAAGTCAAAGTCAAGAACTTAATCCAATCGAGAATCTGTGGAAAGAGCTGAAAACTGCTGTACACAAATGATCTTCATCAAACCTCACTGAGCTCGAGCTGTTTGCCAAGGAAGAATGGGCAAGAATTTCATTTTCTCGATGTAAAAAACTGATAGAGACATACCCCAAGCGACTTGCAGCTGTAGTCGCAGCAAAAGGTGGCGCAGCAAAGTATTGATTTAAAGGGGCCGAAAAATATTGCTCGCCCCACTTTTCAGTTTTTGAATTTCCACAAAAATTTAAAATAACCAATAAATTTTGTTCAACTTCACAATTGTGTTCCACTTGTTGTTGATTCTTCACCAAAAATTTACATTTGGTATCTTTCTGTTTGAAGCATGATATGTGGGAAAAGGTTGAAAAGTTCCAGGGGGCCGAGTACTTTTGCAAGGCACTGTATATACATCTATTCTATGTGTATATATCTATCCTATCTATCCTATTCTAACTTGTCACTCTGTGATTATGCTATATTTGCTGGCTTTTAATCTATCATATATATAGAATATATATACTGTATATATATATATATATATATATATATATATATATATATATATATATATATACAGTATATATATATATACACTCACCGGCCACTTTATTAGGTACACCATGCTAGTAACGGGTTGGACCCCCTTTTGCCTTCAGAACTGCCTCAATTCTTCGTGGCATAGATTCAACAAGGTGCTGGAAGCATTCCTCAGAGATTTTGGTCCATATTGACATGATGGCATCACACAGTTGCCGCAGATTTGTCAGCTGCACATCCCAAAGATGCTCCATACAAGGCAGGATGGATCCATGCTTTCATGTTGTTTACGCCAAATTCTGACCCTACCATCCGAATGTCGCAGCAGAAATCGAGACTCATCAGACCAAGCAACGTTTTTCCAATCTTCTACTGTCCAATTTCGATGAGCTTGTACAAATTGTAGCCTCAGTTTCCTGTTCTTAGCTGAAGGGAGTGGTACCCGGTGTGGTCTTCTGCTGCTGTAGCCCATCTGCCTCAAAGTTCGACGCACTGTGCGTTCAGAGATGCTCTTAGGCCTACCTTGGTTGTAACGGGTGGCGATTTGAGTCACTGTTGCCTTTCTATCAGCTCGAACCAGTCTGCCCATTCTCCTCTGACCTCTGGCATCAACAAGGCATTTCCGCCCACAGAACTGCCGCTCACTGGATTTTTTTTCTTTTTCGGACCATTCTCTGTAAACCCTAGAGATGGTTGTGCGTGAAAATCCCAGTAGATCAGCAGTTTCTGAAATACTCAGACCAGCCCTTCTGGCACCAACAACCATGCCACGTTCAAAGGCACTCAAATCACCTTTCTTCCCCATACTGATGCTCGGTTTGAACTGCAGGAGATTGTCTTGACCATGTCTACATGCCTAAATGCACTGAGTTGCCGCCATGTGATTGGCTGATTAGAAATTAAGTGTTAACAAGAAGTTGGACAGGTGTACCTAATAAAGTGGCCGGTGAGTGTATATGCGTTTTGACGAATATTTCCTTTGAAAACGATGTGTAAATGACAGAGAATTGCTGTATGTAAAAGCTCACATTAAAATCGCATTGCAATCGGATAGCAGTCGCACTGTATACGGATGTCATACGGATACATAGGTGCGAGAAAATCGCATCATCGCATTGCAAACGGATTACACACGGATGACCATAAGGAGAACACTCCTGGGACTCTCGACAGGGAGACCTGGACCAATTTTCCATACGGTAGGTGTGACCCCGACCTAGTTCTTAGTGTTTGTGGTGGAGATCTGTCCAGCTACATACTGTAGGGACAGACATAGTTAAAGCTTGGGAATGGCCCATAGTGGGAAGGAAAGCCCTAGTAAAAGAGGACTGCTTCCTGATCATCAGATAGGCAAGAACAGTATAGCGGGCAACTATTGTTCAAGGCAGTGGGAGGCCTTACTGGAATCTCTTGCGGACATTCCTGCAACATCTAGAGACTATGGCTAGGTACAGATACTACAAAGAGTGCCTTATCCTCTAGTGTATGGAGAAAGTGGATGTTAAACTGTGTTAAGGGAAGGTAAAGGATCCCCGTCGCACTCCAGGATTGGACAGGAAATTCCTGGAAAACCAGTTAACATGAGGATAGTCCTGGAGAAACGGAGAGCGATGCTGGAGATGTACTAAAGAAACAAGGAATAAGAAGTGGTGTACCAAAAACTGCTTGCCACAGTCTGAAGAACTTGAACTGCCCATAAATGTTTGCTTGCTACAATGAACTGTGTGTCCCCTGAGTTATGTATGGCGTCTCCTGAGGAGGCAGATCTAGAGAAAGCAGAGGCCTGCGGTCTACAGGTGAGTGTGATGCACCCCACACTTGCCAGTAAGTTGGGACTGGGACATGATTTTCCTGTAAAGTGCCAGGGTGCAATGGAGCAGCAGCTCGACCATGGCTACCACGGTCACTTTACATCAGCATGGCAGTATAATCCTTTGTGAAAGTTTAATTCAATTTCTACCCACCTAGAAAAACTGACAGCTCCTCGATGTCCTTTCTCCCTGTTAAAATCTTGCCCGGCTCAGTACAAATTAACAAATTTTGAAGGCATCAAAACTATGAATTAACAAATGTGGAATTATATACTTAACAAAAAAGTGTGAAACAACTTAAAATATGTCTTATATTCTAAGTTCTTCAAAGTAGCCACCTTTTGCTTTGATGACTGCTTTGCACACTTTTGGCATTCTCTTGATGAGCTTCAAGAGGTAGTCACCGGAAATGGTCTTCCAACAATCTTGAAGGAGTTCCCAGAGATGCTTAGCTCTTGTTGGCCCTTTTGCCTTCACTCTGCGGTCCAGCTCACCCCAAACCATCTCGATTGGGTTCAGGTCTGGTGATTGTGGAGGCCAGGTCATCTGGCGTAGCACCCCATCACTCTCCTTCTTGGTCATATAGCCCTTACACAGCCTGGAGGTGTGTTTGGGGTCATTGTCCTGTTGAAAAATAAATGATGGTTCAACTAAATGCAAACCGGATGGAATAGCATGCCACTGCAAGATGCTGTGGTAGCCATGCTGGTTCAGTATGCCTTCAATTTTGAATAAATCCCCAACAGTGTCACCAGCAAAGCACCCCCACACCATCACACCTCCTCCATGCATCACGGTGGGAACCAGGCAGGTAGAGTCCATCCGTTCACCTTTTCTGCATCGCACAAAGACACGGTGGTTGGAACCAAAGATCTCAAATTTGGACTCATCAGACCAAAGCACAGATTTCCACTGGTCTAATGTCCTTTCCTTGTGTTCTTTAGCCCAAACAAGTCTCTTCTGCTTGTTGCCTGTCCTTAGCAGTGGTTTCTTAGCAGCTATTTTACCCTGAAGGCCTGCTGCACAAAGTCTCCTCTTAACAGTTGTTGTAGAGATGTGTCTGCTGCTAGAACTTTGTGTGGCATTGATCTGGTCTCTAATCTGAGCTGCTGTTAACCTGCGATTTCTGAGGCTGGTGACTCGGATAAACTTATTCTCAGAAGCAGAGGTGCCTCTTGGTCTTCCTTTCCTGGGGCGGTCCTCATGTGAGACAGTTTCTTTGTAGCTCTTGATGGTTTTTGCAACTGCACTTGGGGACACTTTCAAAGTTTTCCCAATTTTTCGGACTGACTGACCTTCATTTCTTAAAGTAAAGATGGCCACTCGTTTTTCTTTACTTAGCTGCTTTTTTCTTGCCATAATACAAATTCTAACAGTTTATTCAGTAGGACTATCAGCTGTGTATCCACCAGACTTCTGCTCAACACAGCTGATGGTCCCAACCCCATTTATAAGGCAAGAAATCCCACTTATTAAACCTGACAGGGCACACCTGTGAAGTGAAAACCATTTCCGGTGACTACCTCTTGAAGCTCATCAAAAGAATGCCAAGAGTGTGCAAAGCAGTCATCAAAGCAAAAGGTGGCTACTTTGAAGAACCTAGAATATAAGACATAATTTCAGTTGTTTCTTTTTTGTTAAGTATATAATTCCACATGTGTTAATTCATAGTTTTGATGCCTTCAGTGTGAATGTACAATTTTCATAGTCATGAAAATACAGAAATATCTTTAAATGAGAAGTTGTGTCCAAACTTTTGGTCTGTACTGTATATATAAAACCAGTTCATCCCAGCTTGCACCTTCATTACCAGGCTATATTTTATCATTATGACCAGCGTCAATTTATGTGGTAATAACTTTGGAACGCTTCAACAGATCTCAGTAATTCTGAGACTGTTTTTTTCATGCCACATTGTACTTTATGTTAGTGGTAAATTTATGTTGATATTTTTTGCTTTATTTGTGAAAATATTGGAATCTTGGCAAATATTTTGCAATTTTCAAACTTTTAATTTTTAGGCCCTTAAACTAAATAGTTATAGCACACAAAATAAAAAAATAACATTCACCACATGTCTACTTTACATCATCATCATTTTTAAAACATTTTGTTTCTGATAAAAAGAAAGGTTAAAAATTGATCAGCAATTTCAAATTTTTCCACACAAATTTACAAGACCAAATTTTTTAGGCACCACATGCCATTTGAAGTGACTTTGGGGGGCCTATATGACAGAAAATACCCAAAAGTGACACCATTCTAAAAACTGCATCCCACGAAGTGCTCGAAACCACATTCAAGAAGTTTATTAACCCTTCAGGTGTTTCACAGAGTTGCATTTTTCCAAGGTTAACAGGAGAAAATTTACCATACAATTTGTTGTGCAATTCCTCTTGAGTATGCTGATATGCCAAATGGCTAAGTAAACCGACACCCCATATGTAGAAGGAAACTATTGTTTGGGCACATGACAGGGCTTGGAAGGGGTGCCATTTGACTTTTGGAGCTCAAAATTGGCTGGAATAGATAGCGGACATCATGTTGCTTTTGCAGAGCTGCTGATGTGCCTAAATAAAGAGCATGTCGACATCATATTTGCCTCACATAATTTTATACCATTAGGCGATGTAGAAAGTGTAGAACAAAACATATTTTTACCACTAAAACGTTGTTTTAGCCTCAAATTGTTAATTTATATAAAGGCCAATAGTAAAAAATGAACCTTTCAGTTTGTTGCGCCAATACCCTACATGTAATTGTAATTGTGCGGGCAGTGCGGCCACCCTGTTCCTGAATCCCCGCCCCGCACTGTGTTATTCATTATGCACAGTGCGGGGCTGGGGTTCCTGGGCATGCGCACTGCGCTTGTCAGACGCTCCCCCGCCTTCCAGCGTTGTTCTTTGTGGCTGTTCAAAACGTCGGCAATGAAACCTGGAAATGCTGGAAGGCGGGGGACCGGGGGAGCGTCTGACAAGCGCAGTGCGCATGCCCAGGAACCCCAGCCCCGCACTGTGCATAATGAATAACACAGTGCGGGCCCCAGGCAGGCACTCACAGCACAGGCGCCGGATTTAAGAAGCAACAGCGCGAAGGGGGCGGCGACCATCGCCCCTGAAGAGAAGAGTGACGGCAGTTGGGAGATTGATAGAGGACGATTCGGACCGCCTCCAGATACAATATCTGGTATTTGTGGCCAATTTTTAAAACGCTTTATTGAGGTAATAAATGAATCAAAAACTAAAAGAGCCACCTTGTTAGACTGCAGCATTACTGCTGCACAAGGTGGCTCTTTTAGTTTATAACGGCTGGGGGGGGTGACAGTGGCCCTTTAAATTTTTACACCAAAATTTTTGTTTTGGCCCAGGATTTTACATTTTCACATGGTAAAATGGGTAAAAATGGCACCAAAATTTGTCACACGACTACTGGTGAACAAAATTTTGTAGAATAGTTTTCTTATTCCATATACAGAAATACTAAGTGTCAGAAGAGCAGAATCCCCCCTCGAGAGATCCCATTCTGGAAATTGCACCCCTCTGGAAATTTATCTACAAGTGTAGTGATGATTTGACTCCAGGGGTGTTTTCCAGAAACAAGAAGCAGTGGAGGTTGCTGAGTGAAAATTGCAAACCTGCCGTTGTAGTCATCAGTACATTGTAGTGCCTAGTACATTATGCCCAGTTCGTGCTTCTGGAGATACTCACCCTGTAAATTAAGTTGGCTCTCATCACTTCAGAAATTCTAACTGCAGTTTAGGCACACTATGGAGCTCCGAAGAGAGGGGGCATTAGGATTCTGGAGAGCAGAAATTGCTGGATTTCTTTGGCGGTGAAAGAGCCATTTTGCTTTTCCAGAACCTTTGTAGATCCAGTAACGTGGAAGCCCCTATATTTCCATTGATAAATGATGGACCTGAGTGGGGACTTGCTTTTTTTGTGAATTGAGGTGAAGCTTTTATTGAGGACATTTTACATAACATTTCAGATCACATTTATCCGTCGCTCTATGCTGAGCACTTATATTGGGGTTTCCATCTAAATCTCTAAGTGACGTGATTCAGATGAAACCCCTGAGGGATCCACTCACTATAATGAGGCAGCAGAGTTATTCTGGACTCCATCTGGCTTCTGCTCAGCAGTGTCCTTTTTAGAAATGGACTAGCAGTCCACAGTGGCTCCATCTGCCTCATTATAGGAAATCTTATATCGAGGTTTCTGTCTGAAACACGTATTTCAGAGATTTACATGGAAATGCAGGATAAATTTGAGCTCAGCCTTACTGCTATCTTTGGGAGGCAGAATGATTAAATCAACAGTAGGTGAAGAATTGGTTATATTAATTTTACACCATTCCTTGTGTGGTTAAAAGTGAATAGATATCTTTATTCTTTGGGTCGGTGCAATTACAGCAATAGCAGATTTTATAGGGTTTTTTTTCCTATTTGGCTGCTGTCACCCACTAAAAGACTTTTTTTTAACAAAAAAAAGTTTTTGTATCGCCATATTCTGAGAGCTATAATTTTCCTATATTTCTGCTGACAGAGTAATGTCAGAGCTTGTGTTTTGCGGAACGAGTTGACGTTTTTATTGGTAGCATTTTTGGGCAATAACATTTTTTGATCACTTTCCATTTCGATTTTTGGGAAACAGAATGAACAAAAACTAGCAATTCAGGGATTGTTTTTTGTTTATTTTTTTATGTCGTTCTCCATGTGGTAAAAGTGAGGAGACATATTTATTCTTTAGATAAGTACGATTACAGCAATACCACATTTATATAATTTTTTGTTTTGGTGCTTTTACACATTAAAAACACATTTTTTGAATATAGCAATATACAACCCCTGGCAAAAATTATGGAATCACCGGCCTCGGAGGATGTTCATTCAGTTGTTTCATTTTGTAGGAAAAAAAGCAGATCACAGACATGGCACAAAACTACAGTCATTTCAAATGACAACTTTCTGGCTTTAATAAACACTAAAAGAAATCAAGAACAAAAAATGTTGTAGTCAGTAAAAAAATGCATTGCTTGCAGACCTCAAATAATGCAAAAAAAAACAAGTTCATAATAATTTAGAAACAACAATACTAATGTTTTAACTCAGGAAGAGTTCAGAAATCAATATTTTGTGGAATTGTAAGGGGGTGAAGAGGAAGACGAGCCCAAAAGAGGTTGCTTTCCCCGCTCCTTACCTGGAACCACTTAGTTGGACAGCTGGGGGCAGAGAGGAAATGAGAGGAGTGTGGTCAGAAAAGAGCGGGAGAGCAGAGCGCGCGAGACGGGGGGACAGCGCGCTAGAGAGAAAGCAGGCTGCAGCGCCGCGCTCCCCACGAGAGAGTGCTCCACGTGAGGGTACTGAGGCTGAGATACCAGCCGTAGTGAAGGCTGGATGTGAGAGTGTGGACTCGGAAGCCTCCGTAATCAGAGAAGACTTTTTCCCTGACAAGGCAGAGAGAGTGACCCGAGCGCGCAGCCCCGGTGACCGCAGTGACAAGCCAAGACCCCTGAGTGTGATAAGTAACTGCCCAGTGTGTGTGAAGCATTCCTACTGCAGAGAGACTGCCAGCCTAACATACAGAGACTCCTGCAGCAGTGTGCTGTGCTACTTCCTCCTTCCAGTTTCATTCCGAGAAAAAGACTGCAAAGATTTAACCCCGGAATCTCCAGTTCCCAGGAGACAGAGGAGAGACTTCAGAATCTTCAAGTGCTGCTGGTGACTGTACCCACGTTAAAATAAGGACCCTCCAGTCAGGACCTCGCTGGACTGATAAGTTACAAGAACACTCCTTAACCATTTCTATTCCGCTCAACTGTTTCATAGCTTCAGTTAGCTTGTTGTGTATTGTTATACTGTTTGCTTTATCTCTACTAACCCCCTGCTTACTCCCTGTGAGGAGAATCTTACTCCTGTTAATAAATCCCCCTCAACAGTTGGTCGGTCTGTTCCGTGGTGACATAATCAACCCTGCACCCTATTACACTTGGTGTAGTCGGCAGGATGTCACACGGTAGCGTGGAAAGGGCAGACCAAGCAGTTGGGGAGGCCCAAGGTCTAGCATCTCCCTGGGAGCCATGTTGGTTAACCTGCCAAAATTCTCGGGGAGCGATGTCATGTTGTGGAGTTGGACGGAGCGCATCTGAGGGATGATGCGGATGCATCCTATGACGCCGTCTCTGCAGGTGGAAATAGCTGTGATGGCCCTAGAGGGAGATGCACGGGACTCTGTTATGCTCAGACCCCCCAGGCGAGAGATACCCTGGACAAAGTATTACGTATACTTGAGGATACGCATGGGGACCCCACTGACGTAGGTGAGCTGCGCATGCGACTGTTCCGCCGGGTACAAAGAGAGGGGGAGACCGTGACGCAATATATGAATGCCCTGCAGGAGCTTCATACTGCCATCATACGGAAGGATGGCATAGGTGTGGGGTCAATTGACGTTGTGCTGCGAGACCAACGGGCGACAGGCTTGCGAGATGTGTTGATGAAACAGGCCCTGCGAGAGTGCATGCGAGTAAAGCCAGATATGACCTTCTCTGAGGTCGGGAGTGAGGCACGCACGCGCGAGCAAGAGCAAGAGGTGGTAGTGCCAGTGGGGAAGGTATGGAGCGGGGAGGTAACTGCCCCTCAATGGGTAGAAGACTTGAAGAAGGAGGTTAAGCGGGTCCGTGAGGAAGTGGCTAAATATAAGAAGACCCCTGCTGCAGAGTAAAGCCCTCCGATGCGAGAAAGAGATACCGCCCCCCAAAGTGAGACTAGTGCTGCTCGGTGAAGAAGACTGCCTACATGCTACAATTGCGGAGCACCCAGTCAGAATGAAGAGGAAGACGACATGGACCCGGGATTCCCGGTTGAAGATAAGAAGAATCTGGGAAGAGATTGAGAGTCTGGGGAAAGCCCTTACTGCCGTTTTGGGGACCAGCGGCATACCCCGAGGTAACATGTGGAAGCCGCCAGAAAGAGATCGAGGAGAGGTGCGTAGCATGAAGAAGGCTTCAGTGGTGGCCCCAGAGTGTAACTCCGTATCCTGGGGTGAAGAGCAACCGCAGATGAGAGATGTCTCACGCCGAGGTCGACGATCCAGACTAAAGCGGCCTCCAGACAGACACAGACGTGAGAGCTGGTTGTGCAGAAGGGTGGGACACATGTCCAGAAATTGCCCTACCCGAGAAGAGCGGTGGCAGAGATCCGCTCACTCCTCTAAGGGTCCTGCTAACTGGAGGGAACGTCACCCCTGGGGGGAGTGGTATGGCAGGAAGAGAAGAGCCCCACCTAGAGCAAGACAGTACCACAATGTTGGATGCCACGGAGAAGAGGAGAAAGTGCCAAGTGTTCTTGCGACGCTCGTTTTCAAGGTCCTAGTCGATGAGAAGGAGGAACCACTGATGTCGTCCCCTGAGGTGAAGAGTGTGCTGGCTGTCAGCTCACAAGATCCTGATCAGACAGAGGAAATGGAACAGCTGTGTGAGACAGGGCGTGTGGCTGAGAAGCCCTGGGAAGTGATGCCCGCAGAGCCCGGCGCAGATGACGAAGAGTCCGGCCTGCATGGTCTTAATCCATCTGATTCTAGTTTCGACAAGAATGCTCCTGTCAAAGAGAGGGGGAGCTATGGAGAAGAATTATTTGTACTAAGCCCGGGCAAGAAGTCCCTAAAGTTTCCAATAGCGACAAGGAAAAGGACGAATCATCTATGCAAGCATCTGCTAGCGGCAAAACCAAGAAGAAGAAAAAGAAGAAGAGGACAGTGGATGCCGTTGGAAAATTTAATGTGACAACACAAGATTCGTCTGAGGAATTGTCTTCTATGGCTGCCGATGAAGTAGAGGAAGAATATGTCTACCTGACTGATGAACAACTCCTAGACCATTTAGTTTGGCAGTATGTGAAAGAAGAAAGGCGGAAAGAGACGCGAGAATTGCAGGTATCTGACTCCCCTCAAAAGAACAAAGAGAAGCACGAAGAGTTCTCACCCGTGGAATGGCGAGCTACAAGAGAGGGGGAATGTAAGGGGGTGAAGAGGAAGACAAGTCCAAAGGAGGTTGCTTTCCCTGCTCCTTACCTGGAACCACTTAGTCGGACATCTGGGGGCGGAGAGGAAATGAGAGGAGTGTTGTCAGAAAAGAGCGGGAGAGCAGAGCACGTGAGACAAGGGGGACAGCGCGCCAGAGAGAAAGCAGGCTGCATCGCCGTGCTCCCCGAGAGAGAGTGCTCCCCGTGAGGGCACTGAGGCTGAGATACCAGCCGTAGTGAAGGCTGGATGTGAGAGTGTGGACTCGGAAGCTTCCGTAATCAGAGAAGACTTTTCCCCTGACAATGCAGAGACAGTGACCCGAGCGCGCAGCCCCGGTGACCGCAGTGACAAGCCAAGACCCCTGAGCATGATAAGTAACTGCCCAGTGTGTGTGAAGCATTCCTACTGCAGAGAGACTGCCAGCCTAACATACAGAGACTGGTGCAGCAGTGTGCTGTGCTACTTCCTCCTTCCAGTTTCATTCTGAGAAAAAGACTGCAAAGATTTAACCCCAGAGTCTCCAGTTCCCAGGAGACAGAGGAGAGACTTCAGAATCTTCAAGTGCTGCTGGTGACTGTACCCACATTGGAATAAGGACCCTCCAGTAAGGACCTCGCTGGACTGATAAGTTACAAGAACACTCGTTATCCATTTCTATTCCGCTCAACTGTTTCATAGCTTCAGTTAGCTTGTTGTGTATTGTTATACTGTTTGCTTTATCTCTACTAACCCCCGTTTACTCCCTGCGAGGAGAATCTTACTCCTGTTAATAAATCCCCCTCAACAGTTGGTCTGTCTGTTCCGTGGTGACATACTCAACCCTGCACCCTATTACAGAATAACCATGATTTTGAATCACAGCTTTCATGCGTCTTGGCATGCTTTCCACCATTCTTTCACTTTCTGCTTTTGGGTGACCTTATGCCACTCCTGGTACAAAAATGTAAGCAGTTCTTTGTTTGATGGCTTGTGACTATCCATCTTCCTCTTGATTACATTCCAGAGGTTTTCAATGGGGTTCAGGTCTGAAGATTGGGCTGGCCATGGCAAGGATTTGATGGTCCCTCGTCCACATCTTGATTGACCTAACTGTGTAGCATTTTGCATTTTCCTGCAGGAAAAACCAGTCCTCAGAGTTGGGGAACATTGCCTGAGCAGAAGGAATCAACTGTTTTTTCCAGGATAACCTTGTATGTGGCTTGATTCATACGTCCTTCACAAAGAACAACCAGCCCAATTCCAGCCTTACTGAAGCATCCCCAGATCATCACCGATCCTCCACCAAATTTTACAGTGGGTGCAAGACACTGTGGCTTGTACGCTTCTCCAGGTCTCCGTCTAACCAATAGATGACCAGGTGTTGGGCAAAGCTGAAAACTAGACTCATCATCAGAGAAGATTACCTTACTCCAGTCCTCTATGGTTCAATCTTTATGGTCTTTGGCAAACTTCAGCCTGGCTCTCCTTTGCGTTTCATTGATGAAAGGCTTTTTTTTTCTAGCTTTACATGACTTCAGTCCTGCCTCTAGGAGCCTGTTACGAACTGTTCTTGCCATGCACTTCACCCCAGCTGCCATTTGCCATTCCTTTTGTAGGTCACTTGATATCATCTTGCAGTTGCTGAGTGACATTCGAATAAGATGACGGTTATCCCAGTCAGTGGAGAGTCGTTTTGGCTCTCTGACAGTCTGTAGCTTTGTTGTCCCCAATGTCTGCTGCTTGACCTTGTTGTAATGGACTGCCGTCTTAGAAATTTTACGGATGGAGGCAACATGGTGCTTACTGTGTCCCTCTGCTAGTAAAGTCAGAATTGAGCCCTTCTTTTCCTCACTCAAGACTTTTCTTTTCAACTCCTTTGGCATTGTTAAAAGTTATTTTTTTCATTCCTATTACTTTTGGGATATTACTAGCACTTGTTTTGCCATCCAGCTTGTCCTATTGCAAGAGGATTGTGAACACCACAGCAGTGTTTTTTTATACTTTCCTTTGTTAAATAAGATTTGGTTCAGGTGATCACCTAATCAGAAGCACATTAAGTAGAATGAGGTGTACTCTGGTTGGAATTCAACTGACACTGGAATGGAATGGCTGTCAGACATGTAGAGAAGCTGATTATTATAAAACTGTGCAGTGGTCTCTTAATTTTTATATATGTAGCCACACACACATACATGTAGATATTACATAGTCTCCTTTATTATGTATATTGACATCCCTTACATATTGGATTTTATAGAGCCCTGTTTTTTATTACATACCGTCCTATCTTGTTAGCTGTATAATGCAATGATGGCTGATGGAGCAAGGGAAAGCTTCTTTTCTAAAGGAGGAGCTGATGGACTGATAGTCTGGTCACCAGCTCCTCCATCAGTAGTCATTTTATATCTAACAAGAGAGGGGACTATGTAATAAAAGAGGGCACTGTGAATAACAAAAATAACAAGAATACGCTATGTAAGAGACAGCACTATACATAACAGCAGAGGAAGCTATATAATAAGGGAGGGCATCATATTTAACCAGAGAGGATGGTACATAATAAGGGACGGTGTTATACATAACAAAAGAGGAAACTATGTAACTAAGGATGGTGTTATACATAATAAGTGAGTACACTGTACACTAAGGGACTGTGCTATACATAAGTGAGTACACTATACTGCATACTAAGGGACTGTGCTACATAATAAGTGAGCACACTTTATACTAAGGGACTGTGCTATACATAATAAGTGAGTACACTATATACTAAGGGACTGTGCTATGCATAATAAGTGAATACACTTTATACTAAGGGACTGTTAGACATAATAATCGATAATAACATCTTCCTCCACCTTCCCCTGTTCCTAAATCCAGTATAAATCCCCCTTCCTCCCATCCAAATCCCCCACACCCCTCATTGTCCTCTTCCCCCCGCATCCTATTATTGCCCTCTCCCCCACTCCATGATTGCCCTCTTCCCCACCTCCATCATTGCTTTCTCCCCGCCACCCCATTATTGCCCATTCCACCACCTCCATCATTTCCGCCTCCCCTCCACACCATCATTGTCCTTTCCACTCCCACCATCATTGCCTTCTCCCCACCACCCCTATGATCGCTCTTTCCACCACCACCATCATTGTCATTTCTACCACCACCATCATTGCCTTCTACCCCAACACTCACATCAATGCCCTTTCCATCACCTCCATCATTGCTTTCTACCCCATTACCCCATCATTGCCCATTCAACCACCTATATCATTGCCTCCTCCCCCACCCCCCATCATTGCCTCCTCCCCCACCACCACCATTATTGCCCTTTCCACCACCCCCATCAATGCCCTCTCCATCACCCATTTACACACACACACAAACACCACCGCTCACCTCCTCGCACACACAGACACAGGTTTAGAGCATCACTCACCTCTCTGCATGCTCCCCAGCAGCCACAGTGCACACACACACTTACACACAGCACCACTCACCTCTACGCACACATTCAAACAGAGCACTACTCCCCTCTCGACACGTTTCCCGCAGAAGCAGCATCAACGTCGCTGGCAGCTGCCTCTCTCTGGCACAGCCGCGCGCTAATGATGACGTCATCCAGCCACGCTGCTGTTTCAGATAGGAAGCACGGGCAGGAAACAGAGCACAGATCCCTGTCCATTTTCTCCCATAGGCAGCGGAGCTGCAGGGATCGCTCCCTGCCCGCTGCACATGAGGGCAATCTGGCCAGGGCCCCCCTGGAGCCTCGGGGCCAGAGAAAAGGTCCAGATTGCCTCATTATTAGCTCCCCTCCATGGGCCCCCATCCACCTCTGGGCCCCGATGCAGCCGCACCAGCTGCTCATGCGGTATGTCCGCCCCTGTTATGAGGGGCCCACAGCTTCCATATATACAGTATGATGGGCCCACAGCTTCCCTATACAAAGTATGATGGGTCTACAGCTCCTCTGTGAACAGTATGAAGGGCCCACAGCTGCCGTTTACATAGCACAGTGGGTCCACAGTATGATGGACCCACTGCTCCCTCAAAACAATATAATGACCTCCACAGTAACACCAGGGGCTGGCTAGCACTTTTCAGCCTGGGGCAATCACAAGGCAGTGGCCCTCGAGTTGCGGTGGCCCTCCTTTTCCCTGCCTATCTCTGGCCACTGCATTAAAGTAGCAGAGATAACAGGCTTTAAAAAAAGGCTGGTACATAGATATGGGAACAGAACGGAGCTTGCTGCATAGATATGGGAGGAGAACCAAGCTTACTCCAGAGATATGGGAGCAGAATCGAGCTTACTCCAGAGATTTGAGAGCAGAACGGAGCTTACTGCAGAGATATGGGAGCAGAACGGAGCTTATTACAGACATATGGGAGCAGAACCGAGCTTACTACAGAGATATGGGAGCAGAACCGAGCTTACTACAGAGATAAGGGAGCAGAACCAAGCTTACTCCAGAGATATGGGAGTAGAACCGAGCTTACTACAGACATATGGGAGCAGAACTGAGCTTACTACAATGAACCAAGCCTGCTACATAGAATTTGGAGCAGAACCGAGATTATGGCATACATACGGTACCATAATCTAGATTACTACATTGATACAGTGCCAGAACCAAGTTTACTGCTTAGATATGATGCCATAACGGAGCTTACTTACAAACATACATACAACAATACGGCTACACAGTGCCTACTACCATAACCACTACACAGCGAATGCATAATATTATAATATCACCATTACCTCTACACTCAGTGGCCACTTTATTAGGTACACCTGTCCAACTTCTTGTTAACACTTAATTTCTAATCAGCCAATCACATGGCGGCAACTCAGTGCATTTAGGCATGTAGACATGGTCAAGACAATCTCCTGCAGTTCAAACCGAGCATCAGTATGGGGAAGAAAGGTGATTTGAGTGCCTTTGAATGTGGCATGGTTGTTGGTGCCAGAAGGGCTGGTCTGAGTATTTCAGAAACTGCTGATCTACTGGGATTTTCACGCACAACCATCTCTAGGGTTTACAGAGAATGGTCCGAAAAAGAAAAAAAATCCAGTGAGCGGCAGTTCTGTGGGCGGAAATGCCTTGTTGATGCCAGAGGTCAGAGGAGAATGGGCAGACTGGTTCGAGCTGATAGAAAGGCAACAGTGACTCAAATCGCCACCCGTTACAACCAAGGTAGGCCTAAGAGCATCTCTGAACGCACAGTGCGTCGAACTTTGAGGCAGATGGGCTACAGCAGCAGAAGACCACACCGGGTACCACTCCTTTCAGCTAAGAACAGGAAACTGAGGCTACAATTTGTACAAGCTCATCGAAATTGGACAGTAGAAGATTGGAAAAACGTTGCTTGGTCTGATGAGTCTCGATTTCTGCTGCGACATTCGGATGGTAGGGTCAGAATTTGGCGTAAACAACATGAAAGCATGGATCCATCCTGCCTTGTATGGAGCATCTTTGGGATGTGCAGCCGACAAATCTGCGGCAACTGTGTGATGCCATCATGTCAATATGGACCAAAATCTCTGAGGAATGCTTCCAGCACCTTGTTGAATCTATGCCACGAAGAATTGAGGCAGTTCTGAAGGCAAAAGGGGGTCCAACCCGTTACTAGCATGGTGTACCTAATAAAGTGGCCGGTGAGTGTATACAGGTCCTTCTCAAAAAATTAGCATATAGTGTTAAATTTCATTATTTACCATAATGTAATGATTACAATTAAACTTTCATACATTATAGATTCATTATCCACCAACTGAAATTTGTCAGGTCTTTTATTGTTTTAATACTGATGATTTTGGCATACAACTCCTGATAACCCAAAAAACCTGTTTCAATAAATTAGCATATTTCACCCGTCCAATCAAATAAAAGTGTTTTTTAATAACCAACAAAAAAACAATCAAATAATAATGTTCAGTTATGCACTCAATACTTGGTCGGGAATCCTTTGGCAGAAATGACTGCTTCAATGCGGCGTGGCATGGAGGCAATCAGCCTGTGACACTGCTGAGATGTTATGAAGGCCCAGGATGCTTCAATAGCGGCCTTAAGCTCATCCAGAGTGTTGGGTCTTGCGTCTCTCAACTTTCTCTTCACAATATCCCACAGATTCTCTATGGGGTTCAGGTCAGGAGAGTTGGCAGGCCAATTGAGCACAGTAATACCATGGTCATTAAACCATTTACCAGTGGTTTTGGCACTGTGAGCAGGTGCCAGGTCGTGCTGAAAAATGAAATCTTCATCTCCATAAAGCATTTCAGCCGATGGAAGCATGAAGTGCTCCAAAATCTCCTGATAGCTAGCTGCATTGACCCTGCCCTTGATGAAACACAGTGGACCAACACCAGCAGCTGACATGGCACCCCACACCATCACTGACTGTGGGTACTTGACACTGGACTTCAGGCATTTTGGCATTTCCTTCTCCCCAGTCTTCCTCCAGACTCTGGCACCTTGATTTCCGAATGACATGCAAAATTTGCTTTCATCAGAAAAAAGTACTTGGGACCACTTAGCTACAGTCCAGTGCTGCTTCTCTGTAGCCCAGGTCAGGCGCTTCTGCCGCTGTTTATGGTTCAAAAGTGGCTTTACCTGGGGAATGCGGCACCTGTAGCCCATTTCCTGCACACGCCTGTGCACGGTGGCTCTGGATGTTTCCACACCAGACTCAGTCCACTGCTTCCTCAGGTTCCCCAAGGTCTGGAATCGGTCCTTCTCCACAATCTTCCTCAGGGTCCGGTCACCTCTTCTCGTTGTACAGCGTTTTCTGCCACATTTTTTCCTTCCAACAGACTTACCATTGAGGTGCCTTGATACAGCACTCTGGGAACAGCCTATTTGTTGAGAAATTTCTTTTTGGGTCTTACCCTCTTGCTTGAGGGTGTCAATGATGGCCTTCTTGACATCTGTCAGGTCGCTAGTCTTACCCATGATGGGGGTTTTGAGTAATGAACCAGGCAGGGAGTTTTTAAAAGCCTCAGGTATCTTTTGCATGTGTTTAGAGTTAATTAGTTGATTCAGAAGATTAGGGTAATAGGTCGTTTAGAGAACCTTTTCTTGATATGCTAATTTATTGAGACAGGTTTTTTGGGTTATCAGGAGTTGTATGCCAAAATCATCAGTATTAAAACAATAAAAGACCTGACAAATTTCAGTTGGTGGATAATGAATCTATAATATATGAAAGTTTAATTGTAATCATTACATTATGGTAAATAATGAAATTTAACACTATATGCTAATTTTTTGAGAAGGACCTGTATATATATATATATATATATATATATAATATATATATATATATATATATATATATATATACAGTATATATATATATATATATATATGCACATATATAATGATGGCCTAAGTTCTCCATATTAAACAATAATGAAGTTTACACTCACCTCATCCTGATTCGGCATGAGGCAATAGTGTCATCGTGCCGCCTGCGTAAGCCCACTGAAGTCTCAGGAAGCTGCTGTCTGCAACTTATGAGACATACCAGGGCTTCCACTAGGAATTTCGTCCAGGCTACACACCAGCTCCGCCTCCACCATCCCACCGCCCACTCTTGGAAAAACTCAACTTCTTCACCACATCCTCACCGATCAGATATTAACAGTTCCCATCAAACACCAGATCACATTCATAACTAGCAGCTTTTGTTCTGGCCAAAATAATTTTTAAGCTGACACCACGACACGGTAGACTCTTTTGGCCAGGCCCTACTCTACTCTAAACTATTAAAAATAAATATAGTTTTATATATTTTTCTTTAAGGGAATGAGTGAAATACATTTACATTTTTTTTAAACAACCATTAATACCACATACAAGGGACAAATATCATCATACCATGACCAGAACACATATTACCACCACATAGTGACCGAATAATACCACATATAAGGAACAAATACCGCCACACGATGGCCAGACCACATATTACACCACATAGTGACTGAATACTACAATACTGATCATTAATTTAAACAAAAAACAACACAATACTAAGTGCCATTGTATACAGGAACTCTGTATTTACTGTCAGTGTACAGGTAATACAGTGATCACTGGTGACATTATACACAGGAGCTCTGTATATAGTGTCAGTGTACAGGTAATACAGGGATCACCAGTGACAATATACACAGGAGCTCTGTATAAAGTGTCAGTGTACAGATAATACAGTGATCACCACTTCCAGTGACATTATACAAAGGAGCTCTGTATATAGTATACAGTGTATAGTGTCAGTGTACAAGCAACACACTGACTCACCAGTGACGTCTCTAGCTGAAGTCCTTCATCTTTGCTTTTTTTTTCATCCTGCACAGACAGCTGTCACTTCTTCCAGCCAGGACTCATCTCTGCATAAAATAACAGTTACCTAGAGCATGGCTTCCAGAGCACATTCCCTACTTTTTCCCTTTCTTCTACACTATACATCTGAATACAGAGGAGCACCCACAATCTCTATATATATAATTGTCTAAGGTCCACTTCCGTCTGTTGGTCTGTCTGTTAGTCTGTCACAGAAATCCCGAGTCGCTGATTGGTCGTGGCCGACTGGGCACAACTAATCAGCGACAGGCACAGTCAGGCCACGAATTGGCCCCTCCCTACTCCCCTCCAGTCAGTGCCTCCTCCATACTCCCCTCCAGTCAGCGCCCACATAGCGTTTTAACAGTCCGTTAAACGGACTGCGTTACACCGCTGCATAACGCGGTGTAACGCAGTCCGTTAAAGCTGCCATTAACCCTGTAAGTGTGACTGTATAGTAAAAACTATTGATGCTGCCTATGCAGCATCAATAGTAAAAACATATAATGTTAAAAATAATAATTAAAAAAAATCATTATATTCTCACCTTCTGGCGTCTGCGGCAGCCTTTCCCGCTCCTCGCGATGCTCCGGTCCCAAGAATGCATTGCGGCAATGACCCCAGATGACATCACGGGTTATTGCCGCAAGGCATTAATGGGAACGGAGAGTCGCGAGGAGCATCGCTAAATGCCTGGGCTGGATGCGGGGGCCACCAGAAGGTGAGTATATAACTATTTTTTATTTTAATTCTTTTTTTAACAGGGATGGTGCCCACATTGCTATATACTACGTGGGCTGTGTTATATACTACGTGGGCTGTGTTATACACTGCGTGGGATGTGTTATATACTGCGTGGGCTGTGTAATATATTGCGTGGGCAGTGTTATATACTACGTCGCTGTGCTATATACTACGTGGGCTGTGCTATATACTACGTGGCTGTGCAATATACTACGTGGCTGTGCTACATACAATGCGGCTGTGTTATATACTACGTGGGCTGTGTGTTATATACTGCGTGGGCTGTGCTATATACTACGTGGGCTGTGCAATATACTATGTGGGCTGTGTTATTTACTGCGTGGGCTGTGTTATATACTGCGTGGGCTGTGCTATATACTACGTGGGCTGTGCTATATACTGCATGTGCTGTGCTATACACTATGTGGCTGTGCAATAAACTATGTGGCTGTGCTATATGCTACGTGGCTGTGCTCTATACTACATGGCTGTGTTATATACTACGTGGTTGTGCTATATACTACGTGGGCTGTGTTATATGCCATGTGGGCTGTGAGACTCTTTCGCCCATGGCCCTCAAAAACCTGGAGCCGTCCCTGGCTTCACTCATTGGTCGTGAATAATCAGCGACAGGCGCAGTCCGGCCGCGAATTGGAGCGGGATTTGAACCACGCTTTGCTAATTGTTCGCCCCCAGCGGGCCGAATCCTGTGTATTCATTGCATTATTCTGAAATCTTCATAAATAAACTACATACATATTCTAGAATACCCGGTGCGTTAGAATTGGGCCACCATCTAGTCAATATATAATTGGCTATTATGCAACCTCATAGACTGTAAGCTAGCGAGCAGGGCCCTAATTCCTTTTAGTATCTATTGATCTATGTGTTTATTGTTATGCTTAATGTCCATTGTCTGTACAAGTCCACTCTAAAATGTAAAGTGTTGCAGGATATGTTGGCGCTATAGAAATAAAATTATTATTATTATTATTATTATTATTATTATTAACCCACCATTCCAAATATAAATTATAATCCACCACTGTGCACCCACTAATTATAAATAGCCACTTTCCCCATTTAATATATAAATTGATTAGCACCTGTACTCTTTCCCCCAATTCATTACCAGTCACCTCATCCTCAACGCCCCCACTATGTACCTCCTGCTCTAACCCTAACCCTGATTCATTATATTTACATGCCCCTCCCACCCCAATTCATTGTCATATCTTTTTCTCCCACCCTCTATTCATTATCAACTGCTCTACCCCACATTCAATACATCATTTACTCCCCCACCCTCAAAATTCATTATTTGTTCTCCCCCTAGATCATCATTTGCTCTCCCCACCCCGGACCTTCAATTAAATAGTTTTTCCCTGTCCCTCACACTAAATTCATCATTTGTAGTTCCCCATGCTCTCCCCAGTTCATCATTTGCAGTCCCCCACTTTAATTTGAAGTCCCCTTACTTCATCCATTGCAGTCCCCTATTACCCCCTCACTTCATCTGCAGTGCCCCTTCATCAATTGCAGCCCCCTATCCCCCTTCCATATCATGTGCAGTCCCACCTCAGACACACTTCATCATGTGCAGTCCCCTTACCCCCCACTTCATCATGTGCAGTCACCCTTACCCCCCACTTCATGTGCAGTCCACCTTTCCCCCACTTCATCATGTGCAGTCCCCCTTAACCCCCAATTTATCATGTGCAGTCCCCCTTACCCCCAAATTCATCATGTGCAGTCCCCCTTACCCCCCACTTCCTCATGTGCAATCCCCCTTACCCCCCACTTCATCATGTGCAGTCCCCCTTACCCCCAATTCATCGTGTGCAGTCCCCCTTACCTGCCACTTCATCATGTGCAGTCACCTTTACCCCACGTCATGTGCAGTCCACCTTACCCCCCACTTCATCATGTGCAGTCCCCCTTAACCCCCAATTCATAATGTGCAGTCCCCCTTACCACCCACTTCATGTGCAGTCCCCCTTACCCCCCACTTCATCATGTGCAGCCCTACTCCCCCTACTTCATCATGTGCAGCCCCACTCCCCCTTCATCATGTGCAGTCCCTCTTACTACCCCCCACTTCATCATGTGCATTCCCGCTTACCCACCAATTCATTTGCAGCCCCACTCCCCTTTCATCATGTGCAATCCCCCTTATCCCCACGTCATCATGTGCAGCCCCACTCCATCATGTACAGCCCCACTCCCCCACTTCATCATGTGCAGTCTCCTTTAACCCCCAAACTCCATCATGTGCAGCCCCACTCACCCTTCATCATGTGCAGCCCCACTCCATCATGTACAGCCCCACTCCCCTCACTCCATCATGTGCAGTCTCCTTTAACCCCCAAACTCCATCATGTGCAGCCCCACTCCCCCTTCATCATGTGCAGCCCCACTTATCCCTCCACTCCATCATGTGCAGTCTCCTTTAACCCCTAAACTCCATCATGTGCAGTCCCACTCCCTCTTCATCATGTGCAGCCCCACTTACCACCCACTCCATCATGTGCAGTCTCCTTTAACCCCAAACTCCATCATGTGCAGCCCCACTCCCCCTTCATCATGTGCAGCTCCACTTACCCCCCCCCACTCCATCATGTGCAGTCCTCCTTACACCCCCACTTCATCACTTGCAGTTACCGACCATTTAATTCATTTTATAAAGAAAACAAAAAGGTTTTCCATACTTACCTCAACAGTCGCTCCCCTGCAGCGCCTCTCTGCTTCCAGCATCCAGGACATGGTGGCGCATGAGCGATGACATCATCGCACACGCCCGACAACTGACCCGGTAGTACAGAGAACATGGAGGGAGCGGGAGCTGTGCAGCCGTCAAGGTGATATGTGTGTTGATAGACTGTTATGCGGCTGTGTCTGCTGCCGGCCTCGTCACAGTACAGCGGACACGGCCGCGCACAATTTGCTCTGTAGCTCCGCCCTGTTCTCACTCTGCGGCTCCGCTCCTTGCGGTTCTGCCCTGCTCCGCTCCTTGCGGTTCTGCCCCACTCTCGTTCCACACCTCGCGGGCCTTTGTCCTTACTGTCTGAACAGGTCCCTACCTGTTCCCATATATCACTCATACCCAGCGTCGGACTGGAGCACCTTGGGCCCATCAGAGAAAATCATTTTTGGGGCCCACATAGAAATACATTCAAGACCATCAATTGTGAGGTAAAACACGCTAATATCAGGGCATAATATAAGGTAGTACAGGTATTAATTATGTAGCAGGGGTTGGGGTAGCCCCCTCATAGAATATAAAGTAGCCCCCCTCATAGAATATAATTTAGCCTCCCACAGAATATAATGCAGCCCCCCATAGAATATAATGCAGATCCCTCATAGAATATAATGTAGCCTCCCTCATTGAATATAATGCAGCCCCCCTCATAGGGTATAATACAGCACCCCACAAAATATAATGCAAACCCCTCATAAGGCATAATGCAGCTCCCCCATAGAATATAATGTAGCTCCCTCATATGGCATAATGCAGCCCCTCCACAGAATATAATGTAGCCCTTCAGAGTATAATGCAACCCCCCATAGAATATACTGTAGCCCCCTCATAGGGCATAAAGCCGTTCCCCTCATATAGTATGATGTAGCCACCTGAGAGAATAATGCAGCCCTCACATATAATATAATGCAGCCCCTCCACAGAATATAATGTAGCCCCCTCAGAGTATAATGCCAACCCCTCATAAGGCAGCCCCTGTTGTGAGCTCTGTTTTCAGGCTCCCTCTTGTGGTCACTGGTGGTATGAGGTGACTTTTGCTTTGGGCTCCCCCTGGTGGCTTTGTCTGTTATCCTGCTGGTCTCTGGCTATCAGCTGGTTCGTTATCCTCTGGGAGGTTCCTATATAGCTCTGTTTTACTTCCACTTGTTGCCGGCTGTCGATGTAATCAGTGCTACTCAGATTCCTTCTGACTGCCTTGCTCCCGGTCCATCCAGGATAAGCTAAGTTTTGTTTGCTCATTTTTTGATCAGCAGTGTTTGTCATGTTTTCTTGTCCAGCTTGCTAAGATGTAATGCCCTCGCTTGCTGGTTGCTCTAGTGGGCTGAGTTTCTCCCCACACACCGTTAGTTGGTGTGTGGGTTCTTGAAATCTCAGGATGGATATTTTGTAAGGGTTTTTATTGATCGCATAGACCCCTGCTCTATTTTCTGCTTTCTAGTACTAGTGGGCCTCTTTTGCTGAATCTGATTTCATCCCTATGTATGTGCCTTCTTCTTACTTCACCGTTAATATTTGTTGGGGGCTTCTATATCTTTGGGGATTATTTCTCTGGAGGCAAGCGAGGTCTTTCTTTCTCTTTAGGGGTAGCTAGTTCCTCAGGCTGGCTCGAGACGTCTAGGAATTTTTTAGGCACGTTCACCGGCTACCTCTAGTTGTGTTGGATAGGTTTAGATTTGCGATCAGTCCAGTTACCATCTCCCTAGAGCTTGTCCTTAGTTTATTCACTTGCTGGTCTATTTGTGATCCTCAGCCATTAAGGATCATAACAAGCCCCCCATAGAATATACTGTAGCCCCTCATAGGGCATAATGCAGCTCCCCTCATATACGTAGTATGATGTAGCCCCCTCAGAGAATAATGCAGCCCCCACAGAATTGTAATGTAGCCCCCTCATAGGGTATAATGCAGCTCCCCTGAAAGGGTATAATGCAGCCCCCTCCACCATCATCATTGTTCTCCCCACCACCATTGTACTCATTACCACCTCCATCATTGCCTCCTTCCCCACCACCATTGTCCTTTCCACCACTACCATCTTTGTCCTTTAGACCACAACCATCATTGCTTTCTTCCCCACCATCATCATTGCCTCCCCACCACCATCATCATTGCTTCCCCCACCACCATCATCATCATCATTGCCCCTACCACATCATCATTGCCCCCACCACCATCATCATTGCCTCCAGCACCATCATCATTGCCCCCACCACCATCATCATTGCCTCCAGCACCATCATCATTGCCCCCTCCACCATCATCATTGCCTCCAGCACCATCATCATTGCCCCCACCACCATCCTCATGGCCTCCAGCACCATCATCATTGCCCCACCACCATCATCATTGCCTCCAGCACCATCATCATTGCCCCACCACCATCATCATGGCCTCCAGCACCATCATCATTGCCCCCTCCACCATCATCATTGCCTCCAGCACCATCATCATTGCCTCCCCCAACACACACACAGCTGGACACATGGAGGCAGAGATGCACACACAGACACACACAGGCACACGCACACACAGACACACACACAGCTGCACATACGCAGGCACACTCGCGCACACACACACACACAGCACCCACTCACCTCTCTGCACGTTCCCAGCAGCCGCAGCACATCCCGGCAACTTTCTGTCTGAAACAGCCACGCTGAATGATGACGTCATGCAGCCGCACTGATTCAGACAGGAAGTACCGGGCAGGAAGGAGGACAGCGTGGATCCCTGCAGCTCCGCTCTGGTCCCAAGCTGCAGGGATCGCAATCAAGGATCGCCACCCTTTAGATGCCCACCTCCGAGGCCCCCCATTCAGCAGCAGCGGTGGGCAGTGTTAGCCTCAGCCTGCGGCTAATGCTGCCCGCCATTAAAGTGAAATGGTATTCACGCCTCTCCACACCCATGAATATTCCTTTCTCTTTAGCAGCAGGGACAGGCTCCTGTCCATCTGCTGCTCTCTGGCACAAGAAGGGCCCCCCTTGACTCTGGGGCCCCATAGCAGCTGGGTGTGCCGCTATTAGCAACACTCCACTGGCTGGGGGCCCCTGGAGCAGTGGGGGCCCTAGGCAGCTGCTGGCCAATATGTCAGCAGGTGTCAGTGCCTGGGCCCACCGGAGAATCCTCCGGTTCTCTGGTGGGCCAGTCCGACCCTGCTCATACCTGTCCGTGTTCCTATCCTCCCTGAATCAGTTCCTGCTCCTCCACCCTGAACAGGTCCCAACCTGGTCCCATATATCACTCACACCTGCCCATGTTCCTGTTCTTCCCGAATCAGTCCCTGCTCCTCCAGTGTGTATCGGTCTCTACGTGTTCCCATATATCACTCAAATCTGCCCATGTTCCTGTGCCTTCCGAGTCAGTTTGTGAACCCTTCTGTCTCAGCCGTGCCTGCCTGCCAGTGTCTCAGTTGTGCCTGCCTGCCAGTGTCTCAGCCATGCCCGCCTGCCAGTGCCTTAGCCGTGTCCGCCTGCCAGTGTCTCAGCCATGGCAGCCTGTGTGCCAGTGTCTCAGGCGTGCCCGCCTGCCTGCCAGTGTTCCGTCCCCCAGTGGGATCAGCAGTCACAGCCAGACACCACCCTGGAGTGGTACCTGGTAGCTACCTGCCGCACAAGCCTGACCTCACAATCAGAGACCAGTAAACACCAAGGTAGCTGCTTAGTCACACCCCTACAAGGGTAGTCTGGTTTGTGGCACAGTGGGGCCACTCCCCCATGCTCACGCCACCCTAGGTGCGAGCGTAACAGTTCTACTCATATTAACATTTAATAGTGTCCCCTTAGTCCCCCCATGTACAGTAATAATGGTCCCAGTATCGGTGATGTGAGCAGGCGGCCATGTGACCTCAGATATTCAACTTGCAGTCATGTGTTGACTCCACTTTTTTGGCTTCTCTTAATTCTTTTTCATTGAAAGACGCCAAATTGACCTAGTCGGCACTTACAAATAGAGAACATTTGCTTGCATTACCGCCTGATCGCACCTGATCGGACTCATGGCAACAGGTGCACTGCACCTTGTCATGATATGGCAGTCTGCAGTCACATAGATTGACTGCAGATTTTTATCCCAAGCCTGGACTACCCTTTTAAATTGAGCCTGACAAGTTATACATGCTCCTCATGGGTTGTGCAGCACGTATCAGGCCCCGGCTGCAGTGTCTCACCGGGTATGTATGTTTGTCTCTCTAAAGCTGCAGCGTTTCAGAGAAATACAGCAGCGCTGTGCACTAGTTTTATAGACAGGTCCCAGCGGATTCTCCCCTCCCTCTGACAGTGACTGACAAGTGTCTTCCTATGTGCATGCAGCTTTACAGAGACAAACATGCCCGGCTGGCACACTACAGCCGATGCCTGATACCCGCTGCACAAACCATGAGCACTTAAAAAGTGATTAGAACGAGAAAATACACTGCTGATGAAAAGGCTATTATATTTTTTTCTAAAAAAGATCCCTAATTGATTTTGTTAGGAGAACTACACTGATATTTAGGTACAGTTCTGACAGGACCATCCTCAGTGCCATCACTACTTGGTAAGGGGCACTGCAAATTCTACACACCGTGGGCTCTGATTGCCTCACTTTTGTATATAACTTGCTGCTTCCAATAGCAAGTAATAGGCTCATGAAAGTAGGTAGATGGCAGGGGTGAGGAAATCCCAAAACACATGTGGATCGCCCCATGGGGCCATGGGGTACTCGGTACCAGGTCCTGCAATTCACAGGGGGGATGTCACGGTGGCTGACGCAGTCCGTGGCCCTGGGATGTCCGTATAAAAGGGAAAGGTCTTTAAGGTGAATGTTCGTGACGCCACCTGTGGTATTCGGTCAGGGTGACCGACACTGCTTTAAGGTGTCCGCTGGGGTGATGTTATGGCAGCTAGATGGTATACCTTCCCACAGGTGAAGTATGTCCCCAGTGCTTCCCAGTGTGTAGATGGTGGATGGTGAGAGGCGCAGAGAAGAACGAGGACACAAGGTTGCAGTCTCTTTACCTTTACTGAAGACTCCAGCATCCACAGTCCAGGGCACCAGATCACAGGGCAGGCAGAGTCTGGCCGGTTGGAGGCAAGTCGAGTCCCCTTGTCCAGGTGGAAATCAGTAGCCTTCCCTTGCGCTGCAGTGTTGTAGTTCCTTACTGCCTAAGGCTTCACATAAGGTCCTCACAGATGTAATGTCTCTCTCTCTCTGTCCCCCATATAGGATATGACAAACCCATATGACTGGTGGCTTGAGGTGGTTTATAGGAACTCTAGCATGCCCCAGCCTCTAAGGGGTGCCACCGTGCCTCCTGGGTGTAGGGCGGACAGGTAACGTAAAATTAGCTGTCTTGCCGGTCTCTGGAGCAAAGCATAAAGGTCCTTACTCCCTCGGTGTTCCGGCTACCTGGCTTCTGCGCCTCAGAAGGAGGCAGCCTGTGTAGGGCTGGTCCCCTTCTGGTATCCTGTCCTTTGCTCTGACTTCCTTCACGCTCCGTTGCGAACCGCGGCAAATTTTAGGCCACGCCTCTGACCACACCCATTCATAATTAGTCACACCCATATCCACGTCCCAACCACACCCATTTAGCACTGCTGATCACACTGTTTCATATACAATAATTATAAACAAAAAAATATGGCCACACAGGCTCCATACCGTATAATGGCCACACATGATGCTCCATATTGTATAATGACCGCACATGATGCTCCATACTGTATAATGACTGCACATGATGCTCCATACTGTATAATGACTGCACATGATGCTCCATATTGTATAATGGCCACACATGATGCTCCATACTGTATAATGGCCACACATGATGCTCCATACTGTATAATGACCGCACATGATGCTCCATACTGTATAATGACCGCACATGATGCTCCATACTGTATAATGACCGCACATGATGCTCCATACTGTATATTGGCCACACATGATGCTCCATATTGTATAATGACCCCACATGATGTTCCATACTGTATAATGGCCACACAGTGCTCCATACTGTATAAAGACCACACATGATGCTCCATACCGTATAATGACCGCACATGATGCTCCATGCTGTATAATGACCGCACATGATGCTCCATACTGTATAATGACTGCACATGATGCTCCATACTGCATAATGTCCACACAGTGCTCCATATTGTATAATGACCACACATGATGCTCCAAACTGTATAATGACCGCACATGATGCTCCATATTGTATAATGACCGCACATGATGCTCCATACTGTATAATGACTGCACATGATGCTCCATACTGCATAATGTCCACACATGATGCTCCATACTGTATAATGGCCACACATGATGCTGCATACTGTATAATGACCCCACATGATGTTCCATACTGTATAATGGCCACACAGTGCTCCATACTGTATAATGACCACACATGATGCTCCATACTGTATAATGACCCCACATGATGTTCCATACTGTATAATGGCCACACAGTGCTCCATACTGTATAATGACCACACATGATGCTCCATACTGTATAATGACCGCACATGATGCTCCATACTGTATAATGACCGCATATGATGCTCCATACTGTATAATGACCGCACATGATGATCCATACTGTATAATGGCCACACGTGATGCTGCATAGTGTATAATGACCGCACATGATGCTCCATACTGTATAATGACCACACATGATGCTCCATACTGTATAATGGCCCCACATGATGCTCCATACTGTATAATGGCCCCAAATGATGCTGCGTTCAGTGTACTGGCCCCACGTTATGCTCCATACTGTATAATGGCCACACATGATGCTCCATACTGTATAATGACCGCACATGATGCTCCATACTGTATAATCACCACACATGATGCTCCATACTGTATAATGGCCACACATGATGCTCCATACTGTATAATGGCCCCAAATGATGCTGCGTACTGTGTACTGGCCCCACGTGATGCTCCATACAGTATAATGGGCCCACATGATGCTGCATACTGTATAATAGCCACACATGATGCTCCATACTGTATAATGGCCACACATGATGCTCCTTACTGTATAATGGCTCCACATAATGCTCCATATTGTATAATGGTCACACAGTGCCCCATACTGTATAATGGCCACACATAATGCTCCATACTGTATAATGGCCACATTATGCTCCATACTGTATAATGGCCCCACATGATGCTGTGTACAGTATACTTGCCCCACGTGATGGTCCATACAGTATAATGGCCCCACATGATGCTTTGTACAGTATAATGGCCCCACAGGATGCTGGGTACAGTATAATGGCCACACATAATGCTGGGTACAGTATAATGGCCCCACACGATGCTCCATATAGTATAATGGCCCCACACAATGCTGGGTACAGGATAATGGCCACACATGGTTACCCCACCCCCATCATTGCCTTCTCCATCACTACACACACACACCTTTCACCGCGCACCCTCGAAGCAGCCGGCATCTTCCACTCCCACGGCGCTGAATGGTGTCATCCAGCTGCGCCGCTGACTGCTCACGTCGCTGCAGCTGTGATACGCCACTGATAAAGACCTCTCCGTGTCTCCTGTGCCAGTGTCAGAGCAATATCTGCTCCAATCCGACACAGCCAGCATCCGCTCCGTACACCTCGTACACATGCGACTCCACTCCATACACCTCGTACACACACGGCTCCACTCCGTACACCTCGTACACACACGGCTCCGCTCCATACACATTGCTCATGCTGCTCTGCTCCGTATACCTTGCACACACACGGCTCCACTCCATACACCTCATATACACAGCTCCTCTCCATACACCTCGTACACACGCGGCTCCGCTCCGTACACCTCGTACACACACGGCTCCGCTCTGTACACCTCGCACACACGCGGCTCTGCTCCGTACACCTCGTACGCACACGGCTCCTCTCTGTACACCTCGTATGCACACGGCTCCGCTCCGTACACCTCGTACACACACGGCTCCGCTCCGTACACCTCGTACACACACAGCTCCGCTCCGTACACCTCGCACACACGCGGCTCCGCTCCGTACACCTCGCACACACACACGGCTCCTCTCCATACACCTCGTACACATACGGCTCCTCTCCATACACCTCGTACGCACAGGGCTCCGCTCCGTACACCTCGTACACACACGGCTCCGCTCTATACACATTGAACACGCTGCTCCGCTCCGTACACCTCGCACACACACGGCTCCGCTCTGTACACCTCGTACACACATGGCTCCGCTCCATACACATTGCACACGCTGCTCCGCTCCGTACACCTCGTACGCACATGGCTCCACTCCGTACACCTCGTACACACACAGCTCCCCTCCGTACACCTCATACACAAACGGCTCCGCTCCATACACCTTTCACACGCTGCTCCACTCCATACACCTCACACACAAGACTCTGCTACATCCACACTGTGAACACCTCCTGACCTCACACATACACTTACCCTTCTCCAGCGCCATGACAACCAGCAGAGTCCTGTACACCAGAGGTGTCAAACTGCATTCCTCGAGGGCCCCCAACAGGTCATGTTTTCAGGATTTCCTTGTATTGCACAAGTGATAATTTAATCACCTGCACAGAATGATTCCAGCACCTTGTGGAATGCTAAGGAAATCCTGAAAACATGACCTGTTGGCGGCCCTCGAGGAATGCAGTTTGACACCTCTGCTGTACACGGAGGTCCTCCCGATCATGTGACCCCCTGACTCCTCCCATCCTGTGACTTCATCACAGGTCCTGTGCGCACAGAGGAGCCAATATGCTGCTCTGTGGGTGCAGAGGCTCAGGGAGCTGACCGGGTGATATACACACCTCCCAACCAGTGCGGGTCAACTAATGTCCCGCCCGGGATCGTGGGGCTGACTGTCAAAACCGGGACAGTCCCGCTGGATCTGGGATGGTTGGGAGGTATGATAACACCATATGATGTGTACCTGCATTTTACCAGTTTCCCCCATTGCATGTTCTGTCTCTAATTTACTACTCACTCTGAGCTGCTGGAAAGAGACTAGCTGCTGTTATATCTGACAAACACATCACAGCATGCAGAGAGCGATTCCTGCAATTTATTCCTCTACCTAGCACACAGAGAAAAGCAGCATGGGGGACATTTCACAGCTGTGTTTATCAGTGTAGATGCGAATCCAGCACTGAAGTGCGGTAATACATCCCTCTGTGCCTCCCTCTGCTTGCTTCCTCTCCTTGCTCAGTTCTCCTCCTCCCTTTTCCATAGAGTATAATGGACTGTCTCACATTACACCACAGACAGCTGGCAGTCCATCTTGTTTGAGCAAGGAGTATTTGAGCTATTTTTTTCAGAGATGGTAAGTTCAATATACAGTGAGGAGAGAAAGATTTGACTGATAAGTGCGGAAGGAAGCAGATTTCACTAATAAGATATATTACAAAGTTTCTTATATTTGCATGTACTATTGAAATAAACAATGTTTGTTGAACTTTTCCATTTAGTCATATAGCCTTAACACCTTAGTGACTGAGCCAATTTTGACCCAATTTTTGACCACTTTCACTTTATGAGGTTATAGCTCTGGTACGCTTCAATGGATTCCACTGTTTCTGAGACTGTTTCTGTTTCAGTTACGGTGCTATTCATCTCCGTCAACTGTATAGTGGCCGCAGCAGAGTAATGCACATCCGCCCCCTATTCAAATAAATAGGGGGTGGATGTGCAGTGCTCGGCCATGGCCACTATTCAATCAACCAAGCTGTGCAGCTCTGTAACTGAGACGTTCCGGCCACCACCGTCACTGGAAACGGCTGATCACCAGGGGTGTTGGGTGTCGCATCCCCACTAATCAGACATTGATGACCTATCCTAAGGATAGGCAATAAATGTTAAAGACAACCCTTTTAATTTTCATCCTCAATGATAAAGACCACTGTTTCATCCATTTATATGGGATTCAGATTGTGGATAATCAGAAATATCAGTATTGAGATACCATAGAATGTGTATATCCTTTTCTCCAAGAGTCCATTTAATTACATATTAGGAAGGTTTTGATTTCATTTTTCTTGTTATAAAAAGTTTTGTCTAAAAGATTTGATGTCATGTACAATAAGAAAGTTAATGATAAAAGCGTCCACTTTCTATGGACTAAAAAGGGGATATAAAACAGGTTTCAAATGCTAATAAAAATGGCTTATCCAGTACCATTCACCATTGCATAAAGAGTTTATTAAGGAACATATCCAGGTAGATAATTCTGACTCATGGCCTCTTTGTATTTTATATGGATTAATAGCATTCCTTTAGTTTCCACAACATAAAGGCAACCAGACACTTCTCTGATGTGATCTTATAGCTAACAAGTAAAACAGTTACTAAAACGTGTGTTTATAAAAGAGAATTGGGTTTAGCCTCCTTATACATCTCTAGTAAGATCAGAAGACCTCATGTGCTGTGAAAGCAAATCATACTCAGAAGTGACCCGGTGCCATTGAAAGCACATACATGAAGCCATTGTGAGTACTGCAAAGACTGGGAGATACTACTCCACCTCACAGGATCTATTTATGAATTTGACGAGAATTTCAACATGGATTTTGCTACAAAATCAGTATTAATTTAGCCTCCAATGAAACTTAATGAGGTTTCCGCAACCCCGTTTATCTGCAAAAAATCTGTGCTGATTTCATTCTGTCCTTTGATGAGAAAAATAAATTGTTAGCATGCTACTTAATTTTCAATATTCTGTAAGGAATCCCACCATTCAGATCAGCCGCATTCAATGGCGCTAATCTTTGTATGGATTCACTGCACATCAAACTGAACATCCTTGGCAGAAATCCAAGTTCTAGACTCCGATTGATGCCTCAGTAAATATGTATCGAATTTGCCACAGGCAAATCTGACCCCTGTAAATATACCCGTAGGGTGATATCCTAGACTTTCAAGTAATACAAGAAAGAAATATATGTGTCTTAAACACAAGTTGCCATTTTGAGTACCGTATATTAAAACTGGACAAGTTCTGCAGACAAAGAACTTTATCTGCCCAGACTCTTTTCCAGTGCAAAAATCAAGCCAAACAAACGGGAATAACAAAAAAAGACAAGGGTGAGGGGAAAATAGCCAGTTGTCAGTTATTACTCAGGGTCCACAGAGTAAGTAACTGATTTACAGTACATAGGTCGGGTGTAGGGTTTAAAGTTAATTTTACATTTATTCATCAACAGTTAAGCAGCAAAAAGGGACTTGGAACAATGCAGAAAAAGGGCGCAATACAAACCTGGCGGAAGTTTATGCTGGCTAGGGTAGCTGTGAAGTTCCCTTCAACCGGGAACAATTATTAATATGCTGGTTTGCTTCTAGTGATATATTTAATGCATATATATATAAAAAAAATTAACAACTTTGTAATGCAGCAACAATCTGTTAGTACAGAACCAGATAGTCTGGAAATCTTGATAATCTGATAAGGCAAAAAAAATGCTTCCATGTTATGTTAACATGAGTTAACTGCTAGCACTCGGCAGACTCTCTTTATCTACTTTTAGCACTGGTAAAAATGTGAAATACTGAGGAGCCCAAATATGTCGTATAGGCCTCATGACAATACAGAGACAGGTGGGGAGTGAAAGGGTTAAATATTCTAAAATGTCAAATGCAGGGCATTATTGGAATACCTGTAGGGTCTCTGATTGGTGGGGGAAGGTTATGGGGTCAATAAAAGGGTTTGTACCTCCTCTTCCGTGTTCACGAACAGCCACAAGACATGCAGGTGCGGGGACTTGAACATATTTTTCGAGCACGCGGAAGTCACCTGGTTAGCCCCCGAGTATGCTTGGATAACACCTTATCCGCGCACGTTTGCTCATCACTACTGGCTATCCATATATCTGTTATGTCTGCCTATTATTTTATGTGCTGGACACTGATCTGACGACAAGTTGTACACTAGTCTGGTGCCTAAGGTTGGATCTAAAGATGCCAGAAGCTATTGCGGCGCTCCAGGGTCCTGGTCGTCGCAGTAGTATTGCTTTCCTCTCGGGGAGAGTGATGCTACGTTTGGAGGCAAAGAAGGATAACTTCATCCAGGTATCACAAGCATGCAACACATTCACACTCCAGGCCACCAGGGGGAGCTTCTGCTCCTATTTATTAGGACACTCCCCACATATATATAACTGGTAGTCTGTAGGGAAAGTTAATCAGTTCGAGACAGGAGTTCTGAGAGAAAGTTCCAGACAGTAGTCTGAGGAGGACAGAAGGTTAAAGGAGCTGTGCATGCCCTCAGAGCTGCAGCTTCAGAAAGAGACATTGAAAGGCAGAATTGTATTGCAGCGAGCATGAAGGAAGTCGAAGCAAAGGAGAGGATACCAGAAGGGGACCAGCCCCGCTCAGGCTGCCTCCTCCTGAGGCGCAAAATCCCGGTAGCCGGAACACCGAGGGAGTAAGGACCTCTACGCTTTATTTCAGAGACCGGCAGGACAGCTAATTGCAGGTTACCTGTCCGCACCCACACCCAGGAGGCATGGTGACTAGTGTTGAGCATTCCGATACTGCAAGTATCGGGTATCGGCCGATACTTGCTGTATCGGAATTCCGATACCGAGATCCGATATTTTTGTGATATCGGGTATCGGTATCGAAACAACATTAATGTAAAAATGTGTAAAAGAGAGAATTAAAATAAAAAATATTGCTATACTCACCTCTCCGACGCAGCCTGCACCTTACCGAGGGAAGCGGCAGCGTTCTTTGTTTAAAATTCGCGCTTTTCTTTCCTTTACGTGAGTCCCGGCTTGTGATTGGTTGCGTGCCGCCCATGTGACCGGGACGCAACCAATCACAGCAAGCCGTGACGTAATTTCAGGTCCTTCAGGATTTTAAAATTACGTCCCGGCTTTGTGATTGGTTGCGTCGCAGTCACATGGGAGACGCAACCAATCACAAGCCGTGACGTCACGGGAGGCTGGACACGCGCGCATTTTAAAATGGGCGCGTGTCCAGCCTCCCGTGACGTCCCGGCTTGTGATTGGTTGCGCCGCGATCAACCAATCACAAGCCGGGAGGCTGGACACGCGCCCATTTTAAAATTTTAAAATGCGCGCGTGTCCAGCCTCCCGGCTTGTGATTGGTTGACCGCGGCGCAACCAATCACAAGCCGGGACGTCACGGGAGGCTGGACACGCGCCCATTTTAAAAAGCGCGCGTGTCCAGCCTCCCGTGACGTCACGGCTTGTGATTGGTTAATGGCGGCCATGTTGCCGGGACGCGGACCAATCACAGCAAGCCGTGACGTAATTTTGTCACGGCTTGCTGTGATTGGTCCGCGTCCCGGCAACATGGCGCCGTGACCAATCATAAGCCGGGACGTCACTGGAGGCTGGACACGCGCGCTTTTTAAAATGGGCGCGTGTCCAGCCTCCCGTGACGTCCCGGCTTGTGATTGGTTAATGGCGGCCATGTTGCCGGGACGCGGACCAATCACAGCAAGCCGTGACAAAATTACGTCACGGCTTGCTGTGATTGGTCCGCGTCCCGGCAACATGGCCGCCCTGACCAATCACAAGCCGGGACTTCACGTAACCAAGTAAAAGCGCGAATTTTAAACAAACAACGCTGCCGGTTCCCTCGCTGAGGTCCAGGCTGCGTCGGAGAGGTGAGTATAGCGATATTTTTTATTTTAATTCTTTCTTTTACACATTTATATGGATCCCAGGGCCTGAAGGAGAGTTTCCTCTCCTTCAGACCCTGGGAACCATCAGGAATACCGTCCGATACTTGAGTCCCATTGACTTGTATTGGTATCGGGTATCGGTATCGGATTGGATCCGATACTTTGCCGGTATCGGCCGATACTTTCCGATACCGATACTTTCAAGTATCGGACGGTATCGCTCAACACTAACGGTGACACCTACAGAGCCGGGTTATCTAAGAGACCCTATAAACAGGCTCAAGTCACCAGTCATACGGGTTTTGTCCTATCCTATATGGGGGACAGAGAGAGCGAAACATCGCATTTGTGAGACCCTTATGTGAAGCCATAGGCAGTAAGGGACTACACCACCGCAGCGCAAGGGAAGGCTACTGATTTCCACCAGGACAAGGGAACTCTGGACTTGCCTCCAAACCGGCCAGACTCTGCCTGCCCTGTGATCTGGTGCTCTGGACTGTGGATGCTGAAGTCTTCAGTAAAGGTAAAGAGACTGCAACCTTGTGTCCTCGTTCTTCACTGCACCTCACACCATCCACCATCTACACATCGGGAAGCCTTAGGGACATACTTCACCTGTGGGAAGGTATACCATCTAGCTGCCATAACATCACCCCAGCGGACCCCTTAAAGCAGCGTCGGTCACCCTGACCGAATACCACAGGTGGCGTCACGAACACAAACTTTATCCCTTTAAAGACCTTCCCCTTTTACATGGGTGCCCAAGGCCACGGACCGGGTCGCAGCCACCGTGATATCCCCCTGTGAAACAGCAGGACCCGGTACCAAGTACCCGTAGCCCACGGGGCGACTCACAATGATATCTAATCTTGATCTAAGGCCAGTCCAGCGCAATGTTGTGACCCCACATTTGGGGATGAGCCAGTACAAATCTACTGACTTTGGTATCAGTTCCCCTCTGGCATTTTACTATCATGCCAGAGGGAAAAAACTGCATATATGGCAACAAAAGATCTATAGCTTTGCTGTGCTCTAGATCTAGAATATATTAAATATAATTTATTTTTCACAACACATTGTTATTTTTATAAGCCATATGTGATAATCATCGATCTTCATCAATCGTTCTGTAGACTGGCCTATACCTGTGGCTGCAGTGACATGCAGGATAAGCACATACATAGAGACTCAAAGGAAAGCTATTCCCTATTAACCCATTGAGGTGAGTTTCAAATTAACCTATTTCAGGGAAAAAAATATAGTTAATTCTGGATGGAGGCGCACAGACCCATAAGGTGGAAAGAATTACATTTTACATATCAAAGGACAGCAGCCCCAAAGCAATATAATACGTTCACTCTCCTCAAAACCTATTAAGCCTTATTATGTCTGTAGGATAGGACAGACAGGACAAAATTTCCTAATTAAATAGCAATAGAACCACTCTGACACGTATGATCAGATTGTAAAGTTCACGGCCCATCCCACTGCGTCTTACATCCTTGGAAAAGTTAGACGGGTTCTTTGAAAAAAAAAAGGTAAAAATTAACTTTTTATTTTCTTTTTTTAGACAAAACTTGCCCCTAGTACAGTATAATAGGATTTTATTTCCTACCATCATTGTCAGGTCCTTAGATCCCTTAATGGGATTATCCGCTTTAAAAGTCAGACGTTTCCAATCATTCAGCTAAAGCTAAATGTCATAATTCTGCGGAGTTCAAGGTGCTGTTTAACGGGCAGATATGACACACTCTGCTGAAAGAGAAAACAATTACTAAATGATGTGTAGCTAGAAATATATAGTAATCAGTAGTGTGTGACACTCCGGGTATGGGTGCCCAACAGACATCAGACAACATTGGTGAAACCTGTGCAGCTGCACAAGGGCCCTGGAGGTAAAGGGGCCACTTCTACCTCCAAGGCAGGTGGAATTGTGCATTATACAGTGGGGGAAAGAAGTGTTTGATCCCATGCTGATTTTGTAAGTTTGCCCACTGACAAAGACATGAACAGTCTATAATTATAATGGTAGGTTAATTTTAATATTGAGATATAGAATATCAAAAATAAAATCGAGAAAATCACATTGTATAAATTATATAAATTCATTTGCATTTTGCAGTGAGAAATACATATTTGATCCCCTACCAACCA
Source organism: Ranitomeya variabilis (assembly GCF_051348905.1). Classification (NCBI taxonomy): domain Eukaryota; kingdom Metazoa; phylum Chordata; class Amphibia; order Anura; family Dendrobatidae; genus Ranitomeya; species Ranitomeya variabilis. The sequence goes on along the minus strand of NC_135235.1, from coordinate 531,728,982 downwards.
TTATTACTGGCGGCAGTGTCGGAACTTGATGCGAGAGACTCGGCCTAACACTGAGGAACAAGTCAGTTGCGGACAGAAGAGGCCCCTGGAACAAGTAGACTGGAGCAGACATCTTCTGTGAGAAGAAACAAATATCAATAAGAAACTGGTGAATAATGTTTAAAAACTAAAGGGAAAAGAACAACTCAAAGGCTCATATTCACTGCTGATTTTTTTTCCATCCAGTTGGAAACATTCTTTATTATGGAACATTTTTGTCAGATACAGACGTTGGTTGGTTTAAATTTCCAACAAAATGTTATTTCTTTAACATAAAGAAGATATAGGAATAATTTTTGAATGTATTTACTTAGTAATGAAGCAACACCAAGCAGGATTCAGCATTTCTATTAAGAAGAAAATCTTGCCATCCAGTGGAAATTTTTATGATGGAAAAAAGGAGAATGTCATATACTGTTATCCATGAAATTCACTATTTACAACTTATGACACTTAAAAAAAGGAAATTAACTTCTTTCCATCATATTATCAAGCAGACAGTTAATTGAGTTAATTGAAAGAGTGGAAAGAGTGCTGCAAATAATATTAATAATATTTTATAATTTATTCCTATGCTAGTGAGAGCAGGTTGCAAGATGCAGTAACGGGTCGGAGGCAGAGCAAGAGTTAACTTGGGGTTTACTTTTACAGGTATACTCCTTGCAGGGAGAAAATGGGGAAAACAGTATACTTGAACATGAGATTTGGAACTCGGGGGAAACAGGGGTAGTGAATATGGTAGGAAGTTCAAGAATAGCAAACTTATCAGTCCGACGACGTCAGAATGCGGTTCTCGGGTTGTGAGCATTGGCGCCAAGGCCGTGGCGCGTATGAGGTCTGGTGTAGTCCTGGAGAAGAAAGGCATCCTGGATCCTGGCAGCGTCGGTGATTCCTCGCGGTCCGGTGGATGTTCGGCGGGATGACAAATGAAAAGCAGGATAGAACACAGTATTTTCCCTGTCAGAGTCCAGAGACAGGGTACGATGAAAAGCAGGAATACTGGGAAATCGCTCAAGGCGGGTGACCCTGATTCCCCGTCGGTGCGTGCGCACGTCTATGTCCTGACTGCATGACTTATCACTCATGGTCAGCACTGTCAGCGGGGAACGGATGTGTCTTTGTCGACAGTCTCTGGTCGCGGCTCTCAGACCCTTCTGGCTTGGGCTTACTCTGTCTGGATGCTCTTCAGTAGGAGGACTGACACTGCCTTCCTGCGCGCTGCATGTTCCCGCTAAGACTTACTTATTTCCCGCGTGCTGCAGCTCTTTTATCTTAGCCGTGCCCCCTACTCCAGAGTGCAAAGGTTGGTCCGGGGCCTTATGCTTTTCCCCGTGCAACCTGGGTGACAGCCCCGACAGTTACGGATTCGTCACGGAGTAGGTTTGCCTGATCCGGCTCTTCTCTTACACTGGCAATGAAGCTGTAATAAAACAGTTTTGTAAAGTTTCATAAGACTAATCTAGAAAGGAGCTTGGATAATGGTCAGTGGTAGAAATCAGCAAGTATCAGATGTAATCTGGGAATGCATACGTCTTCAGTCTAATAAAATAGACAGTGCACGGAGGAATGTGACAGCACATGGAGTGGGCCTATTGGTTAGTAGTGCCAAATCACTGTAATCAGGCACATAGCATTGCAAAGTACATCTTTGAGATACATGTAATGCTGCATACCCTTTTTTATCATTGTATTTTTTTAAAAACTTTGAGAAAGTTACCAGTACGTTACAGTAGAGACCAAAAGATTTCTGTGGCTGTTGTATTAGATACAGATTCTTCTGATAACAATCTAAATAAAGTCTGGTACATGTGCTAATATATAAATAATAGTAAATAAATAAGATTATTATTATTATTATTATTATTATCATTTATTGTTATAGCGCCATTTATTCCATGGCGCTTTACATGTGAGGAGGGGTATACATAATAAAAACAAGTACAATAATCTTAAACAATACAAGTCATAACTGGTACAGGAGGAGTGAGAACCCTGCCCGCGAAGGCTCACAATCTACAAGGGATGGGTGAGAATACAGTAGGTGAGGATAGAGCTGGTCATGCAGCGGTTTGGTCGATCGGTGGTTACTGCAGGTTGTAGGCTTGTCGGAAGAGGTGGGTCTTCGGGTTCTTTTTGAAGATTTCGATGGTAGGCGAGAGTCTGATGTGTTGTAGTAGAGGGTTCCAGAGTAGGGGTGATACACGAGAGAAATCTTGTGGGAAGAGGAGATAAGAGGGCAGTAGAGAAGGACATCTTGTGAGGATCGGAGGTTGCGTGTAGGTAAGTACCGGGAGACGAGGTCACAGATGTATGGAGGAGACAGGTTGTGGATGGCTTTGTACGTCACGGTTAGGGTTTTGTACTGGAGTCTCTGGGCAATGGGGAGCCAGTGAAGGGATTGACAGAGGGGAGAGGCCGGGGAATAGCGGGGGGACAGGTGGATTAGTCGGGCAGCAGAGTTTAGAATAGATTGGAGGGGTGCGAGAGTGTTCGAGGGGAGGCCACAGAGCAGGAGGTTGCAGTAGTCAAGGCGAGAGATGATGAGGGCATGGACTAGGGTTTTTGCAGATTCTTGGATGAGGAATGAACGGATTTGTGAAATATTTTTGAGTTGAAGTCGGCAGGAAGTGGAAAGGGCTTGGATATGTGGTTTGAAGGAGAGATCAGCGTCAAGGATTACCCTGAGGCAGCGAGCTTGTGGGACTGGGGAGAGTGGGCAGCCATTTACTGTAATGGTTAGGTTCGTTGGGGGGGTCGCGTGAGATGGGGGAAAGATGATGAATTCTGTTTTGTCCATGTTAAGTTTCAGAAATCTAGCGGAGAAGAAGGATGAAATAGTGGACAGACATTGAGGGATTCTGGTTAGTAGGGAGGTGATATCTGGTCCAGAGATGTAGATCTGTGTGTCATCAGCATAGAGGTGATTGTTGTGGATTCTGTTTTTGGGCTCCCTCTGGTGGTTACAGCTGGTACTGGGTGACTTTGGTGGGTTGCGGTCTCTGGTTTCCACCTGTCCATCAGAGGCTGGGTGTTTCCTATTTAACCTGGCTTTCCTGTCATTCCCTTGCCGGCTATCAATGTATCAGTGTGACTCTGTTACCTTTGCTACCTGCTCCTAGGCCTTCAAGACAAGCTAAGTCTGGATTTCCCTGTTTCATGTTTGCTTTCAAGTTTTTAGTCCAGCTTGCAGATATGTAATTCTCTGCTGCTGGTTGCTCTAGTGGGCTGAAATTACCACTCATGTACCATGAGTTGGCACATGAGTTCAAGTAATTTCAGGATGGTATTTTGAAGGGTTTTAAGCTGACCGCGCAGTTCACCTTTTGTATCCTCTGCTATCTAGCTTTAGCGGGCCTCATTTTGCTGAATCTGTTTTCATAACTACGTTTGTGCCTTCCTCTCATTTCACCGTCATTATATGTGGGGGGCTGCTATTTCTGTGGGAATATTTCTCTGGAGGCAAGATAGGTCTGTGATTCTTCTGATAGGGGTAGCTAGATCTCCGGCTGGCGCGAGATGTCTAGAGTCCCCCCAGGAACGTTCCCCGGCTGCTGTTAGTTGAGTGTTGAGGTTCAGGATCGCGGTCAGCTCAGGTTCCATCACCCTAGAGCTCGTCCTGTTTTTTGCCCGTGTTATGTGTTTAATTCCCTGCCATTGGGAACATGACAGTATAGCCGGCCCACAAGGTGTTAATTGTTTGGGCTGAAGCAGGAGAAAAAGAAGTGTTGAAGGGAAATTTTTTCTTTTTCCCTCAGAGTTTTGCTGCCTAGCCCTTAATTGCTGTCTAGCTGCTTCTTACCTCCTCTTAACCCTTGAATGGCTCTGACCTTAGCTGTTTAACATGGATGTCCAGAGTTTGGCTTCCAGCCTGAATAATCTTGCTGCAAAAGTTCAAAACATACAGGATTTTGTTGTTCACACTCCTATGTCTGAGCCTAGAGTTCCTATTACGGAGTTTTTTTCTGGAGATAGATCTACCTTCCTGAATTTCAGGAACAATTGCAAATTGTTTCTTTCTTTGAGATCTCGCTCCTCTGGGGACCCTGCTCAGCAGGTCAAGATTGTAATATCTTTCCTGCGGGGCGACCCTCAGAATTGGGCATTTGCATTGGCACCAGGGGATCCTGCATTGCTCAGTGTGGATGCGTTTTTTCTGGCACTGGGATTGCTCTATGAGGAACCTAACCTGGAGATTCAGGCTGAAAAGGCTTTATTAGCCCTCTCTCAGGGGCATGATGAAGCGGAAGTATATTGTCAAAAATTTCGGAAATGGTCGGTGCTTACTCAGTGGAATGAGTGCGCCCTGGCTGCAAACTTCAGAGATGGTCTTTCTGAGGCCATTAAGGATATTATGGTGGGGTTCCCTGCGCCTACAGGTCTGAATGAGTCTATGGCTATGGCCATTCAGATTGATCGGCGTTTACAGGAGCGCAAACCTGTGCACCAGTTGGCGGTGTCTTCTGAACAGGCACCTGAGACTATGCAATGTGATAGAATTCAGTCCAGAAGTGAACGGCAAAATTATAGGCGGAAAAATGGATTGTGTTTTTATTGTGGTGATTCAGCTCATGTTATATCAGCATGCTCTAAACGCACAAAAAAGGTTGATAAATCTTTTGCCGTTAGTACTCTGCAGTCTAAGTTCATTTTGTCTGTAACTCTGATTTGTTCACTGTCATCCATTTCCGTCGATGCCTATGTGGATTCGGGCGCTGCCCTGAGTCTTATGGATTGGTCATTTGCCAAACGCTGCGGTTTTAGTCTGGAGCCTCTGGAAGTTCCTATTCCTTTGAAGGGAATTGACTCTACACCATTGGCTATGAATAAACCGCAGTACTGGACACAAGTGACCATGCGCATGACTCCCGTTCATCAGGAGGTGATTCGCTTCCTTGTACTGTATAATTTACATGATGTACTAGTGCTTGGTCTGCCATGGTTACAAACTCATAATCCAGTCCTGGATTGGAAAACAATGTCTGTGTTAAGCTGGGGATGTCAGGGGGTTCATGATGATGCACCTCTGATTTCAATCGCTTCATCTACTCCTTCTGAGGTCCCTGCGTTTTTGTCTGACTATCGGGATGTTTTTGAGGAGCCTAAGCTCAATTCGCTCCCTCCTCATAGGGATTGTGACTGTGCTATAGAATTAATTCCTGGCAGTAAGTTCCCTAAGGGTCGTTTATTTAATCTGTCAGTGCCAGAGCATACTGCTATGCGGAATTATATTAAGGAGTCCTTGGAAAAGGGACATATTTGTCCATCTTCGTCCCCTCTGGGAGCAGGTTTTTTTTTCGTGGCAAAAAAAGATGGTTCCCTGAGGCCTTGTATAGATTATCGCCTTCTGAATAAGATTACAGTCAAATATCAGTATCCATTGCCATTATTGACTGATTTGTTTGCTCGCATTAAGGGGGCTAGGTGGTTCACTAAGATAGATCTTCGCGGTGCGTATAATCTTGTGCGGATAAAGCAGGGTGATGAGTGGAAAACCGCATTTAATACGCCTGAGGGCCATTTTGAGTATTTGGTAATGCCTTTTGGACTTTCTAATGCTCCTTCAGTCTTTCAGTCCTTTATGCACAATATTTTCCGTGAATATCTGGATAAGTTTATGATTGTGTATTTGGATGATATTTTGGTGTTTTCTGATGACTGGGAGTCTCATGTTCTACAGGTCAGGAAGGTGTTTCAAGTCCTGCGGGCCAATTCTCTGTTTGTAGAGGGCCTATCCCGAAGAGGCCTTGGACGCACATTTCCATGGATTTTATTTCAGATCTCCCTGTCTCACAGAAAATGTCCGTTATCTGGGTTGTGTGTGACCGCTTTTCTAAGATGGTTCATTTGGTACCCTTGCCTAAGTTGCCTTCCTCCTCTGAGTTGGTCCCTTTGTTTTTTCAGAACGTGGTTCGTTTGCATGGGATTCCGGAGAATATCGTTTCTGACAGGGGATCCCAGTTTGTGTCTAGATTTTGGCAGACGTTTTGTGCTAAGATGGGCATTGATTTGTCTTTCTCGTCTGCATTCCATCCTCAGACGAATGGCCAGACGGAGCGAACTAATCAGACCTTGGAAACTTATTTGAGGTGTTTTGTTTCTGCTGATCAAGATGACTGGGTTGCCTTTTTGCCACTGGCCGAATTTGCCCTTAATAATCGGGCTAGTTCTGCTACTTTGGTTTCTCCTTTCTTTTGTAATTCGGGGTTTCATCCTCGTTTTTCCTCTGGTCAGGTGGAGCCTTCGGATTGTCCTGGAGTGGACGTGGTGGTGGACAGGCTACATCAGATTTGGAATCAGGTGGTGGACAATTTGAAGTTGTCTCAGGATAAGACTCAGCAGTTTGCTAATCGCCGTCGCCGCGTGGGTCCCCGACTTCTTGTTGGGGACTTGGTGTGATTGTCTTCTCGTTTTGTCCCTATGAAGGTCTCTTCTCCTAAGTTCAAGCCTCGGTTCATCGGTCCTTATAAGATCTTGGAGATTCTTAACCCTGTATCTTTTCGTTTGGATCTCCCAGCATCGTTTGCTATTCATAATGTGTTCCATCGGTCGTTATTGCGGAGGTATGAGGTGCCCGTTGTTCCTTCGGTTGAGCCTCCTGCTCCGGTGCTGGTGGAGGGAGAATTGGAGTATGTTGTTGAGAAGATCTTGGATTCTCGTGTTTCCAGACGTAAACTCCAGTATTTGGTTAAGTGGAAGGGTTATGGTCAGGAGGATAATTCCTGGGTGGTCGCCTCTGATGTTCATGCGACTGATTTGGTCCGCGCCTTCCATAGAGCTCATCCTGATCGCCCTGGGGGTTCTCGTGAGGGTTCGGTGACCCCTCCTCAAGGGGGGGGTACTGTTGTGGATTCTGTTTTTGGGCTCCCTCTGGTGGTTACAGCTGGTACTGGGTGACTTTGGTGGGTTGCGGTCTCTGGTTTCCACCTGTCCATCAGAGGCTGGGTGTTTCCTATTTAACCTGGCTTTCCTGTCATTCCCTTGCCGGCTATCAATGTATCAGTGTGACTCTGTTACCTTTGCTACCTGCTCCTAGGCCTTCAAGACAAGCTAAGTCTGGATTTCCCTGTTACATGTTTGCTTTCATGTTTTTAGTCCAGCTTGCAGATATGTAATTCTCTGCTGCTGGTTGCTCTAGTGGGCTGAAATTACCACTCATGTACCATGAGTTGGCACATGAGTTCAAGCAATTTCAGGATGGTATTTTGAAGGGTTTTAAGCTGACCGCGCAGTTCACCTTTTGTATCCTCTGCTATCTAGCTTTAGCGGGCCTCATTTTGCTGAATCTGTTTTCATAACTATGTTTGTGCCTTCCTCTCATTTCACCGTCATTATATGTGGGGGGCTGCTATTTCTGTGGGAATATTTCTCTGGAGGCAAGATAGGTCTGTGATTCTTCTGATAGGGGTAGCTAGATCTCCGGCTGGCGCGAGACGTCTAGAGTCCCCCCAGGAACGTTCCCCGGCTGCTGTTAGTTGAGTGTTGAGGTTCAGGATCGCGGTCAGCTCAGGTTCCATCACCCTAGAGCTCGTCCTGTTTTTTGCCCGTGTTATGTGTTTAATTCCCTGCCATTGGGAACATGACAGGTGATACTGAAAGCCATGAGATTCTATGAGCTGTCCCAGGCCAAAGGTGTAAATGGAGAAGAGCAGGGGCCCAAGGACTGAACCTTGTGGGATTCTGACAGATAGGGGGCGAGGTGAGGAGGTGGTGTGTGAGTGGGAGACGCTGAATGTCCGGTCTGTTAGGTATGATGAGATCCAGGATAGGGCCAAGTCTGTGATGCCAAGGGATGAGAGGGTCTGTAATAATAGGGAATGGTCCACTGTGTCAAAGGCAGCCGACAGGTCGAGGAAGAGGAGGACAGAGTAGTGTCGCTTGCTCTTGGCGGTTAAGAGGTCGTTGGTGACCTTAGTTAGGGCAGTTTCAGTGGAATGGTGTGACCAGAAGCCAGAAGATGGTGGTGAAATTAAATTTCCCAAGCAACCAAAGTTGTAGTTGTCTGCGTTATATGGCCTATCTTATAAATATCCTGTACATAACTCTTTATAGGCAGAATATGGAGAATCCACCATTATACCAGGTTCATACAACCATAGTGCTTCACATTTACTACCCAACACTTTCTCATAGACATGAGTAGATCCTTTGAAATTCGAATTTGCCGCCTTACCCAAATTTTCCTAAGAAATTTGATTTGCGGTGAATCTCCATACTAGAAGAGAGAGGAGAGAGAGAGGGCGGACCTCAGTGACCAGAAAAGCTTACACTCTAAGGAGAAAGAGCATCCCTCTCATTATAAGAGCTTACACTCTACAGGAGAGAGAGAGGACCCCGCTGACCATAAGAGACTACACTGTACAGAAGAGAGGACGCTGATGACCATACGAGTTTACACTGTGCTGAAGAGCGAGAGGACCCCGCTGACCATAAGAGACTACACTGTACAGGAGAGAGAGAGGACCCTGCTGACCATAAGAGACTACACTGTACAGGAGAGAGAGAGGACACTGCTGACCATACGAGTTTACACTGTGCAGAAGAGAGAGGGGACTCCACTGACCATAAGAGATTTCACTGTGCAGAAGAGAGAGAGATGACTCCGCTGACCACAGGAGCTTATATTCTGCAGGAGAGAAAGGACCATGCTGACCATAACAGCAGGGGTCCCCAACATGTAGCACATGTGGCTAGCGGTCCCTTGAATTGTAGATCACGGATGTCTGCTAGCTTAGTGCATTAACTACAGGTCTAGCAAACAAGTATAAAGAGCTCATCTCAAAATGGTGAATTGTGTGAGTAGCCCTAGACAGAAAAGCAGATCTGGATGCACATATACTTATCTTAGAGGTTTAGAGATAATTTTTAAGTATGGTAAGCTAGAGACAGGATACTACCTTTTAGAGGAGGTGCTTGAAGCTGGATGCAACAATTTGTTGGGAGTGCTTGATGTTGATGGGAGAATACTGAATGGGGGTATTGTGGGAACCCCTGGATCTTGGTATACAGCCCTGTGAAGATTTCTGTGGAAAAGTTTTGGTTTTACTGTATTATACCAGTAATGAGGGTTTTGGTTGCCAATACTGTGAGGGCGGAGGGAGCTGGATGTGGCTCTCAGAGCTGAATAGGTCTCTCAAGCTAGAGAAGTTAGGGACCACTGCTGTACAGGAAAGAGAGAGGACCCGGCTGATCATAAGCTTACACTGTACAGCAGAGAGAGAAGGCCCTGCTGACCATAAGAGCTTACACTCAACAGGAGAGTGAGAGAACCCCGCTGACCATAAGAGATTACACACTACAGAAGAGAGAGACTTATTCTGTGACTCTGGGGATGGAAATCGACTGCCATACAAATAAATTGTGCTTCACTAGAAACCGCTGATCCGTGTGTGCAATCTAAGTGTCACATGGTCTGCCAGTATATACACACCATTTCTGAAAGGTCACAGAAGCTGCTACACCATTAAGTAAGAGGCACCACTAACCAAACAACACGATGAAGACCAAGGAGATCATCAAACAAGTCAGGGTCAAAAATGTTGAGAACATAGTAACATAGTTATTAAGGTTGAAGAAGACTTTAAGCCCATCTAGTCCAACCCATAGCCTAACCTAACATGCCCTAACATGTTGATCCAGAGGAAGGCAAAAAAAAACCCATGTGGCAAAGAGTAAGCTCCACATTGGGGAAAAAAATTCCTTCCCGACTCCACATACGGCAATCAGACTAGTTCCCTGGATCAACGCCCTATCAAGGAATCTAGTATATATACCCTGTAACATTATACTTTTCAAGAAAGGCGTCCAGTCCCCTCTTAAATGTAAGTAATGAATCACTCATTACAACATCATACGGCAGAGAGTTCCATAGTCTCACTGCTCTTACAGTAAATAATCCGCATCTGTTATTATGCTTAAAGGGAACCTGTCACCCCCCCAGTCGCAGTGAGCGCTGCCCGTCTGTCCTCATATGCAGTCTAGCTGACTGCGCCTGTGCGGCCGCCCTGCCTGTGAATCCCAGCCCCGCAGTGTCTTCTTATTTATTCATACTACGGGGCAGGGATTCAAAGGCAGGGCGGCCGCACAGGTGCAGTCACCGAGACTGCATATGAGGAAAGACGGGCAGCGCTCACTGCGCCTGCACCAGGCAGGAAAAAAGAGAGCAGGGGCCGGCTATTTTCAAAACAGCGCTGAGGAGGCGGCGCCCGGCGCCAAGAAGATTTGAGTGACAGCTGTGTGGCGTCTACTGCAGGGGGGAAACGCCTGCCTCCTTGACTGAAGACAAGGTATTTAGGACAAATTAAAAAACGGATTATTTCTCTAGTTACAGCACCCAGAACTAAAAGAGCCACCTTGTCAGAATGCAGCATTACTGCTGCACAAGGTGACTCTTTTAGTTTGAAACGACTGGGGGGGGGGTGACAGGTTCCCTTTAAACCTTCTTTCCTCCAGACGTAGAGGATGCCCCCTTGACCCTGTCTCAGGTCTATGATTAAAAAGATCATCAGAAAGGTCTTTGTACTGTCCCCTCATATATTTATACATTAAAATAAGATCACCCCTTAGCCTTCGTTTTTCCAAACTAAATAGCCCCAAGTGTAATAACCTGTCTTGGTATTGCAGACCCCCCAGTCCTCTAATAACCTTGGTCGCTCTTCTCTGCACCCGCTCTAGTTCAGCTATGTCTTTCTTATGCACCGGAGGCCAGAACTGTACACAGTATTCTAAGTGTGGTCGAACTAGTGACTTGTATAGAGGTAAAATTATGTTCTCCTCATGAGCATCTATGCCTCTTTTAATGCATCCCATTATTTTATTTGCCTTTGTAGCAGCTGCCTGACACTGACCACTAAATGTGAGTTTGTCATCCACCCATACTCCAAGGTCTTTTTCATTGACGGTTTTGCCCAGAGTTTTAGAATTAAGCACATAGTTATACATCTTATTACTTCTACCCAAGTGCATGACCTTACATTTATCCCCATTAAAGCTCATTTGCCATTTATCAGCCCAAGATTCTAGTTTACATAAATCATCCTGTAATATAAAATTGTCCTCCTCTGTATTGATTACCCTGCAGAGTTTAGTGTCATCTGCAAATATTGAAAGTCAAGGTTGAGTTATAAAAAATCCTAATCTCTGTTGATCCCCCAGAGCACCATTAAATCTATTATCATCAAATGGAAAAAAAAAAACACGATACCACAAGAAAGTGAGGGCCGACCACCAAAATTCTCAGCCCGGGTAAGGAGAGCATTAATCAGAGAGGCAACACAGAGTCCAAAGGGAACCTTGAAGGAGTTCCCAAGCTGAGACTGGATTATCTGTCATACGACCAAAATAATCTGTACACTCCATAGAAGTGGCCTTTATGGAAAAGTGGGCAGGAAAAACCTTTACTTACACACAAAAAATTGTAAGGTTCGTTTTGAGTTTGCCAAAAAAAATGTGGGAGACTTTTCAAATGTATGTAGGAAGGTGCTGTGGTCAAATAAGACCAAAATTGAACTTTGTGGCCACCAAGGTAAATGATATGTCTTGGCACCAAAACAACATAGCTCATTACCCCAAGAACACCATCCCCACAGTGAAACATGGTGGTGGCAGATGTGGGGATGTTTTTCGACAGCAAGGACAGGGAAAATGGTACGAGTCAAGGGGAAGATTGATGGTGGGAAATACATGGATATTCTTGAACAAAACCTGTTCAGTCTGTAAGTGATTTGAGACTGGGACGGATATTCACCTTTGAACAAGACAATGACCCAAAGCATAATGCTAAAGCAACACTACAGTGGTTTAAAAGGAAACCTGTAAATGTTTTGGAGTGACCTTGTCAAAGCCGAGACTTTAATCCAATTGAGAATTTGTGGTCAGGCTTGAAGATGGTTGTTCTCCAGAGGAAACCATCTAACTTGAAGGAGCTAGAGCAGTATTAGCTTGTGGAATGGGCAAAAATCTCAGTGGCAAGTTGTGGAAAGAGACTTATCCAAAGTGACTTTCAGCTGCAATTGCTGCAAAAGGAGGCTCTATAAAGTACTTACTTTGAGGGGTGGGGGACCGAATAGTTATGCACACTGAAGTTTTCAGTTATTTTGACCCATTTGTAGCTTGCTTCACAATAAAAAGAAAAACAAATGTTCACAGTTTTAGGCATGTTCTTTATATGAACTAATGCAAACCCTCAAAAAAGACAGTGAATCCCAGAGTGTAAGGTAGCAAAACACGAAAACTGCCAAGGGGGGTGAATACTTTTGTAAGGCACTCTATATTGTGTTGAATAATTACTTATCCCACCAAGAGGTTATTTTCACCATATTTTCTTAAAAAAGAGTTGGCTCAAAATGGTTAGATGTATTATTTTTCAATTGACAAGAACATCCCTCCACTCTGATGTTTCTCAAATATTTGCAGTTTGTGCACAATCCTGACAATATAACATGGTTCCTTTCATCTGTGGAGAACAGACAGCGCTTTTCATGGATATTCTGTTCGTGGTATATCAATTGTTTGAAATAATGCCTCTGGGCATGCCAGATACACTTCTCACAAGGATCAATGATCCCTATTTTTAGCAGTATTCAAACTATGGTTACTGTGCAGTTAAGCATATTGCTGCAGGGCATCTAAAAGTAAAGATTTATACATACCACTGGAAATTTACCACGCATAATGTATTCATGGATTAAATCAAAAAGTGGAAAAACAGACTCTAGGAGCACCATAAGCAGGCAGGAGAGCAGATCATATCAAATGTTAACAGCATGCTTTATCTTTTAAATTTACCTATCCTGTTTATCATAAATGTATTATTACCTTTATTGATGTTCTCCCTATATTGGGTTTTCTCCAGATAGTCTTACACTCTAGTAATGCTGGCAGATAATCGTCTCTTTAATTTGTCTAATGGTTTGTGTCTTGTCTTTCATATTCAGGTCTCTGATGATTCCCAGAAGTTGGTCACAGTTAACAATTTCTAGTTCATTAGAATCTTGATCTCTGATTCACCACATTTTTTGTTCTGGTCTCCAATTCCCAGTTTTTTCGAATCCTGTTTACCAATTCCCAGTCTTCTATCGTCTTGGTCTATGAGTCCCATATCTCCCGTGTCCTAGTTACCCATTCCCAGTTTTCTACTGTCTTGGTCTACGAGTTCCAGTTCTTTGTGTCCAGCTTATGAGTTCCCACTTTTTTGGTGCCCTGGTCTACAAATCTCAATTTCATTGTGTCCTGGTTACTAGTTCCCTGTTTTCTAGTGTCATTGTCTCCGATTCACAGTTCTTTTGCTTCCTAGTTACCAGTATCCAAGTAGTTTCTAGTTTTGTCTGCAATTCCTGGCTCTTTAGTGTTCTGGATACCAATTTAGTGTCCTAGTCTACAATTCCCATTTCATGGATATCCTGTTCTCCTAATTAGTGGTTTAATGTTCTGTCCAATGGATATCACCTTTTACATCTTATTCAATTCTGCTAGTTTGGTGCCCAAGACCCTTGTGTCCAGTGGTTTAGTTTATGAATCTTAGGTGGTCACCAGATCTCAGTTATCATTGGCCACCAATCTGCCAAGATACTGAACATTTTGTTTGCAAGTGCAGGACAGAAATAACAGAGCTGCCTATGTCCCTTGTGATGGGAAGGAGTGGCTGTCATATGATAGTAGCTCTTCCTAAATAGCAGATGCACTGTCTTTATTCTTTGTGATCTGTAGGACCACACTGCTGGAAGTTGAGGACATGGTCATGTTCCTATGACAGTGGAGACAGCTGCATCCTACACCACTATGTCTCTTACCTTCAGTACTCTCTAAGTCTAGCTCTAAAATAAAAACTTTGTAAATTATGTCCAAAACCTAGCAATTCTCACTGCATACAGAAAATTGGAAAGAAGGAGAATTAAACATTAAAACTGAGAATTGTCTTTAAAAAGCGCCAATCAATGGATTCTCAAAAAAAAAAAAAAAATAGCTTTATCTACCGAGTTATGTCCAGTTTAGTCATGCTATATAAGTCGTCTAGGTTTATTCTCTAGATTTTTTTTACATTCTTTCCAACTGCTTTATACGCAATATTATATATTAATAACGTTATACAGAGGTATTGCATTATTACAGCTGGTGTACGAACTCTTAAATAATGGAACATCTCTGGAAGACAGGCTGCAGGCAGGAGTTGAAGGGGAGTAGGACACACTTCATTGAAAGTCAAAACAGATGCTATGGGTCACAATTCAGGAGGGAGAGGGCTGTGTAGTGAATACTTTAAGTTTCTCTGGCCTGGCACAGACTTTCTCAAAAGCCTGTTTCTTTTATTAACATTGTATGTTCCACATTACCCATTCCGTGCTAGTATAGCATTAACTCCTTTGGCACCCTGAAAATTGGAGTGGGAGGAAATGAAAAGCAACCGATTAGAAGCCCAAAATGGCTTGCTAATGGTTAAACAGATCTGTAATTTGCCTTTCAGCAGATCTATAATCTTGCAGCTGTTACATATAGCTCATGAATAATCTAATGCAACACTCCAATACAGCTTGTAGAAAACTGATTGGCAACTAAGGGGTCCTACTATAACATGCAAAATCACACAGTATCGAGTAGTCAGAAATGCTTCAAGCTGTGAAAGAACTATAAAACACCATGTCAAATTGTTTAATGCTTTAAAGGCGACATTGAAAAACTTAAAGAATAAAATAATAGTAAAGAGTTATTACATAATTAGAAGAATTCAATAAAATTAGATTTTGCTAATCCAGAAGCCAATGGTAATCCTGTTATTGAAAGGGTGCAGGATTAAGGTCCCTAAAGTGTTGTCTTTCCCTACATCTTCTGTCTGTGCTGCAGAAAAAATGTACTTTCAGAATAAATTTTTTTATACCTCAAGGTGAAATCCATAAAAATTGTGAAATTTCATATTTTTTACCATAAAACAAATATAATTGTTTCAATTAATTATATGTACTGTACATGTACAGTGCCTTGAAAAAGTATTCATACCCTGTGAACTTGTCCACAATTTTTAAGGTTATATCCACAAACTTAAATGTATTTTATTGGATTTTTTTGTGCTATACATATACAAAGTAGCAAGTATTTATGAATTGTAAAGAAACTGATACATGGTTTTCTAATTATTTGAAAAATATAAATCTGAAAATTGTGACGTGCATTTGTATTCAGTTCCCTGTAGTCTGATAGCCCTAAATAAAATCCTGAGTGACCATTTGCATCTGAAAGTAGCATAATTAGTAAATTCAGTCCACCCATGTGTAATTTGTTCTCAATATAACTACAACTGTTCTGTGAAGGTCTCAGAGGTTTGTTTGAGAACATTAGGGATCAAACACAGCAGACAGGTAAGGAATAAAGTTGTGAATATTAAAGCAGGGTTAGGTTATAAAAAATAGCCCAAGCTCTAAAAATCTCATGGAAAACTGTTCAATCCATCATTCATAAAATGGAGTGCGTATGGCACAACTGCAAACCTACCAAGACATGGCCGTCCACCTAAACTACCATCCCAAGCAAGAAGAACATTAATTAGAGAAGCAGCCAAGAGGCCCATGATCACGCTGGAGAAACTACAGAGATCCACAGCTCAGGTGGGAGAATCTGTCCACAGACAGACAACTATTAGTTGTATGCTCCCCAAATCTGACATTAATGGATGAGTGGCAAGATAAGAAGTCAAATTTGTCGTTTGCAAAAAGTCATGTAAGAGACACAGCGAACAAGTGGAAGAAAGTGCTCCAGTTAGATGAGGCCAAAGTAGAACTTTTGGGAATAAATGAAAAACGCTATGTGTAGCAGAAAACTAACACTGCACATCACCCTGAAAACATCCCCACTGTCAAACATGGTAGTGGAAGCATCATGCTGTTGGGATGCTTTTCTTTATCAGGGATAAGGAAGCTGGTCAGAGTTGCTGGGAAGATGGATGGCAGTAAATACAGGGCAGTCCTGTAGGAAACTGTGTTAGAGACTGCAAAAGACTTGAGACTGGGGTGTAGGTTCACCTTCCAGCAGAAAAATGACCCTAAACATACTGCCAGAGGTAAAATTGAATGGTTTATATCATAGCATATTCATGAGTTTGAATGGTCCAAAGTCCATATCTAAATCTCATTGAAAATCTGTTGCAAGACTTGAACATTGCTGTTCACATATGCTCTCCATCCAATATCACTGAGCTAGAGCTAGTTTGCAAAGAAGAAAGGGCAAAAATGTAAGCCTCTAGATGTGCAAAGCTGGTAGAGACATAATCCCCAAAAACTTGCAGCAGCAATTGCAGCGAAAGGTGGTCCAACAAAGTATTGACTAAGGGGGTCTGAATACGAATGCACCTCACAATTTTCAGATTTATATTTTTAAAATATTTAGAAAACCATGTATCATTTCCTTTTCACTTCACAAATACTTGCTACTTTGTGTTATTATTATTATTATTTATTGTTATAGCGCCATTTATTCCATGGCGCTTTACATGTGAGGAGGGGTATACATAATAAAAACAAGTACAATAATCTTAACCCCTTAGTGACAGAGCCAATTTGGTACTTAATGACCGAGCCAATTTTTAAAATTCTGACCACTGTCACTTTATGAGGTTATAACTCTGGAACGCTTTAATGGATCCTGCTGATTCTGAGACTGTTTTTTCGTGACATGTTGCACTTCATGCTAGTGGTAACATTTCTTCGATATTACTTGCGATTATTTATGAAAAAAATGGAAATATGGTGAAAATTTTTAAAATTTTGCAATTTTTAAATTTTGTATTTTTATGCCCTTAAATCAGAGAGATATGTCACACAAAATAGTTAATAAATAACATTTCCGACATGTCTACTTTACATCAGCACAATTTTGGAAACAAAATTTTTTTTGTTAGGGAGTTATAAGGGTTAAAATTTGACCAGCAATTTCTCATTTTTACAACACCATTTTTTTTTAGGGACCACATCACATTTGAAGTCATTTTGAGGGGTCTATATGATAGAAAATAACCAAGTGTGACACCATTCTAAAAACTGCACCCCTCAAGGTACTTAAAACCACATTCAAGAAGTTTATTAACCCTTTACGTGCTTCACAGGAACTCAAACAATGTGGAAGGAAAAAATGAACATTTAACTTTTTTTGCAAACACTTTAATTCAGAACCATATTTTTTTATTTTCACAAGTGTAAAAACAGACATTTAACCATACATTTTGTTGTGCAATTTCTCCTGAATACGCTGATACCCCATATATGGGGGTAAACCACTGTTTGGGCGCACCGCAGAGCTTGGAAGAGAAGGAGCGCCGTTTGACTTTTTCAATGCAGAATTGGCTGGAATTGAGATCGGATGCCATGTCACGTTTGGAGAGCCCCTGATGTGCCTAAACAGTGGAAACGCTCCACAAGTGACACCATTTTGGAAACTAGACCCCTTAAGGAACTTAACTAGATGTGTGGTGAGCACTTTGAGCCCCCAAGTGCTTCACAGAAGTTTATAACGTAGAGCCGTGAAAATAAAAAATCGCATTTGTTTACACAAAAATGATATTTTCGCCCACAAATTCTTATTTTCACAAGGGTAACAGGAGAAATTAGACCACAAAAGTTGTTGTGCAATTTCTCCTGAGTACGTCGATACCCCATATGTGGGGGTAAACCACTGTTTGGGCGCACCGCAGAGCTTGGAAGAGAAGGAGTGCCGTTTTTCTTTTTCAATGTAGAATTGGCTGGAATTGAGATCGGACGCCATGTCGCGTTTGGAGAGCCCCTGATGTGCCTAAACAGTGGAAACCCCCCACAAATGACACCATTTTGGAAACTAGACCCCATAAGGAACTTAACTAGATGTGTGGTGAGCACTTTGATCCCCCAGGTGCTTCACGGAAGTTTATAACGTAGAGCCGTGAAAATAAAAAAGTCGCATTTTTTCTACAAAAATGATCTTTTTGCCCCCAAATTTTTATTTTCCCAAGGGTAACAGGAGAAATTAGACCACAAAAGTTGTTGTGCAATTTCTCCTGAGTACGTTGATACCCCATATGTGGGAGTAAACCACTGTTTGGGCGCACTGCAGAGCTTGGAAGAGAAGGAGTGCTGTTTTACTTTTTCAATGTAGAATTGGCTGGAATTGAGATCGGATGCCATGTCGCGTTTGGAGAGCTCCTGATGTGCCTAAACAGTGGAAACCCCCCACAAATGACATCATTTTGGAAACTAGACCCCTTAAGGAACTTATCTAGATGTGTTGTGAGCACTTTAAACCCCCAGGTGCTTCACGGAAGTTTATAACGTAGAGCCGTGAAAATAAAAAATCCTTTTTTTTCACTCAAAAATTATTTTTTAGCCTGCAATTTTTTATTTTATCAAGGGTAACAGGAGACATTGGACCACAAAATCTGTTGACCAGTTTGTCCTGAGTACGCTGATACCCCATATGTGGGGGGAGGGCACTGTTTGGGCACCCATCAGGGCTCGGAAGGGAAGGAGCGCCGCTTGGAATGCAGACTTTGATGGGATGGTCTGCAGGTGTCATGTTGCATTTGCAGAGATCCTGATGTACCTAAACAGTAGAAACCCCCCACAAGTGACTCCATTTTGGAAACTAGACCCCCCAAAGAGCTTATCTAGCTGTGTGGTGAGCACTAGGAACCCCCAACTGCTTCACAGAAGTTTATAATGTAGAGCCATGAAAATAAAAAAAATCATATTTTTTCCACAAAAATGATCTTTTCACCCCCAAATTTTTACTTTCACAAGGGTAACAGGAGAAATTGGACCCCAAAATTTATTGTGCAATTTATGCTGAGTAGGCTGATACCCCATATGTGGGGGATAAACCACTGTTTGGGCGCATGGCAGAGCTTGGAAGTGAAGGAGCGCCGTTTTGGAATGCAGACTTTGATAGAATGGTCTGCAGGCATTATGTTGCATTTGCAGAGCCCCCGATGTACCTAAACAGTAGAAACCCCCCACAAGTGACCTCATTTTGGAAACTAGACCCCCCAAGGAACTTATCTATGTGTTGTGAGAACTTTGAATGCCCAAGTGCTTCACAGAAGTTTATAATGCAGAGTCGTGAAAAAAAAAAAATATTTTTTTCACAAAAAAGATTTTTTTAGCCCCCCAATTTTTATTTTCACAAGGGTAACAAGAGAAATTGGACCTCAAAAGTTGTTGTCCAATTTGTCCTGAGTACACTGATACCCCATATGTGGGGGGGACCACTGTTTGGGCGCATGGCTGAGCTCGGAAGGGAAGGAGTGCCGTTTTGGAATGCAGACTTTGATAGAATGGTCTGCAGGCATTATGTTGCGTTTGCAGAGCCCCCGATGTACCTAAACAGCAGAAACCCCCCACAAGTAACCTCATTTTGGAAACTAGACCCTCCAAGGAACTTATCTAGATGTGTTGTGAGAACTTTGAATGCCCAAGTGCTTCACAGAAGTTTATAATGCAGAGTCGTGAAAACAAAAAAAAATATTTTTTTCACAAAAAAGATTTTTTTAGCCCCCCAATTTTTATTTTCACAAAGGTAACAAGAGAAATTGGACCCCAAAAGTTGTTGTCCAATTTGTCCTGAGTACACTGATACCCCATGTGTGGGGGGGACCACTGTTTAGGTGCATGGTTGAGCTCAGAAGGGAAGGAGTGCCGTTTTGGAATGCAGACTTTGATAGAATGGTCTGCGGGCGTTATGTTGCATTTGCAGAGCCCCAGATATACCTAAACAGTAGAGACCCCCCAGAAGTGACCCCATTTTGGAAACTAGACCCCCCCAAGGAACTTATCTAGATGTGTGGTGAGAACTTTGAATGCCCAAGTGCTTCACAGAAGTTTATAATGCAGAGTCGTGAAAATAAAAAAAAAAAATTTTTCCACAAAAAAAGATTTTTTAGCCCCCAAGTTTTTATTTTCACAAGGGTATCAGGAGAAATTGGACCGCAAAAGTTGTTGTCCAATTTATCCCGAGTACGCTGATGCCCCATATGTGGGGGTAAACCACTGTTTGGGCGCACGGCAGAGCTCAGAAGGTAGGGAGCACCATTTTACTTTTTGAGCACAAAATTGGCTGTGGCGTTTAGAGACCCCCTGATGTACCTAAATAGTGGAAACCCCCCAATTCTAACTCCAACCCTAACCCCAACACACCCCTAACCCTAATCCCAACCCGATCCATAATCCTAATCACAACCCTAACCCCCAAAACACCCCTAACCCTAATCCCAAAGCTAACCATAACCCTAATCAAAACCCTAAACCCAACACCCCCCTAATCCTAATCTCAACCCTAACCTCAAAACCTAACCCTAATCCCAATACACCCCTATCCTTAATCCCAACCCTAGCCTTAACCCTAATCCCAAACCTAACCCTAATCCCAAATGTAACCCTAATGCCAACCCTAATCCAAATCCTAATCCCAACTCTAACCCTAACTTTAGCCCCAACCCTTGCCCTAACCCTAACTTTAGCCCAAACCCTAACTTTAGCCCTAAACCTAGCCCCAACACTAAACCCTAACTTTAGCCCCAACCCTAGCCCTTACCCTAGCTCTAACCCTAATCCTAGCTCTAACCCTAACCCAAGCCCTAACCCTAACCCTAAGGCTATGTGCACATGTTGCGGATTTTGCTGCGGATCCGCAGCGTTTCCGCAGCTGTGGGTCCGCAGCAGTTTCCCATGAGTTTACAGTACAATGTAAACCTATGGGAAACATAAAACGCTGTGCCCATGCTGCGGAAAAAAACACACGGAAACGCAGCGGTTTACATTTCGCAGCATGTCAATTCTTTCTGCTGATTCCGCAGCGGTTTTACACCTACTCCATAATAGAAAACCGCAGGTGTAAAACCGCAGTGGAATCCGCACAAAAACCGCGGTACATCCGCGATAAATCCGCAGGAAAAACGCAGCGTTTTGGTCCTGCCGATTTATCAAATCCGCTGCGGAAAAATCCGCAGAGAACCATTCTATGTGTGCACATATCCTACCCCTAACCCTAACCCTACCCCTAACCCTACCCCTAACCCGAGCCCTAACCCTAACCCTAACCCTACCCTTAACCCTACCCCTAACCCTACCCCTAACCCTAACCCTACCCCTAACCCTATTTGGAAAATAGAAATTCATACATTTTTTTTATTTTATTATTATTTTCTTACTAAGGGGGTGATAAAGGGGGGGTTATTTACTATTTTTTTTATTTTGATCACTGTGATAGGATCTCACAGTGACCAAAATAAAAAAAGAGGAAGAATTTTCTTTTGCCGGCCGACAGATCATGGCAGGCGCACTGCGCATGCGCCCGCCATTTTCTTACCGGAGCAAGAAGCCGGCGGCCAGCAGAAGAAGCAGGAGGACCCAGGGACACCGGTAAGTATAGCAGGGTCCCCGAATCCCCCTATTTCTCTGTCCTCTGATGTGCGATCACATCAGAAGACAGAGAATGACATCGCTTTTTTTTTTTTTTTTGCGGTCGCCGGTAAACAGTTAATTACCGGCGATCGCAAAACAGGGGTCGGTAAAAACCGACCCCGATCATGTTCTTTGGGGTCTCGGCTACCCCCGGCAGCCGAGACCCCAAAGAACATCCGGGTGCCGGGCGGCGGGCGCACTGCGCATGCGCCCGACATTATTTCCCCGGAAAAAGATGGCGGCGCCCATCGGGAGCCACGAGGAGCACCGGGGGAGGTAGGTGAGTATTGGGGGGCTATCGGGGGCTATCGGGGACCACATTTCTCTGTGGACAGAGAAATTAAATGGCAAATCGCGTTTTTTTTTTTTTTTTTTGCGACCGCCGGTAAACGGTTAATTACCGGCGATCGCAACTCGGGGGTCGGTAAAAAAACCCCGAATCATGTTCTCTGGGGTCTCGGCTACCCCCGGCAACCGAGACCCCAGAGAAAATCCGACTCTGGGGGGCGCTATTCACTTTTTCAACAGCGCTGTGGTTTAAGTACCCTTAGCGGCCGCCGTTAAAAGGCGTATCGGCGGTCGTTAAGGGGTTAAACGATACAAGTCATAACTGGTACAGGAGGAGAGAGGACCCTGCCCGTGAAGGCTCAAAATCAACAAGGGATGGGTGAGGATACAGTAGGTGAGGATAGAGCTGGTCGTGCAGTGGTTTGGTCGATCGGTGCTTACTGCAGGTTGTAGGCTTGTCGGAAGAGGTGGGTCTTCAGGCTCTTTTTGAAGGTTTTGATGGTAGGCAAGAGTCTGATGTGTTGTGGTAGAGGGTTCCAGAGTATGGGGGATATGCGAGAGAAATCTTGTATATGATTGTGGGAAGAGGAGATAAGAGGGGAGGAGAGAAGGAGATCTTGTGAGGATCGGAGGTTGCGTGTAGGTAAGTACTGGGAGACGAGGTCACAGTAGTATGGAGGTATATTGTGTTGGTATATTACATAAAATCCAAATTAAAAGAACATTTAAGTTTGTGGGTGTAACGTGAAAAAATGTGGAAAAGTTCACATTGTGTAAGTATCTTTTCAAGGTGTATATATATACAGTACGGACCAAAAGTTTGGACACACCTTCTCATTTAAAGATTTTTCTGTATTTTCATGACTATGAAAATTGTACATTCAAACTGAAGACATCAAAACTATGAATTAACACATGTGGAATTATATACTTAGCAAAAAAGTGTGAAACAACTGAAATTATGTCTTATATTCTAGGTTCTTAAAAGTAGCCACCTTTTGCTTTGATGACTGCTTTGCACATTCTTGGCATTCTCTTGATGAGCTTCAAGAGTTAGTCACCGGAAATGGTCTTCCAACAATCTTGAAGGAGTTCCCAGAGATGCTTAGCACTTGTTAGCCCTTTTGCCTTCACTCTGCGGTCCAGCTCACCCCAAACCATCTTGATTGGGTTCAGGTCTGGTGACTGTGGAGGCCAGGTCATCTGGCGTAGCACCCCATCACTCTCCTTCTTGGTCAAATAGCCCTTACACAGCCTGGAGGTGTGTTTGGGGTCATTGTCCTGTTGAAAAATAAATGATGGTCCAACTAAACGCAAACCGGATGGAATAGCATGCCGCTGCAAGATGCTGTGGTAGCCATGCTGGTTCAGTATGCCTTCAATTTTGAATAAATCCCCAACAGTGTCACCAGCACAGCACCCCCACACCATCACACCTCCTCCTCCATGCTTCACAGTGGGAACCAGGCATGTAGAGTCCATGCGTTCACCTTTTCTGAGTCGCACAAAGACATGGTGGTTGGAACCAAAGATCTGAAATTTGGATTCATCAGACCAAAGCACAGATTTCCACTGGTCTAATGTCCGTTCCTTGTGTTCTTTAGCCCAAACAAGTCTCTTCTGCGTGTTGTCTGTCCTTAGCAGTGGTTTCCTAGCAGCTATTTTACCATGAAGGCCTGCTGCACAAAGTCTCCACTTAACAGTTGTTGTAGAGATGTGTCTGCTGCTAGAACTCTGTGTGGCATTGACCTGGTCTCTAATCTGAACTGCTGTTAACCTGTGATTTCTGAGGCTGGTGACTTGGATAAACTTATCCTAAGAAGCAGAGGTGACTCTTGGTCTTCCTTTCCTGGGGCGGTCCTTATGTGAGCCAGTTTCTTTGTAGCG
The DNA here is from genome assembly GCF_051348905.1 of Ranitomeya variabilis. Classification (NCBI taxonomy): domain Eukaryota; kingdom Metazoa; phylum Chordata; class Amphibia; order Anura; family Dendrobatidae; genus Ranitomeya; species Ranitomeya variabilis. Next base: position 531,705,361 of record NC_135235.1, on the reverse strand, counting down.
CTTGATGGTTTTTGCCACTGCACTTGGGGACACTTTCAAAGTTTGCCCAATTTTTCGGATTGACTGATCTTCATTTCTTAAAGTAATGAAGGCCACTCGTTTTTCTTTACTTTTCTTGCCATAATACAAATTCTAACAGTCTATTCAGTAGGACTATCAGCTGTGTATCCACCAGACTTCTGCATAACACAACTGATGGTCCCAACACCATTTATAAGGCTAGAAATCCCACTTATTAAACCTGACATGGCACACCTGTGAAGTGAAAACCATTCCCGGTGACTACCTCTTGAAGCTCATCAAGAGAATGCCAAGAGTGTGCAAAGCAGTCATCAAAGCAAAAGGTGGCTACTTTTAAGAATCTAGAATATAAGACATAATTTCAGTTGTTTCACACTTTTTTGTTAAGTATATAATTCCACATGTGTTAATTCATAGTTTTGATGCCTTCAGTGTGAATGTACAATTTTCATAGTCATGAAAATACAGAAAAATCTTTAAATGAGAAAGTGTGTCCAAACTTTTGGTCCGTACTGTATATATATGTGCATTATATGTATCCCCAAAATGCACCTATTAAATAAAGTAAACTCATAGCACAAAAAAAAGTCCTTAACCGCTTCACACCTGAGCCTGTTTACATCTTCATGACCAGGCCAAATTTTACAATTCTGACCAGTGTCACTTTAGAAGGTAATAACTCTGGAATGCTTCAACAGATCCCACTAATTCTGAGAATGTTTCTTCGTGACATATTGCACTTCAAGATAGTGGTACAATTTGTTCGATATGACTTTTGCCATTTTCAAACTTTTAAATTTTATATCCTTAAATCAGAGAGCTATGTCACACAACATAGTTAACAAATAACATTTGCCACATGTCTACTTTGCATCAGCACAATTTTTGCAAGATAATTTTTTTTGTTAGGAAGTTATAAGGGTTAAAAGTTGACCAGCGATTTCTCATTTTTCCAACAAAATTAACTAAAAAATTTGTAGCGACCACATTACATTTGAAGTGACTTTGAGGGGTTTATATGACAGAAAATACCCAAAAGTGACACCATTCTAAAAACTGCACTCCTCAAGGTGTTCAAAATCCTATTCAAGAAGTTTATAAACCCTTCAGGTGCTTCACAGAATTTAAAGGAATGTGTAAGAAAAAATGAACATTTAACTTTTTTGTCACAAAAATGTTACTTTAGAACTTATTTTCACAAAGGTAACAGGAGAAAATGGCCCCCAAAAATTTGTTTTGCAAAATCTCCTGAGCACGCCGATACCCCAAATGTGGGGGAAAAATATTCTTTGGGTTCACGGCAGGGCTCAGAAAGGAAAGAGGGTCATTTGACTTTTTGAAAAAAAAAATTTGATGGAATAATTAAATTAGTGGACGTCATGTCGAGTTTGCAGAGCCACTGATGTGCCTAAACTGTGGAAATCCCCCACAAGTCACTCCATTTTGGAAACTAGACCCCTTAGAGAACGTATCTAGATATGTGGTGAGCACCTTAAATCCCCAGGTGCTCACCACATAAATGAACATTTAACTTTTTTGTCACAAAAATGTTACTTTAGAACTTATTTTCACAAAGGTAACAGGAGAAAATGGCCCCCAAAAGTTTGTTTTGCAAAATCTCCTGAGCACGCCGATACCCCAAATGTGGGGGAAAAATATTCTTTGGGTTCACGGCAGGGCTCAGAAGGGAAAGAGCGTCATTTGACTTTTTGAAAAAAAAAATTTGATGGAATAATTAAATTAGTGGACGTCATGTCGAGTTTGCAGAGCCACTGATGTGCCTAAACTGTGGAAATCCCCCACAAGTCACTCCATTTTGGAAACTAGACCCCTTAGAGAACGTATCTAGATATGTGGTGAGCACCTTAAATCCCCAGGTGCTTCACAGAAGTTTATAACCTTGAGCAGTGAAAATTTAAAAAAAAAAATCACATTTTTCCCACAAAAATGTCCTTTTAGCCCCAATTTTTTATTTTCTCAAGGTTAACAGGAGAAAATGGACCCCAAAATTTGTTGTGCAATTTCTTCTGCGTACGCAGATATCCCATATGTGGGGGAAAACTACTGTTTGGGTGCACGGCAGTGCTCAGAAAGGAAGGAGTGATGTTTTGGAACACAGACTTTGATGGAATAGTGTGAGGGAGTCATGTCGCATTTGGAGAGCCCCTGATGTGTCTAAACAGTGGGAAAACCCCACAAGTGACCACATTTTGAAAACTAAAAACTTTCCAGAAACAAGCAGCAGTGGATGTTGCTAAGTGAAAACTGCAAACTGCTGTTAGTGACCAGTAAATTATAGTGACGAGTACTTTGTAGTGCTCATACATTGTGCCCAGCTCAAGCACCTGTAAAGTAGGTGGGCTCTCATTGATACAGAAATGCCAAACATGTGGGCGCTAACTGCAGTGTAGGTACACTGTGGTGCTCAGAAGGGAGAAAGGCATTTGTATTTGGAGAAGTAGAATTTGCTGAATTTGCTTTGGGGGCGAGGAGGCATTTTGCTTTTCCAGAGCCTTTGTACTACAAGTAAAGTGGAAGTCCCTTATATTTCCGCTAACAGATGATGGACCTGAGTGGGGACTTGCTTTTTTGTGGATTGAGTTTTCACCCTTTTACTTTGTTCCACTATGGGACTTTAATTGTACTGACAGACAAACTTGCTTCATCATGCTCTGAGCATGATCAAGCAACTTTGCTAGCTCTGGTGACCCGGATGTTGTCATGACATACCACCATAGCAACGATAGGGACGTCATCGCGGGGTCTCCAATCTAAGGGCAGGGGTGCTTTCTTCCCTCTGCCTACTCCCAAAATGCTGTGATCAAGTTTGATTTCAGCATTTAGGGGGTTAAAGTGTCAGGATTGGTGCGGAACCGCTCCTGGCACTAGGTGCCCGGTGTCAGCTGTCAGAATCACCTGACACCTAGCGGGGATGAAAATCACCTGGACGTTTCCATATGTCCAAGGTTGATAAAAACCAGGGTATAATGAGCCCCATATAATGCTCCATATAGTATAATGAGCACCATATATTGCTCCATGCATAATGAGCCCCATATAATGCTCCATACAGTATACAATGGGCCCCATATAATGCTCCAGTATATGATGGGCCCCATATATTGCTCCATACATAATGGGCCCAATATAATGCTCCATAAAGTATATGATGGACCCCATACAGTATAGTGAGCCCCATATGATGCTCTTAACATTAAAAAAATGAAATACTCACCTCTCCTCGCTGGCTGCTGTCCTGCTCCGGACTCCTCAGCATTGGCCTCTACTAGCTCTCTGCATTGTGACTGTTCATAGCAGAGGGCGAAAACTGGTCACATCATCGTGCCCTATGACCTGAAACGTCACAGTCAGAAGACGCCGCAGCGGTGGAATGGGAGAAGTAAATATCGTAAGTACCAGGGCCCGAGCAAGATGGAGGCCCACTCACGGGCGCTTGCACTGGCACCGACACTGGGCCTGCATAGTGTAGTGCACCTATATCCCCAAGTGGGATCCCCCGCCTGCTCAGGGCCTCGGCGCTTGTCCGGGTGCTGACGCCGGCCCTGAACCTTGGTTAAAGTTATCTGAGCACATAAATCTTTATGGATGCCCAAAATTTTGCATCAGCCCATTTTCCTTTTTTTTACTTTTAAAATTTTAAAAATAACTATATGTATATTTATATATATATATATATATATATATATATATATATATACTGTATATATATATATATATATATATATATATATATATATATATATATATATATATATATATATATACATATTGTAGTGCAGCGGTAGCACACTTATACAGTGATGAGGCAGTGAACCAGCAATGTTCAAAAACACAAGTCTCTTTTTTTGTTCAACTCACAGCAATACGCAGAACACGATATCCTCTGGATCGCAGCTGGCAACCATATCCTCCAGATTGCAGCCGATAAACAAGCCAGTCCACCTCCAAGACCAGTTGCTGTGGGCGACTGCACCACTGTGTACACTGTGGATGTCAGGCCTTCCAGTTCCGCTTGCCTGTGTTGCCTGACACAGGTGTAGCTCTGCAGAGCTATCTGCTCTGCACACTTGCCAGATCCGAACTGACTCTGACCCCAACACTGATACACCCAACCCTCTGCTTCAGAGGTTTTTACAAGGGAACCTGTGGCCTTAGGCCACATGGAAAACCCGGTCCGGGGAGGAAATGGACTACCCCACTACCATCCTGTAGTCTGTTTCAAAAATAAAAGCCCAGCAGGTTTTCTTCAGATCTGCCATGGACAGATAGTCTGTCCAAGACCAACACTCACTTTTAATCTGCATTGCAATCACAGTTACGCCTGTGACTGCAATGCACTCCCATGGCCTCAATATGTCTCCGTGCGCATCCTGGGGGAAAAACTAAGGGACCCTCACATTTGATACCGGTCACTGCCTCACATATCCCCCCTCTGTTCAAACCTGTGGGGTTGAACACTTGTTACCCCACATGGGGCGTGACAGGGCATCCACATGTCCCTGTGACACCCCCACCAGACACTGTACTGAGAAACCAAAGTAGGGACCGAAACCATCAGTTGATGCAAGCATCCCTTCCCTTTGCATTTCTCCCTCATACTTTGTACCCGACGAACCACCTCCTCGTTCTCCGATGCAGACAACACGCCCCCTTTCCTGACTGACAGTAGACTTGGGCCAGTTTCGGGTGGCCTTGACCCTATTTATTTGGGGTTTACTAACCCCGAAGCTGATCCCGTAACCTAAGTACCTGCCTTCGGGCACTTGGTACCGTTTCCTCCATACCCTTACCCATGCCTCGGGTACTACATCACGCCGAAACACTGAGGTCCACCCCGGCAACTCCGGGCATACATCTGTACCACATCGCACCCAAACCCAAGCCTTCGATCGCCACTGATCAGCAAGAGCTCTATCCATTTTACCCTGATTCCTGGCCACATCCTTGGCCGGTGCCAGAGGGTTCATCGTGGGTACGACCCTAGTTGTCTCCGCGACCACACACTCCCGGTTCCTCCAGGCTTGCGTCTCTGCATGGGACCCTGAAACTGAACTGTCCCGAACTTACCAGAGGACATTTCCAGCTTGGTGATCGGTGGAGTCTCCTCGACCTCTCCTGCCACAACCTCTAGGGGGAACCTATCGGGGTTACACTCTGCCCTAGGTTGGCGACCCCTATGGCAGATATCACTGACTTGGGATCCTTGGGTTCTGTGCCCGGAACACCATTCACCTTGGGAGGGTTGACCCTGGTCTCTCACAGAGACCAGAACAGGGGCAAGTCTTTTCCCAACACAGTCCCATATGGAAGGGTCTTCACCACTCCCACCACATATTTAATGTCCCAACACGGTGTGGAAAAATTAACCTCCGTGGTCGGGTACTCTCGGATTTCCCCATGAATACCCATCACCTCCACTTTCCGTCCTTTGGGGTTGTCCCTGGCAACAAGGGACCCATGGACCAAAGTTACTACCTGAGTCAAGGAGAGCCTCTGTTTGGTACCCATTCACGAGTACCTGGCACCACTGGGGTTCGCTGTCGGCAGAGCCAGTAGTGGTGGTACAGATTGGCTGTGCATACATAGTCCTTGGGCTCAGATATGTTATGCTCTGTGGACAAAAGGAAAATGAAGGTTTCTGGAGAAGTTCTTGAAACCTTGAGATTGCTGATATTGTTTAGTTCTCAAGACCTCAGACAGTTCATTTCTCCTCTTTCTGTTCTCTGTGCTTAGTGTGGTACACACAGACACACAATGCAAAGATTGAGTCAACTTTTCTCCTTTTTATCTGATTTCAAGTGTGATTTTCATTTTGCCCACACCTGTTACTTGCCACAAGTGAGCATGAACGAACATCACATGCTTGAAAGAAAATGTACCCACAATTTTGGAAAGGTGCCAACATTTTTGGGGTTTTGTGTGAAATTATGTCCATTTTACATTTTTTCCCTGTTTTTTTTAGTTGTTCTAATACACACAAAGGAAATAAAGATTTGTATAAAAAATATGTGTCGTTGCAATAATTTTGCTTGTTCCTGGTGTGCAGTGGTTAATACCAACCAAGGATGTGCAGCGCCCCAGAGTCCTGGTCGTTGCAGTACTGTGGCTCCGCCACTAAGGGGAGCTATGGTACTTCTGATGGCACTGAAGGAGTTCATCTGACCAGGTATCACAGACACCAATACATTTCACAGCCGGGCCACCAGGGGGAGCTAAGGGTTCTATTCACTAGGCCACTCCCCACCATTGAGGGTAAACTGGGGGTCAGGCAGGAAGTTAGACAGAAAGCTGACTGGGTTGGAACCAGGCAACACCTTGTGGCAGAGGGTGTTGTGGGAGAAGATTCGGTAGGGTCCCTGTCAGGGGTGGGATCCTGACAGAGGCTTGGCAATTTGAGCGAACGTAACGGGACCGTGCCTGCTCAGTATAGCGGCGGTACCCAAGAAGGGACTGGAAGCGAGATAGATTGTGCTGAGTGAGAAACGAGATCAAAGCAACAAGGAGAATACCAGTAGGAGTCGTGCTGTAAGACCGAGGCAACATCCTACTGAGGCGCACAACCGGCGGCCGGAACGCCGAGGGAGTATTACAATATTCAGCTTCAAGCAATACTCTAAACCAACGGCAGGACAGTCAGTCTAAGGCGGGCTGTCTCAACTAAATCACCTATGCAGTCTTGGGGGGCAACCTGTGGAGAGGGGCGAATCTAGGGTCCCGGAAGAGCTCCGAGCCTACCCGTCATACGGGTGCCGTTCCAACCGTAACATCAGGGAGGGACGGAGGATTAGCAGAACATCATCTAATCGAGTTGTGAGGGAACTTAAGAAACGGACACAACAGTTGTGGGGACTTTCCGTAAGCACAGCAGGGAAGGACCACAACACATAGCGCTAGGAGGTAGGCGCAGATTTCCACCTGTTAAGAGAACTCTGGAGGTGCCATTGGACCGGCCGGACTTGCGCAGCCTGGTTATCCAGATTCCGGACTGAGGACCCAGAGATCTTCAGTAAAGAGGTAAAGAGACTGCAACTTGGTGTCCTCGTTATTTACTACAATCTACACTGCACCGCAACATCACCGACATCTATCACTGTACGCCCCTCGGCAGGGTCACGGACCGGGCCTAGCCACCGTGACAACCCCAGAGCAGAGACTCAGAGGCCCGGTACCGGGTACCCCTCGGCCCTGCGGCAGTGGGGGCGCTACAGATGATCTAAGGTTATTGGTATCTAAGGCTCATTGATGTGTGCAGCAGGCGAAGGACTGCTGTAGCAGAAGTTAGGGCTTCGTGTAATAAAAAAGTGTCAGATAATGTAGTGCATCTCAGCTTGTTGTGAATGAGGCTGTGTAGGACACAATATATTAATGTTATGGCTGATGAGGGTTACATTTTGTGCATGAAAAGAGGTCGGGGCAGAGTGCCACTATGGGTCCCATCGTACGCTAGCCCTTCTATACTGCAGGCATCCTCTGTCTCTCCTATAGTGTTCAATTCACATATCTCCATCTCTCCAAAATCCATCTGTGGACCTGATGATGGTCAGAGTCAATGACCAAATTGTTGTACCCTCATTTTTGGATTGCAAGTAAATTTCCTACTATCTCATATCTATATCAGTGCTGTAAGTTTGCACTGAACACATAATTGAAGGGAGATATGTAACACAGATGTACTTATCCTCAGTGGTGTAAGCTCGAAAGCAAGCTGGAGCACCTATCGTGCTGAAGGTGTTAATAAGGTGTGGCCAGGGCCGGGTTTACAAGCAGTCAGAGACATGGGTGCCACTGGCTGCTCACATATTCCCATCCTGGAGTGTGGTACAGTGGATACAAGGAAGTCCAAGTGTATCATTATTGCACAGTGTGTGGAGGTAAGAAGGCCTCCTATGTGATGTCTCCAGACTGAGTTTGTGTGCTAGATGCTATCCAGCATGAGTGTGTACTGTGGAGCAGGGCGGTAGCCATGGGCAAGATACTCGTCTTTTTCGCCCCGACTCGTTAATTGAAGGTGTGGGTCCTGGTTGGGTGTGTGGACGTGTACTGTGGGGGCACTACGCCCTTGCAGGCCGCATGTAACCGTTAACTATGGTTGGCCAGGACCAGATGTTTGACAATGAGGGAGACCACCAGTCAAAAATAAACTTTTTACTCAATGACAACTTGGGGGGGACTAAATACAGTATATAGCAGGTACACAACTTGAACGTTTCCTTCACAATATGTAGCATTTTTCACATACAGTTACAATTCCTTCTTCTTTACTCTCTTGTTCCTTATCTTCACTGTTTCACTTTATATCACCACAGCCCAGCTCGGTACTACAATCCAGTTAGCAGGAATGCTATTCTCAAGCCGCAGTTATGCATCTTCTTTCCCCTCTAGGGAACTATATTGCTAGTATGACCAGTACATATCTCCTCTGTTCCTGACTATTTTGAACTCTCACTCAGGGCACTCTCTTCCTCTTGCAATCTCTGTCCTGTCTAGACCCGTTACCTCTGTGAGTTATAAACTTTGGGCCGTACACTGCTAGGCGTCCTGACCCAGGACTTCTCTCCTACTTTCCGCTGGGATCTTGCTATCATATTTCTCAGTCTCCTCTCACATTAGTGACACCCACGTCATGCACCAATGCTCACTGATTAGACCTTAGGTCTGCTTACTACGCACACTGTGCCCTTTCTGACGCTCTTACAGGAAACTGTTCCTTCATCTTAGCCTTTCCCACTATGGGCTAGTCCCAATCATTAGCTCTAACTTTCCCCGCTGTTAGGCCACACACAACATTAACATCAATAATACAAGTCAGAATTCACATTACACAAGATAATATTACACTTGTTCTACAAGGGGGAATGTAGGGGATTGTAGGCAATCAGTCCATCTCCTTACAAGTGTACAAGACCAACACCAAAGTGCCGTTACATGGACTATTTACTTTGTGTTTGTCTGCACTGAAAAGACGTTTATTTCCTTTGCTTGAGGCATGGTTTATGGAGCCTGGACGTTTTTACTTTAACTGCTACCCGTGCCTACCTCAAATTGCAACCGAGTGAGTAGAAACCTTACAGTGCCTAGTTCTTTGGATGTACATGATTAGTGAAAGGACATTTACCAGTGGTAGCAAACCAAGTACACACCCTAAAGACTAAACAAGATAAGGATACATTTTTCTTTATTTATGTCTATTTCTGCAACTATTTTTTTTTTTTGCTGAAATGTATAACAATTTAAGGCCACATTCACAAGTTCAGTATTTGGTCAGTATTTTACATCAGTATTTGTAAGCCAAAACCAGGAGTGGAACAATCAGAGGTAAAGTATAATAGAAACACATCACCACTTCTGTATTTATCACCCACTCCTGGTTTTGGCTTACAGATACTGATGTGAAATACTGACCAAATACTGAATGTGGGAACATGGCCTAAAAGAGAAAAAGGAGTAAGATGGACTAAGTCAAAGATTTCAGATGCAAAAATCTAATAATCGATAGGTATAACTTTTATATAAATACAGTGAACCCTCTCCAATAAACCTCCTCTTTCACAAAACAAGCCTCTTACCCGGAACAGATTTCCATAGGCACATGTTCAGTTCCCTTATACTGTATATTATACACGTGTACCATCCTCTTTCAGAAAATCACTTTTCCACGCAGGTTTCACGGCATCTCCAAATGTCCTAATACAATGTTTAAAACCTGGCTTTCTCAACCAGACAACCCTTCTAACTTCCTCAATCAGACAACCTTCTAACTTCATATACCTGTTTGCTGATATAATAGATCATTTCATAATTTGTGCATTGTTTCTTCTCATATGTAATCTTTGACTCTCAGAGTGAAAGTGAGCGAGCTTTGACAAGATGCTGTATACTGTGAATCTACACAACCTTCAACCTTTAGAACTGGATAATAAAAAAACTAATGCTGTAAATAAATGGCAATCATAAAAAGTAACTCGTAGCCACTGAGCAGGTCTGATCTTTAACCTAGTCAGACAATTAATATCAGATTCATTACTAATTATGTGATCCACTTGGACTATGTTGTTTATTAAAGCTAATGTATTTCATTGCTGTGGTCTTTCCATGCCATATGATATGTGTGTTGTCTGCCTATGATGCAAACCACTTGACGCTTTCCTATATTCCTGTGTATTTATGCAGCAACTCAGATCCTATGTTCTTTACTATTTTAGAAACATGATATTTGCGATAGTCTAGACATGCCAGGGTAACAACACCTGCCGGTGGGGAGCAGCGCAAAGGAAATTAATGCAGTGCTGCGGTTCATCTATATATAATGAACAGGCATTAATAGCTAAAGGAGGAGCCCAAGGCATTTATGCAGCTGTCAGATCTAAATGGCATTCAGATCACACAGCAGGTGATAAATTAACTCTATAGAGATGTCAGACATATACAACATACGTGTACAAATATATCAGAAAGAGATGTCTTGGATGAATACTATTAGGGAGTTTTATTGTAAGCAGTTTCGTAAATAAAATATTAATCGAATCAAAAGAATAAACGATCCTGATAACAACTCTATAGGGAAATACAATTTATACTACTGCCCTAGAATTGTCATCATCAGAATCTCCACCATTTATATCAGTCTGTATTCTGTAATTATGGTTCTCAGAGATGCAGCCATCAACGTTTCAGGACAACCCTTTCACAGAATACAGACTACTGTAAAAGACATCTGTGTTCTGCTAATGGTAGTAAAGTCTAAATTACTTGTAAATAGGACGATTTCGGTATTAAAGAAATGACCATCAGCACGACTTATAATTGACCTGAGATATAAGTGAATAGTATCACCTGACAGGTGAAAATGAAACCGCTGTCAACTGTACGCCATACCTGACACCCTGCTGCACCAATCACGATCAGTGTTGGCACCAACCATGGCAGTTTAGTCCCTTTAAATGCTGCTGTCAATATAGATTACGACATCTAGATGGTGTGACAAGATTACTGGCAAAGTACTGGATGGGGATATGTATCACTGAGGATGTTAGCTTTATTGCTACGAACATGGGGGAAAATGCTGCAGCACACGAAGTGCTGAGAACGGTTAATCGGCCATGTTTTTTTTGTAAACATCTGAAGAGTGGGTGCGAGTCTGTTCACCATATCTCCACCCTAGGGTGGGTCTAGATGGTAAATGGTCAACCTTTTGAATCATTCAGTGTTTGGTGTGCCCGGAGAAGAGAGTTCCAGTGCTGTGTTTGTGGTAAAGAAAGCTGAACCCTGTTGTTTACCCTGAGTGGATGGATCCCCGCAGCCACATAGACTGTACTGCGTGTCATTTTTTTTGTTTTCCATTATGCCAGAAAGGTTGTGTTTATTTTGTTGAACTTTGCACTGGCTTATGTCGTACTGTTTTAACAAACCAGAAGAAGATTCAAACGAGAAATGTTCCTGTGTCTACCTGTATGAGAAGTCGAGTGAGCCAATCGGCACTCTGATTGTGATTGTGTGGTCCTGATTAGTGATGAGCGAGTATGCTCGTTACTCGAGTTTCTCCGCGCATGCTCGGGTGGTCTCTGAGTATTTCAGTGTGCTCGGGGATTTAGTTTATGTTGATGCAGCTGTATGATTTGAGGCTGCTAGACAGGCTGAGTACATGTGGGGATTTCCTGTTTGTTAGGCAATCCCCACATGTATTCAAGCTGTCTAGCAGCCGCAAATTATGCAGCTGCGTCGACATAAACTAAATCTCCAAGCACACTGAAATACTCGGAGACCACCCGAGCATGGTCAGAGAAACTCGAGTAACAAGAATGCTCGCTCATCACTGGTCCTGATGTTTGCCATGCAGTTCACAGCCAAATAACGGCCTTAGAGATTGCCGGCTATAGTGACCTTTTCAGAAGTTAGCAACATTTAGGTAGTAAAAATAATGTATTCCTTTCCTGGCATGCCACTCTGCATTAATTCCTAAACAGCACCTGAAGCGTTAATAAACTACTTGACAGCAGTTTTGAATATGTTAAGGGGTGCTGTTTTTAAAATGGTATCACTTTTTAGGGGTTTTCCAATATATAGGTCCACCAAAGTCTCTTCAAAACTGAATAGAACACTAGAAAAATACGTTTTGAAAATTTCCTTGGAGAAGTGAAAAATTGCTGCTACAGTTTTAAAGCTTTTAACATCCTAATAAAAAAAGAACATTTTACAGATGCTACTGATGTAAAGAAGACATGAGGGAAATGTTATTTACTAATTACTGTATTTTGTTATAGTATGACTATCTGGATTAAAGGGATAATCATTAAAAGTTTGGCAAGTGCAAATTTTTTGAAATTTTTGACAAATCTCTGATATTTGTATAAATAAGCAATGCAAAACAAATCAACCTAACTGTACTATTATCATAAAATATATGCCACAAAAAAACTGTCTCAAAAGCACTGGGATATGTTGAAACATTCCAAAACAGCTGCAAGTTGCTTGGGATACGTCTCTATCAGTTTTGTACATCAAGAGACTGAAATTCTTGCCTATTCTTCCTTGGCAAACAGCTCGAGCTCAGTGAGGTTTGATGGAGATCGTTTGTGAACAGCAGTTTTCAGCTCTTTCCACAGATTCTCGATTGGATTGAGGTCTGGACTTTGACTTGGCCATTATAACACCTGGATACGTTTATTTGTGAACCATTCCATTGTAGATTTTGCTTTATGTTTGGGACCATTGTCTTGTTGGAAAACAAATCTTCGTCCCAGTCTCAGATCTTTTGCAGACTTCAACAGGTTTTCTTCAAGAATGGCCCTGTATTTGGCTCCATCCATCTTCCCATCAATTTTAACCATCTTCCCTGTCCCTGCTGAAGAAAAGCAGGCCCAAACTATGATGCTGCCACCAGCATGTTTGACAGTGGGGATGGTGTGTTCAGGGTGATGAGCTGTGTTGCCTTTACGCCAAACATATCGTTTGGCATTGTTACCAAAAAGTTTGATTTTGGTTTCATCTGACCAGAGCACCTTCTTCCACATGTTTGGTGTGTCTCACAGGTGGCTTGTTGCAAACTTTAAAGTACACTTTTTATGGATATCTTTGAGAAATGGCTTTCTTCTTGCCACTCTTCCATAAAGGCCAGATTTGTGCAGTGTATGACTGATTGTTGTCCTATGGACAGACTGTCCCACCTCAGCTGTAGATCTCTGCAGTTTTTCCAGAGTGATCATGGGCCTCTTGGCTGCATCTCTGATCAGTCTTATCCTTGTTTGAGATGAAAGTTTAGAGGGACAGTTGGATCTTGGTAGATTTGCAGTGATACTCCTTCCATTTCAATATGATCGCTTGCACAGTGCTCCTTGGGATGTTTAAAGTTTTGGAAATCATTTTGTATCCAAATCCAGCTTTAAACTCCTCCACAACAGTATCACGGACTTGCATGTTGTGTTCCTTGGTCTTCATGATGCTCTCTGTGCTTCAAACAGAACCCTGAGACTATCTCTGAGCAGGTGCATTTATACGGAGACTTGATTACACACAGGTGGATTATATTTATTATCATTAGGCATTTAGGACAACATTGGATCATTCAGAGATCCACAATGAACTTCTGGCGTGAGTTTGCTGGGCTGAAAGTAAAGGGGCCGAATAATATTGCACGCCCTACTTTTCAGTTTTTGAATTTCCACAAAAATTTAAAATAACCAATAAATTTCGTTCAACTTCACAATTGTGCTCCTCTTGTTGTTGATTCTTCACCAAAAAATTACATTTGGTATCTTTATGTTTGAAGCATGATATGTGGGAAAAGGTTGAAAAGTTCCAGGGGGCCGAATACTTTTGCAAGGCACTGTACTAACAAATGGCTCACAATACAATTTCTTTGTTTTTCCCGTGTTTGCTTGGGGTTCTTCACACAGTACAATACTAAACGGTCCTCTGGATTCCAATGAAACTGACTCTAGAGTGAATCTAAAAAAGAAAAAGTGGATTGTCAGCCCCATTGGAGACAGTGACTGATGTAAATCTAGACAATCACTGTAACGCACTGTTAAGAAATGTTGGCGCCACATAAAGGAAATAAAAATACTTTGATGTGGCTCCAATCCAAGTTGTCTCATTTACAAAAAATAAGTTTAATGCTCTGTCACAAAAATGTAAACTATGAGGGCCCCCCATTTAAGACAGTAATGTATTACTAGAGCAAAGAGCAGTCTACGCTACTACACCAATCTTCTTTCTCTGACAGACGTGTCGTGCCCATCCAGTAAACAGACACCAGTGCCAATAGGAATTATATAATACTTATTTATTCCTTTGGTGAAAGGTAAGAATCATATATTGCTGGAGTTAACCCTATAGGTTAGAGCCAAGTGCTGTTCCCAAACTTTCTGTGTACAGCTTATCTCTAGCCAACAATGTAATAAAATATATTTTGCAGCAATTTTTCCCATAATTATATTTACTTTGATCATATTTAGTGATAAACTGAAATTAAACCTAATAAATATAGGACGTTTATCTATGTGTCACAGACGATCAGTCATTTTTCCCTTTCCAACTCCTGACTGCCTCGTTTCTGACTGTCTGGCTGCAGCAGGAGCCTCCCCCCTTTAGCCTGTCTGTATTATGACAAAAAGATAGTGGAGCCCTGCTGCCTTGCTGCGCCCTAATTCCCCTTGAGCTGACCCACAACTGAAAAATTCAACAGATTGATTCTGCAAGATTTCTAAAACTGTTTGCTTTAGAAACTCGCAGAAATTTCTGAAAACTGAAACTGTGGGGAGAATCAGGGCCGGACTGGGACCAAAAAGCAGCCCTGGCACAAATAAAAATTCACCAGCCCACATACGAGTGTCGTAGAATCAAATCGTAAAGCACTGACAGGTTGTGCTGACTTTTTTGCTTTATTTGTTACACCAATCAAATGTGTCAAACCACTTTATATATGAAACCTGCAGTGGCCATAGGGGGAATAGAGATCAGATCAACACAGATGGGCTGCAGACTATCATCACACTGCAGAATATGCTAAAAAATACAGCACTGATCACACTCAAGTAACACACACTACAGATACCCCCCCCCCACACACACACACACTACAGATACCCCACACACACTACAGATACCCCACACACACACACACACACACTACAGATACCCCACACACACTACAGATACCACACACACACACACACACACACACACTACAGATACCCCACACACACACACACACACATACACTACAGATACCACACACACACTACAGATACCCCCCCACACACATACACTACAGATACCACACACATACACTACAGATACCCCCCCCACACACACACTACAGATACCCCCCCACACACACACTACAGATACCCCCCCACACACACACACACACACATACACTACAGATACCACACACATACACTACAGATACCCCACACTCGTCTGTGCTGCAGGAGAGGCCACTATACATGTGCAGCTCCTTCTGCTCACAGCATTCACTTTCCCAGCACCTCCCCCGATCTCTCCTTCTCTGTCGGGGCTGTGGACGAGAGAAGGAGAAGCTGTGACCATGAGGAATTGAGCTGCTTCTCTATCTGTCCCTGGGAGCTCAGCACACACAGGGAGATATTCCTGACCTTGCAGCTTGATTGCAGGCTCTCTCCCTCAGAGGCGCCCAGTGCAGGAAGACAGGAGCCCTGGCCAATCAGCTCTTCTATCAATCTGATGCTCATTGGCCAGTGTTCTTCTCCAGCATGGCACGCCCCTTTTTTGAATGGCTGAACCCGGCGCAGCAAAGAAAAAAAAATAATCAGTGTATAGAAAAATATTTGCACCCCCAGCCAACCAGTGGTACTGTGAGCAGGCGGCTACCCGTCCTCTGTCCCAAAATACACAGAAACTTACTGCTGCAGTCTCCCTATGTTCTGTCACTGCTATCAGGGACATCCTCAGTGTAAATACTTTCATGACCTGTCGCCGCACTAGACAGGAAGAAGAAGTGGGCGTCTGATGGCCTGATCACAAGCTGTAGTGGGAGGCATGGCCGGAGCAGCACAGCGTGGTCCCCCATCCTGTTCTATGTTACCTCACTGCAGCAGTAGTGATCAGGTCTCAGGAAATCAGCCGCCCACTTCCTCCTTTCTAGTGCAGCGCGATCAAGTGCGCAAGGCAAGCAAATGCCGGCTGGCATGCTGGCTGCTGAAGTGAACTCCCACTGACAATGCTGAAGGGGCGATATCTCTTGCGGCCCATTACAAGGACCGGCCCTTCTGGCATTTGCCAGAAATGCCCTATGGCCAGTCCGGCCCTGGGGAGAATATTACCTCCTGTTCACTTTTAGCACTTATTCTAAATGTATTGTTCCTTTAGGCAGCTCAAGTATGCAAAAGATATTCAGCATCAATATTTTTTTTGCATGCCTAATTATGAGAACAGAACAAAGATATTCTGATTAGATTGCTTTATCTTAACAGAAGAAAATCTCGCTTACTCCATCCATACATTTGTTTGAGCTGCCTGCAAGTAAAAGAGCCCCTCTTCCAGTCATTTGGGCAAATGGTCTTAGCGTGGGGCCTGTCAAGTGCTTGTGACAGATTGAACTTGCAGAGTGGGAAACCTTTAGAGAATTACATTTCTGAAAAGCTCAGAAGAATAAAGGCAAATTGGAACTGGAGTTAAGACTTTGGAGAAGAATGTCTCCAGTTGAAGATTTACAGGTCAATACAAGCTCTAAACTGTTAGAAAAACGTTAGAAAATATCAGAAAAAGAAGCAAGTATGCTAGAAGTGATTAGACAGGAGGCACAAAATGAAAAAAAAATGTATGAAAAGCTATACGTGAAAAGTACACAAAGTGACAGATGCAGAAGTCTATAGTTCAGCAGAGGAACAGAGCCGCACTGAGCTGTTCAGAGATTGTTCTCAGGTTTCACGCTGCCAGCAAGACCATTTCATGGTTGCCAAAATATCAGTGTTGGAGAGTAAAAGCTCTGATGTAAACGGAGTATAACTGAGGTGCCAGAACCCATATTCTCTCTCTATAAAATACACATATACATATGGTAATATAGATCTTGGTCTTTGTAGAGATTTTTTCCAGTAACAGCGCTGTTATCTGCTGAGGTTCCACTATACCTACGATTAGGCTGCGCCACCGTAGTTGTAATCAGGTAAGGCTACTTTCACACTTGCGTCGGTACGGGTCCGTCGCTAAGCGTCTGGCCGACGTACCGACGCACGTTGTGAAATTTGTGCACGACGTGGGCAGCGGATGCAGTTTTTCAACGCATCCGCTGCCCATTCTGAAGTCCGGGGAGGAGGGGGCGGAGTTCCGGCCGTGCATGCGCGTTAGAAAATGGTGGACGCGATGTACGAAAAAACGTTCCCTTGAATGTTTTTTCATGATGACGGTCCGCCAAAACACGACGGATCCATTGCACGACGGACGCAATGTATGGCCATCCGTCGCGATTCTTCGCTAATACAAGTCTATGGGCAAAAAACGCATCCTGTGGGCACATTTGCAGGATCCGTTTTTTTGCCTAAAACAACGGATTGCTAAAAAAGCAAGTGTGAAAGTAGCCTTAGGGGCCCACTCAGACGTTTCTCCCCTTCTGAGCTGAACCCCTAGCTACACCTCTGATAGGATCCATAGAACTTCTACTGCTATTTTATACACAAAGCTATAGTATGTAGTATCTTGAAACTTGTACCTCTGTTTGCACTTCCCATTCCATACAGATGCTTATTCTGAAAGAAAAAAATGTTGTGCCGGCTCCCAAAATAATGTGTAAAAAAATTCATGATATACAGTTAGGTCCATATATATTTGGACAGAGACAACATTTTTCTCATTTTGGTTATAGACATTACCACAATTTAATTTTAAACAAAACAATTCAGATGCAGTTGAAGTTCAGACTTTCAGCTTTCATTTGGGTATCCATATTAAAATTGGATGAAGAGTTTAGGAGTTTCAGCTCCTTAACCTGTGCCACCCTGTTTTTTAAAGGGACCAAAAGTAATTGGACAATTGACTCCAAGGCTATTTCATGGACAGGTGTGGGCAATCCCTTCATTATGTCATTCTCAACTAAGCAGATAAAAGGCCTGGAGTTGATTTGACGTGTGGTGCTTGCATTTGGAAGGTTTTCCTATGAAGTAAACATGCGGTCAAAAGTGCTCTCCATGAAGGTGAAACAAGCCATTCTTAAGCTGTGAAAACAGAGAAAAAACCCATCCAAGAAATTGCTACAATATTAGGAGTGGCAAAATGTACAGTTTGGTACATCCTGAGAAGGAAAGAAAGCACTGGTGAGCTCATCAATGCAAAAAGACCTGGGCGCCCACGGAAGACAACAGTGGTGGGTGATCGCAGAATAATCTCCATGGTGAAGAGAAACCCCCTCACAACAGCCAACCAAGTGACCAACACTCTCCAGGAGGTAGGCGAATCAATATCCAAATCTATCATAAAGAGAAGACTGCATGAAAGTAAATACAGAGGGTTCACTGCACGGTGCAAGCCACTCATAAGTGTCAAGAATAAAAAGGCTAGACTGGACTTTGCTAAAAAACGTCTAAAAAAGCCAGCACGGTTCAGGAAGAACATTCTTTGGACAGATGAAACCAAGATCAACCTCTACCAGAATGATGGAAAGAGAAAAGTATGGCGAAGGCTTGGTACAGCTCATGATCCAAAGCATACCACATCATCTGTAAAACACGGCGGAGGCAGTGTGATGGCTTGGGCATGCATGGCTGCCAGTGGCACTGGGTCACTAGTGTTTATTGATGATGTGACACAGGACAGAAGCAGCCGAATGAATTCTGAGGTATTCAGAGCCATACTGTGTGCTCAGATCCAGCCAAATGCAGCAAAACTGATTGGTCGTCGTTTCATACTACAGATGGACAATGACCCAAAACATGAAGCCAAAGCAACCCAGGAGTCTATTAAAGCAAAGAAGTGGAATATTCTTGAATGGCCAAGTCAGTCACCTGATCTCAACCCAATTGAGCATGCATTTCACTTGTTAAAGACTAAACTTCAGACAGAAAGGCCCACAAACAAACAGCAACTGAAAACCACCGCAGTGAAGGCCTGGCAGAGCATCAAAAGGAGGAAACACAGCGTCTGGTGATGTCCATGAGTTCAAGACTTCAGGCAGTCATTTCCAACAAAGGGTTTTCAACCAAGTACTAGAAATGAACATTTTATTTAAAATTATTGAATCTGTCCAATTACTTTTGGTCCCTTTAAAAACAGGGTGGCACATGTTAAGGAGCTGAAACTCCTAAACCCTTCATCCAATTTTAATGTGGATACCCTCAAATGAAAGCTGAAAGTCTGAACTTCAACTGCATCTGAATTGTTTTGTTTAAAATTCATTGTGGTAATGTCTATAACCAAAATGAGAAAAATGTTGTCTCTGTCCAAATATACACTCACCGGCCACTTTATTAGGTACACCTGTCCAACTTCTTGTTAACACTTAATTTCTAATCAGCCAATCACATGGCGGCAACTCAGTGCATTTAGGCATGTAGACATGGTCAAGACAATCTCCTGCAGTTCAAACCGAGCATCAGTATGGGGAAGAAAGGTGATTTGAGTGCCTTTGAACGTGGCATGGTTGTTGGTGCCAGAAGGGCTGGTCTGAGTATTTCAGAAACTGCTGATCTACTGGGATTTTCACGCACAACCATCTCTAGGGTTTACAGAGAATGGTCCGAAAAAGAAAAAAAATCCAGTGAGCGGCAGTTCTGTGGGCGGAAATGCCTTGTTGATGCCAGAGGTCAGAGGAGAATGGGCAGACTGGTTCGAGCTGATAGAAAGGCAACAGTGACTCAAATCGCCACCCGTTACAACCAAGGTAGGCCTAAGAGCATCTCTGAACGCACAGTGCGTCGAACTTTGAGGCAGATGGGCTACAGCAGCAGAAGACCACACCGGGTACCACTCCTTTCAGCTAAGAACAGGAAACTGAGGCTACAATTTGTACAAGCTCATCGAAATTGGACAGTAGAAGATTGGAAAAACGTTGCTTGGTCTGATGAGTCTCGATTTCTGCTGCGACATTCGGATGGTAGGGTCAGAATTTGGCGTAAACAACATGAAAGCATGGATCCATCCTGCCTTGTATGGAGCATCTTTGGGATGTGCAGCCGACAAATCTGCGGCAACTGTGTGATGCCATCATGTCAATATGGACCAAAATCTCTGAGGAATGCTTCCAGCACCTTGTTGAATCTATGCCACGAAGAATTGAGGCAGTTCTGAAGGCAAAAGGGGGTCCAACCCGTTACTAGCATGGTGTACCTAATAAAGTGGCCGGTGAGTGTATATGGACCTAACTGTATGAGATATTGGTCGATATTTTGGCCAAGATATGCAAACTCACAACCCAACGTCAAGGTTCCTACATTAAACTTAAAGCAAAGCAACCAAAAGAGAAATAAAAAATCTTCCAAAAATTCAAGAATTAACCCAGTAAAAAGGGCAGCAGTATGTACATACCAAGGTCTCAGAACTATTGCACAAACCCATATAGTAAAGATGCTTGTATAGGGTGCAAAATATCGACCAATACCTCATATATTATGAATGTTTTTGTACATAATTTTTTAGGGTGCAGCCAAGTCTTTTTGGCCTTGTAAGCTAGTGTATCTCTTTTCATGGGGTGCACTTAGATAGCGCTAGACAGCCCACCTAATCAAATAGTATGGGTGTCACCAATAGGCTTTAAACCAGACTCTGTGCATTACTTGTGTGTGACCATCACCTTATACAAGCCGATTTTGTGTAATTTAATACTAAGCAATCACACATTCCATGAATTGGTAGGTTGTGTGGTGTTGTTTAATCAGTATTTTGCACTTGTGTTGCTGCCATTTTACTATACGGGTTCTGAGACACAGGCAGGTATACTGCTGTCCATTTTTAAGATAGAAGAAAAAGGATTCGTTCCAGCTCCCAAGAATAAAATTCCAATTCTTTATTAATCCATGTTAAAATTACAGGCTGTATTACTCTCCATTGTGCGGTAGGGAACGAGCTACGCGTTTCGATCTCAACAGATCTTTATCAAAGCTACAAATGAATAAACATTTGACTTCATATAGCCACAATATTGTGGCTATATGAAGTCAAATGTTTATTCATTTGTAGCTTTGATAAAGATCTGTTGAGATCGAAACGCGTAGCTCGTTCCCTACCGCACAATGGAGAGTAATACAGCCTGTAATTTTAACATGGATTAATAAAGAATTGGAATTTTATTCTTGGGAGCTGGAACGAATCCTTTTTCTTCTATCTGCATGATACCACGCACATCAACGTGGAAGTTCCGTGCACCTGCTGCGGCTGCCTGGTGAGCTGGCTTTTTGTTTTTTTCTTGTGTCCATTTTTAACCCTGTTAATTCTTGAATTTTTGGAGGACTTTTTATTCTTCTTTTTGAGGCTTTGCTTTTAATTTCTCCCGGAAAACAGTAATCTTCAAGTCTGACCATAGATTCTCAATTGGATTAAGGTCTGGGCTTTGACTTGGCCACTCTAAAACATTTACATGTTTCCCCTTAAACTACTCAAGTGTTTATTTAGCAGTATTCTTTTGGTCATTGTCTTGTTGGAAGGTAAATTAGTCCCAATCTCCAATCACTGACAGACTGAAACAAATTTTGCTTAAGAATATCCATGTATTTCACACCATCCATCTTCCCCTTGACTTAGACCATTTTCCCTGTCCCTGCTACTGAAAAACATCCCCACAGCATGATGCTGCCACCACCATGTTTTTCTATGGTGATGGTGTTCTTGGGGTGATGAGCTGTATTGGTTTGGCGCCAGACCTAGAATTTACCTTGGTGGACAAAAAGTAACATTTTGGTCTCATCTGACCACAGCACCTTCCTCTATACATTTGGGGAATCTGAAACATGTCTTTTGGCAAACTCAAAACGAACCCTAGAATTTTTATGTGTAAGTACATGCTTTTTTTCTGCCCACCCTTCCATAAAGGCCACCTCTATGGAGTGTACAGCTTATTGTGGTCATATGGTCAGATACTCCAATATCTGCAGCTTATTCAATGTTACCTTTGGTCTCTATGCTGCTTCTCCAATTAATACTCTCCATGCCCGGGCTGAGAGTTGTGGTAGGTGGCCCTCTCTTGGCAGGTTTGCTGTGGAATCATGTTCATTTGATTTGATGGTGCTCCAGGGGATTGTCAAAGAATGGGATATTTTTTTATAACTCAATCGTGACTTCTCAACAACTTTGTCCCTTTCCTGTTTAGAGATTTCCTAGGTGTTCATGTTGGCGTTTGCTTAGTGGTGCCTTTTGCTTAATGATGTGCAGCCTCTGTGTCCTTTAAGAAAAGGTGTGTATATACCGACAGACCATGTGGCGCTTAGATTGCACACAGGTGGACTTCTTTTCACTAAGCATGTGGTTTATGAAGGTAATTGCTTGCACCAGAAATTTTTAGGGATACAAAAGGGTGAATACATATGCAAATGCCATTTTTTAGTTAATTTAACCCATAAATTTAATTTATGCCAATATTTTTCTCACTTAACTTCAACCAACTTAGACTATTTAGTGCTGACGTGTCACACACAAATTGGATTACAAAGATATTTAAACACAGGTCGTAATGTAACAAAATATATAAAAAGCCAAGGGGGATTAATACTTTTTGCAAACCACTGTATAGATAGTGACATACAGCTGATGTTCTTTATTATGGAGTGATTTGTTTTTTACTGCCTTTTCCATCTGGCCCAGACCAACACGACAACTTCTTCAGCTGTGACTCACCTGCAGAAATGACAACAAAAACATTTTACTTATCACAGTTCTAGCGCTGTCCCCATCTATCCCCAACCTGCACAAACTCCACATACTGCTGATACCCAATACTAAGCCGCTGCTGCCGTGTTCCTATTACTGCACCTGCTGTGTGGTACAATAACGGCGCTTCTTACTGCACCACATCATAATGTAGGCCACTGTGCCCTTTACCTGGTAATAATGCCTCCTTTGTACCCTCTAGATGGTAAAATTGCCCCCTAGAAAATATTAATGCCCTGTACAAGTGCCCTAGAAAAGTGTCCACATTTTGCCTCTAGAAAGTAATGTTCCCTGTACACATTTGACAGTCACAGTATAATAAGTGCCCCTATAGCAATAATGCTTTTTAAGTACCCAATTAACATCTAAGAATATTCCCTGAGTCCCCCAATATACAGCTCGTCTATAAACATTATGATAGGCCCACAGCTCCCCTGCATACAGTATAATGCACCCACAGCTCCTCAATACACAATATGATGTTCCCACAACTGCCCTCTACATAGTATAATGCCCCTCAAAGCTCCCCTATACACAGTATGGTGGACCCACAGATCCGCTGTACACAGTATGGTGGGGCCACAGCTCCCCTGCATACAGTATAATGCACCCACAGCTCCACTATACACAATATGATGATCCCACAACTGCCCTCTACATAGTATAATGCCCTTCACAGCTCCGCTATATACAGTATGGTGGACCCACAGCTCCGCTGTACACAGTATGATTAGCCCACAGCTCCCCTGCATACAGTATAATGCACCCACAGCTCCTCTATACACAATATGATGATCCCACAACTGCCCTCTACACAGTATAATGCCCCTCACAGCTCCCCTATACACAGTATAGTGGACCCACAGCTCCACTGTACACAATATGATTAGCCCACAGCTCCCCTGCATACAGTATAATGCACCCACAGCTCCACTATACACAATATGATGATCCCACATCTGCCCTCTACATAGTATAATGCCCCTCACAGCTCCCCTATACACAGTATGGTGGACCCACAGCTCCACTGTACACAGTATGATTAGCCCACAGCTCCCCTGCATACAGTATAATGCACCCACAGCTCCTCTATACACAATATGATGATCCCACAACTGCCCTCTACACAGTATAATGCCCCTCACAGCTCCCCTATACACAGTATAGTGGACCCACAGCTCCACTGTACACAATATGATTAGCCCACAGCTCCCCTGCATACAGTATAATGCACCCACAGCTCCACTATACACAATATGATGATCCCACATCTGCCCTCTACATAGTATAATGCCCCTCACAGCTCCCCTATACACAGTATGGTGGACCCACAGCTCCACTGTACACAGTATGATTAGCCCACAGCTCCCCTGCATACAGTATAATGCACCCACAGCTCCTCTATACACAATATGATGATCCCACAACTGCCCTCTACACAGTATAATGCCCCTCACAGCTCCCCTATACACAGTATAGTGGACCCACAGCTCCACTGTACACAGTATGATTAGCCCACAGCTCCCCTGCATACAGTATAATGCACCCACAGCTCCACTATACACAATATGATGATCCCACATCTGCCCTCTACATAGTATAATTCCCCTCACAGCTCCCCTATACACAGTATGGTGGACCCACAGGTCCGCTGTACACAGTATGGGGGGTCCACAGCTCCCCTGCATACAGTATAATGCACCCACAGCTCCTCAATACACAATATGATGTTCCCACAACTGCCCTCTACATAGTATAATGCCCCTCACAGCTCCCCTATACACAGTATGGTCGACCCACAGCTCCGCTGTACACAGTATGGTTAGCCCACAGCTCCCCTGCATACAGTATAATGCACCCACAGCTCCACTATACACAATATGATGATCCCACATCTGCCCTCTACATAGTATAATGCCCCTCACAGCTCCCCTATACACAGTATGGTGGACCCACAGCTCCGCTGTACACAGTATGGTTAGCCCACAGCTCCCCTGCATACAGTATAATGCACCCACAGCTCCACTATACACAATATGATGATCCCACATCTGCCCTCTACATAGTATTATGCCCCTCACAGCTCCGCTATACACAGTATGGTGGACGCACAGCTCCGCTGTACACAGTATGGTGGGCCCACAGCTCCCCTGCATACAGTATAATGCGCCTACAGCTCCTCAATACACAATATGATGATCCCACAACTTCCCTCTACACAGTATAATGCCCCTCACAGCTCCCCTATATACACAGTATGGTGGGCCACAGCTCCGCTGTACACAGTATGGTGGACCCACAGCTCCCTTGTATACAGTATAATGCATCCACAGCTCCTCTATACACAATATGATGTCGTGAATGAAAAAAAAGAGGAAAAACAGAAAATATTTTATGGTTCGTTTTCATCCCTTTAAATTATTTAAAATATTTTTTCCTTACATCAACATTATATGACTTTTCCTGTTTCTCACAGCTACAACAATGTTTAAGTGCTTATCCCCAGAACATTTTTTAATGTAACATGATAAGAAATTAAAAAAATCTGGTACATTGAAGCATTTTGGTGGAATCGCAGACAGAAGCTCAAAAGATAAAGCGTTATAAATGGTAGGACTTGAATTACAGCATGCAGAAACTATGTGGAGAGACCACTGAAGAGACATTGCACCGCATAGGCACAGGGCATATGTCTAGCTCTGCTATTCTAATCACTGTAGATTTTATGGCCTTCAGCTCTTTATCTCTACGATCTAAAGCACTCGCTATTAGTGTTGAGCATTCCGATACTGCAAGTATCGGGTATCGGCCGATACTTGCTGTATCGGAATTCCGATACCGAGATCCAATATTTTTGTGATATCGGGTATCGGTATCGAAACAACATTAATGTAAAAATGTGTAAAAGAGAGAATTAAAATAAAAAATATTGCTATACTCACCTCTCCGACGCAGCCTGCACCTTACCGAAGGAAGCGGCAGCGTTCTTTGTTTAAAATTCGCGCTTTTCTTTCCTTTACGTGAGTCCCGGCTTGTGATTGGTTGCGTGCCGCCCATGTGACCGGGACGCAACCAATCACAGCAAGCCGTGACGTAATTTCAGGTCCTTCAGGATTTTAAAATTACGTTCCGGCGTTGTGATTGGTTGCGTCGCAGTCACATGGGAGACGCAACCAATCACAGCAAGCCGTGACGTAATTTCAGGTCCTGAAGGATTTTAAAATTACGTCCCGGCTTTGTGATTGGTTGCGTCGCAGTCACATGGGAGACGCAACCAATCACAAGCCGTGACGTCACGGGAGGCTGGACACGCGCGCATTTTAAAATGGGCGCGTGTCCAGCCTCCCGTGACGTCCCGGCTTGTGATTGGTTGCGCCGCGGTCAACCAATCACAAGCCGGGACGTCACGGGAGGCTGGACACGCGCCCATTTTAAAAAGCGCGCGTGTCCAGCCTCCCGTGACGTCACGGCTTGTGATTGGTTAATGGCGGCCATGTTGCCGGGACGCGGACCAATCACAGCAAGCCGTGACGTAATTTCGTCACGGCTTGCTGTGATTGGTCCGCGTCCCGGCAACATGGCCGCCCTGACCAATCACAAGCCGGGACTTCACGTAACCAAGTAAAAGCGCGAATTTTAAACAAACAACGCTGCCGGTTCCCTCGCTGAGGTCCAGGCTGCGTCGGACAGGTGAGTATAGCGATATTTTTTATTTTAATTCTTTCTTTTACACATTTATATGGATCCCAGGGCCTGAAGGAGAGTTTCCTCTCCTTCAGACCCTGGGAACCATCAGGAATACCGTCCGATACTTGAGTCCCATTGACTTGTATTGGTATCGGGTATCGGTATCGGATTGGATCCGATACTTTGCCGGTATCGGCCGATACTTTCCGATACCGATACTTTCAAGTATCGGACGGTATCGCTCAACACTACTCGCTATCATATAAACTCAGTGTGCAAGATTATCCGGATTAACACAAATAGTTAAAAACTAATGGAAAATATATAGATGTAAAGTGTTGTGGGATCCCTCTGGTTTATGTCATTCTCTTCACACAGGGGTTGTGCCTTTTTCTAGTGTTATATGCCAGGATTTATGATGTAAAAATATAACATCTTGTTTAATTCGGGTTAATGTCACCTGGGATTTAGCTTCCCGTAGTCAGTTTTCGAATGCTGTTTATTCCTAGCAATCGTAGTACGGAAATGTAGGGAGATCTTTATGCCATGTATGCATCGTTTCTGCTCGATGTGTACTGTCTCTTTAAGACTGGCCATCATACTGTAGGTGGTATGGATGGAAGGGCCATTGGTAACATTCAGCTATGTTAAGGGTAGAAACCGGAGCACACGGTGTTGAAAGACCTCACTTCCGGATACCATGTGGTTCTGTGGAATAGTGACGGAGTTGCCCATTTGTTCATGGTCATGTGAGTTGCGTTGTTGCTCCACATGCCGTGTTTTCCATTTGTTGGACTTTTTTATAGGGTACTGGGATTAGCAGAGTGGGGTACACAGGAGTAAAGAGCGAAGTGCAGAGCAAACTGAGTTTAAAGGGGTTGTCCAGTCTCATGATATTGATGATCTATCCCATGGATGAGTCATCAATATCAAATTGATGAGGGTCCAACACCCGATGTCCCACCGATCAACTGATTTTAGCATCTGACATATATAAACAGTGAATAAAAAAGGAACGGCACAGCTTCATTCACTGGGTAGTGGGCGCTGCTGAGAACTGTAGCTCAGCTCCCATGCAACTGAATAGGAGCAGAACTGTGGTTCAAAAAAAGTTGTGGAGCAGAAATGTCATTGGGCACAAGAGCTTGTGAAGGCACTCCGATTGCCCTAATACCCAAGAGATGGAGAGTGACCAATACCTTCTAGTGCAATGACAGGCTAAGAACCTAAGGGTAGGTCGTAAACAGACTCTTTAAGGCAGTGATGGCAAATGTGTATGTTGAGTGTTGCTTTGGAGCTTCTCTTATGCCTCTTAATATATACTGATAGTTTATAGCATCCCTGACTAAGCTTTATCTACCAAGAAAGTATTCAAGCTGGAAGAATTAAAGAGCAATTATTTTTTATTTTTTTAAATAAATCAATAAGACATGACATTTTGTAACACATCTTATTAAAGAAATCTACGTCCTTCTCCTCCTAAACTGATCTTTCGGTCTCAAAATTCTCAATTTACAGGTAAAATGTGTCTTTAGTGAATACAGATTTTCCCCATTACTGAGATAGAAGATGACAGTTGATGCTGCTAACATTCTGTGGAGAAAGGTAACTGTCATTTCAGGAGAACAAGCGGTGGAATGTCTGTGTCGGCCTCGAGCTCCTCCCTCCATAGACATTTAAAAGCACTAACTGTTATCGCCTATCTCAGTAATGGGAGAGTCTGTCTTCACTAAATACCCACCCATGATCTTACCCATGACTTGACAATGAAAGGAGGAGAAAGAAGCAGATTTCTCTGATAACATATATTGCAAAGGTGCTTATTTTCATGTGTATTATTGATTTATGCAATGACGGTTATGCTTTGAGGGTCACACTGTAATTTGTAACTTCTGAACTCTAGCAATGTGACCAATAAATGCTTATATTGTTGATGTCAGAACATCATTTTACTGCTGAATTATAACCTACATAGATGTTGAGAGTGAAGTACTTTTGGACATACAGTACATTGTATAAATATGTTGTGTGATATCCCAGTCTGTACTGTGGCCACAGCTGAATTCACAGAGCTGCTGGTTGATCTTGAAAGCAATCAACAGTTTATTGTAGACACTTCTCTAACACATTCACTGAACTTCTACAAAGCAAATCCATGTGCTGCAGTGCATTCTGGGATGTCCTTTTCCCACATCAGATTACAGCACAGAGCCTGATGTAAAGGCAAAGAATAGTGCGATTTATCAGGGATTTAATGCAGAATCGGTAAGATACAAAATGTAATTGTTTTGCAAGTTTTCTATGAAGATCATATCTAGGTATAAAGTGTAAAAAGTCATTCAAAGGTGAACATACAATTTAACTTTCAATCCTTAAAATACTTTCCATATTCTTGACTTTTCAACTCAACATCAGCACCTTATCATTATGTTTAGGTATTGACCCTTGTCAGGATATAGACATCCTTAGATCACGTGATCCAACACCTCTAAAATATATCTTCTTTATTAAATATCATTAATGGGCAGCACGGTGGCGCAGTGGTTAGCATTGCAGCGCTGGAGTCCTGGGTTCTAATCCCACTCAGGACAACATCTGCAAAGAGTTTGTATGTTCTCTCCGTGTTTGCGTGGGTTTCCTCCGGGTACTCCGGTTTCCTCCCACATTCCAAAGACATACTGATAGGGAATTTAGATTGTGAGCCCCATTGGGGACAGCGATGATAATGTGTGCAAACTGTAAAGCGCTGCGGAATATGTTAGCGCTATATAAAAATAAAGATTATTATTATTATTATTATTATTATTATTAAGACACACATAAAATAAAACAGACAACAGCATAGTGGACAAAACCTCCGCGTTTTGAACAGACATATTCTTAATCATGGAATACATCTGTATTAGTGATGAGCGAGTGTGCTCGTTATTCGAGTTTTCCGAACATGCTTTGGTGTTCTCTGAGTATTTTGGGCACGCTCGTAGATTTAGTTTGTGTTCCCGCAGCTGCATGATTTGTAGCTGTTAGACAGCCTGAACACATGTGGGGATTCCCTAACAAACAGGCAATCCCCACATGTATTCAGGTTGTCTAACTGCAGCTGCAGGAACACAAACATAAAACACAAGCATGCCCAAAATACTCAGAGAACACCCGAGCATGCTCGGAAAACTTGAGTAACGAGCACACTCACTCATCACTAGTCTTTATACCATGATTAAGAATATATAGGTCCAAATATGAGTCCTGCTGTTAAAAAAAACATGTATTAAAAGAATATTTATTTTAAAGTAGTGTTTCAGGAAGAATCACGCAGTGTGAGAAAACCTACACGCTTCGGCATTATGCCTTACTCATGTCTGTTCGAAACACATAGATTTTGTCCACGCCACTCTGCTGCTGTCTGACACTCTTTAAGTGTTGGACTGTGTGATCATGTGGATGTCTATGTCCAGCTAATTGTTGGTCAGTGGACTCTTTGCACATCAATATTATGGGGAAATAACATTATTATATGGAGTGGTGAGAAACAATATCTCTTTTTCCTGATTCGGATATTTTGTTATATTTGTATGTAGTAGATGTTTTTCAAAAATTTCTGCCACTGAAGAAAACATTTCCATACATGAGTTGTTTCTGGAGCATGTGCATGGAATCCTGCGGGTTTCAATCAGATGTAAGTGACAGTCATAGAAATGTTTTACCAAGTTTCTACCAAGTGTGAATGTATGCTTTAGGGGTCTATAAACCTTAGTGTGGATGTCTGATTGCTCATTAGCCCACCAGCTATTTGTCCCAACATACGTTTAGACATGCATGATCATCTTGGATGAGCATGTATGTCTTTTTAATGTAAACAGCAGAGTAAGCTGCTGCTAGACATCTCTGACGGATTGCTGCTATATGTGCTATAAGCAAATGACATCTTTAATTCCCCGTGATGTCAATCGTTTGGTCACTGGCTAACTCAAGATCTACTACTCAGTATAGAGCAGAGAGTAGGAGGAATAAGGGAAAGGGAGGATACTCTCCTTAAATAATGCACCCTATAGATAACCCTAACTGACCGCGGAGGTTGGCACCCTAAGCATTCAAGAATGGCATCCCCCTCAATGTCATCTTGGCCTAGTGAGCCCTATACATGGATATTAAGCCTCTTGTGTAAACAAGTTCCCTTATGTAAGAGAGACAGAAGCAATATCCATACAAAAAAAAATTATCCCAAAGGTAATACTTATAAAACACTATAAGTACCTTGTCAATATATATACTAACTACGGTACATGTGGACAAAAAGTGATGTGGCCCAAAGGGTCACAATCAATATCCACTATTCAGTATAGAGAACCACAATTTAAGCGGGCACCATCCACTAACAAAATATATCACGGGGATCACCGGATGCATATGCAATTGACTAAACACTCTATGAGAAAAAAAGACTGCATCATAGGAATGGGATCACCACAACACAATTAACAAAAGTATAACAAATTTTATTAGAACCACACCACAACAACAACTGTAGTAAAAACAATTAAAAACACCCATAAACAATGGGAAATAAGGGTCCATATGATGCAAAGTACAATACCATAACAGCATGTTAGGGTCTCATCATTCTGATTAATACCGGCTCTTATAGTAGTGGGAGAAAGAGGCAAGTGTCAATGGAACACAGGTCCTAGGTGCTAATACACAAATGTAACCTATTTATACATTCCAAATAGTAGGAGAAAGGCACATATTAATATAGATTACAGCCCCTATGTGCATGCTGTGTCACCTGCAACACTGTGCTTGACCACTTATCCTAATCAACATAAATATAAAGCAAAAATAATTTATGCAAGCCGGTGACAAAATGCTGAACACTACCCAGGGGAAATAGCTGGGATCGGCTAAGAGATGGAAAAGGGCCACCCAGCATAGACCCCCCTTCCCACACAAAGAGCAAATAAGCGGCTGAATAAAGACCCGACCCTACAGCTGCACGACCCACGCGTATCGACGCTGGAGGCGTCTTCCTCAAGGTCCACAGTCACCCAGTGGTGTGGACCTCCGTTATATACCATACAAAAAACTAAATAATGCATACCAGGTGAGCAGCGCGGTTGCAGCCATAGTCAGCAGGAAGTCCCAGTGGCGTGCACCAGACCCAAGAGCGCAGGCGCAGAGAGCCATGCACACAGTGTACTGCGCAAGCGCTTCATCTGTGTGGTGAGTTGCCCAGGTAACCATCAGACACATAGAGGTCTCGGACGCCATGCGCAAGATTGTACTGCGCAGGCGCCATCTAAACACCCATAACGCTGGCGCCGACCGATACTAGAAGTTGCCTAGGCAACCCGTATCAACCAGAAAGCGCATCGATATTACAGGTCCCAGACCCAATCAATGTGCCCAGTCACTGCGCTGTGCTAGTACCAAACCATACAGAAGGAATGAAGCCACACAAGCGTCCACCCATCAGATAAGCAACCCATTTGGTTGGTGGACTGCTAGATATTGCGGGTGCGTGAGGGTTAGAAAAATTCTCAATTAGTAATCATACATAGAAGAAATAGACCCATTTGTAGGGCCCCTATAGTGCCCATGCAAAAGGGTCTTCAGTGATAGCCCGGGATATCACAGAACATATACGCAAGCGCAGTTCAAAAGTCAATAAAGAAACTATATTCATTAGCAACAGACTGTACCATAACAGATGTATGATGTTATAAAATCCATCTAGCACAAAAAGACTTGATATGTGATTAGGCAAGTAGAAATGGAAACCATTTTATTTGGTTCCAACACAAGAAAAGGAACATACTTGTACAGCGTAAAGCTTGGCAGATGGTGATAAATAACACAGGAGACCCTTATTTTTATACACTATCACCTGAAATAGGTGGGTCCAAGAATGGGACATGAGCCAGCCTTATGTAAATGCAAATTGGCCATACATAGACCATAATATGTGATATTGGGACACACAAAGGCCAAAGCTTAGTGTCTCTTCAAGAGACATACGGAGACATACGGAGAGAGGAGCTCAAACTGGCAGATGATATGTATAATAGGTGGAGCAGCATGCACAGAAGGGGGGGGGGAGGGAAATAATAAAAAAAAAAAAAAAACAAAAAAAAAAAAAAACATCAAAACAAAATAAATTAAAAAGGTCCATAACATGTATTTGATCCATTGGAGTGTCAGAGTCCATGGGCATAGCCCCATCACCGCTTGATCTTAAGGTATAAGCAGGTCCGTGTCCAGGATCAAATCTATCCAAATGTGGCAGGTACCGTAGTCCACTCCAATACGTGTAGATCCCGACATAAGATTTGATAGCCGTCTTTGTTCCTTGATGTGCCAACTAAAAAAAGAATATTTAAAAGAAAGAAGAAATATAAAAATATAAAAATATTCCTATAAAGAAAAATAGAAAAAATGATATCCCCCTCTCCTCCTGTCCTGTCTAACAAGACTATAACTTCTTATAAAAGCCTGTATAAAGCAACTCTTCATTCAGGCCACAGGGTGCCAAGCTGTTCAATTTATATATCCATCGGGATTCCCTCCTCAATAGTTCATCCGTCACTCTCCCCCCCCTAATACTGAGGGATATACTCTCCAGCCCCATGACCCTAAGAGTTCTGGGGGTGCCATTGTGCTTATCTAAAAAATGGGCTGCCACTGAGGTAATTTGCTTACCTTTGCTCTTGTCCGTCCTGGCCATACAGATGTTAGACACATGTTGCTGAATCCTGCGGCGCAGCTCCTGGGTAGTTTGTCCAACATAGACTTTGTTGCATCCGCAGATCAAAGCGTAAACTAAGTTACGAGTGCGGCAATTGAAGAATGACTTGGGAGACACCTGAAAGGGTAAAGATGGTAACGACACACCCTTCTCAGCTATCATGTACATGCAGATTGAGCATCCCCCACAAGGGTACGAGCCCAAGGTCGGACAATTCACCCGAATCCTCTCTGTAGGACGTCTAAAATGGCTGTTTGATAAATAATCTTTAAGATTCCTTGCCCTCCGGGCCACAATCCTAGGTTTATCCGGGATGATCTGTCTGAGCTTACCATCACTCAGCAAAATTCCCCAATTATCCTCCATAACTCTACGTACGTCCCCCCATTGGTTGTTGAATTGGGTAATCAGACTGGAAAAAAATACATTATTTCTCACCCTTGGCTTCAAAGCCTCTTCCCTCGATTTCCGACGAGAATGTTCATAGGCATCGGCAATAATCCTCTTGGGATACCCTCGTTCTCGAAATCGATCTGTGAGTAGTCTAGATTCCGCTTGGAAGTCCGGTTGCTGACTACAATTCCTTTTGAGGCGTAAAAATTGCCCCTTCGGAATGCTGTCACGCAGATGGCGAGGGTGAAAACTGGAGTAGTGCAGGAGGTTATTTGTAGCCGTATTCTTCCGAAACAAGGTCGTATGGATACGTTTCTCCTGGAGCATGATCCTCAGGTCAAGGAAATCCACAGCACTGGTAGAAAAGTGAGAAGTCAGTCGGATATTCACATGATTGCTGTTTAGCTCTTCCCCAAAAGTCTCTAGGTCCACAGCAGAACCTGTCCATAAGACAACAATGTCGTCGATGAAACGGTACCACTTCAACACGTTGTGGCAAAACAATGGGTTACTTTTGACCTGGGTCTCCTCCCACCACCCCATAAATAAATTCGCATATGACGGTGCGCATCTAGCCCCCATGGCAGTACCTGACACTTGTTTGTAGTGCACTCTATCAAACACAAAATAATTCCTTTCCAGGATCATCCTTAGCAAATCCAGGATGAAGGAGTCATGCCCCCTATTACCTGTGGAATGTTTGTCCAGGAAAAAAGACACGGCCATGATGCCCAATTCATGCTTGATGTTCGTGTAGAGTGCCTCTACGTCAAATGTTGCAAGGATGGTATTATCCGGTACCTCCAATGTTTCCAACTGCTGGATTAGAAATGAGGAATCTCGAATATAGGACTCCAAGCCAAGAACGAGGGGCTGCAGAAAAAAATCCAGGTAAATGCAAGCTTTTTCAAAAAGTCCCCCAATCCCCGAGACAATGGGCCTGCCTGGGGGATTGGTCAGTGACTTATGCACCTTTGGGAGCATGTAGAAAGTCGGGATTACTGGGAATTTGACCGTTAGATAATCCAGTTCTTTTTTGTCAATAATGCCCCGGGTATAGGCATTCATAAGTAACCTATCTAAGCCAGACTTAAATACCGGCGTGGGGTCAGAGGGTAAGGCAACATAGTGCTGTGCATTACCCAATTGACGCCTCGCCTCTAGGCAATACATATCTTTCGGCCACAGCACTATGTTGCCCCCCTTGTCCGCCTCCTTGATTTCAAACAAATCGTTTGATTTCAAGCTGTGCAGGGCCTGTCTCTCCACCCTAGACAAATTGTTCTGACGATGTTTATGTACCCTTAGCTCCTGGATATCCCTACTAGTTTTATCAAAAAAGATCTGAATGGCCGGGAAGAGCGAGAAGGAAGGTGTGGCCTGTGATGGCAAACGGCCACTAAATTTCCTTCTACCCTGATAATTCTCATTCTCAACAAGCAGCTCAGTAAGATCCTGAAGCGCTTGCCTATCAAGTTCGCTCAGCCCGTCCATCATGGAGGGATGTTGGTATAATAATTTAAACGTCAGTTGCCTGCAGAACAAGTACAAATCCTTGGTAAGTTCAAATTTGTCCAAGGTGCTCATAGGGGAGAAGGACAGGCCCTTAGCCAACACCGATGTCTCTGCACTCGTCAAAGTATGGGAGGATAAGTTGATGATATTCAACTTACCAGTCTCTGTCTCCGTGTGGCTGGATCGGGCCATCCCCTGGTCTATCTCCTGCGGTTGTTCAGACGGGTCACCCTCCTGAAACTCGGTGACCATTCCTTGTATCTCCCGTTCCTTTTTCTTGTTATTCGTGTGTCTTCTTCTCCCCCGTCGGTGCCGCTTTCGCGGTCGCTGGTGTCCGTGGATAAAAAATCACTGGAAACGGTATCCGGACATCCTGGATTGTTGGATAGCGTGGTCTGTTGTCTCTTAAAAGTCCTCCTCTTGTTTCCTTGATGTGTCCACCTAAATGCTTTACCCTCTGCATAGTCCGACTTGTCCCTCTGAAACTTGTCACGTTTGCCCCTAATGATGTCCTTTTCAAAACGATCCACAATCAGTTTGAGTCTCTCCTTAAAGGGGACAACCAACTCCCTATTATCAAAGGTGTCAAGCTTCCCCTCTTTACTCCTGATCTCCTCCTTAAGATTAGACAATAACTGACGATCGTGGTCGATCAACAAATCAATCAGTAAGAATGAACACTTGTGCAGTCCACTCTCCCATTTCGTTTTAAAGTCTGTGTCTACCTCCCAAGCTGGGAATATGTGTACCCGCAAACCCCTAGGCACTAGGTTTAACTTTTTATATTCCTCCAATGTCTTGAGGTTCCACCATGTCTTGGTGAGACTTTTATGTAAGTTAATTATCTCAGTTGTGAGAGATTCAAAACCCCCATCACTGGGTGCTGGGACCTCCTTCGGCCCTGCAAGTGGACCAAAAATGTCCAAACCCTGGCTCCGCCAAGCTGCCTCCCTGGAATTTAGATCCATATATAATACTCAGTACCCAGATGTGCCACCACTCAGAAAAGCCAACCAAAGTGGTTGGTTATACACAAACGATGAGAACCACAATTTAAGCGGGCACCATCCACTAACAAAATATATCACGGGGATCACCGGATGCATATGCAATTGACTAAACACTCTATGAGAAAAAAAGACTGCATCATAGGAATGGGATCACCACAACACAATTAACAAAAGTATAACAAATTTTATTAGAACCACACCACAACAACAACTGTAGTAAAAACAATTAAAAACACCCATAAACAATGGGAAATAAGGGTCCATATGATGCAAAGTACAATACCATAACAGCATGTTAGGGTCTCATCATTCTGATTAATACCGGCTCTTATAGTAGTGGGAGAAAGAGGCAAGTGTCAATGGAACACAGGTCCTAGGTGCTAATACACAAATGTAACCTATTTATACATTCCAAATAGTAGGAGAAAGGCACATATTAATATAGATTACAGCCCCTATGTGCATGCTGTGTCACCTGCAACACTCTGCTTGACCACTTATCCTAATCAACATAAATATAAAGCAAAAATAATTTATGCAAGCCGGTGACAAAATGCTGAACACTACCCAGGGGAAATAGCTGGGATCGGCTAAGAGATGGAAAAGGGCCACCCAGCATAGACCCCCCTTCCCACACAAAGAGCAAATAAGCGGCTGAATAAAGACCCGACCCTACAGCTGCACGACACACGCGTATCGACGCTGGAGGCGTCTTCCTCAAGGTCCACAGTCACCCAGTGGTGTGGACCTCCGTTATATACCATACAAAAAACTAAATAATGCATACCAGGTGAGCAGCGCGGTTGCAGCCATAGTCAGCAGGAAGTCCCAGTGGCGTGCACCAGACCCAAGAGCGCAGGCGCAGAGAGCCATGCACACAGTGTACTGCGCAAGCGCTTCATCTGTGTGGTGAGTTGCCCAGGTAACCATCAGACACATAGAGGTCTCGGACGCCATGCGCAAGATTGTACTGCGCAGGCGCCATCTAAACACCCATAACGCTGGCGCCGACCGATACTAGAAGTTGCCTAGGCAACCCGTATCAACCAGAAAGCGCATCGATATTACAGGTCCCAGACCCAATCAATGTGCCCAGTCACTGCGCTGTGCTAGTACCAAACCATACAGAAGGAATGAAGCCACACAAGCGTCCACCCATCAGATAAGCAACCCATTTGGTTGGTGGACTGCTAGATATTGCGGGTGCGTGAGGGTTAGAAAAATTCTCAATTAGTAATCATACATAGAAGAAATAGACCCATTTGTAGGGCCCCTATAGTGCCCATGCAAAAGGGTCTTCAGTGATAGCCCGGGATATCACAGAACATATACGCAAGCGCAGTTCAAAAGTCAATAAAGAAACTATATTCATTAGCAACAGACTGTACCATAACAGATGTATGATGTTATAAAATCCATCTAGCACAAAAAGACTTGATATGTGATTAGGCAAGTAGAAATGGAAACCATTTTATTTGGTTCCAACACAAGAAAAGGAACATACTTGTACAGCGTAAAGCTTGGCAGATGGTGATAAATAACACAGGAGACCCTTATTTTTATACACTATCACCTGAAATAGGTGGGTCCAAGAATGGGACATGAGCCAGCCTTATGTAAATGCAAATTGGCCATACATAGACCATAATATGTGATATTGGGACACACAAAGGCCAAAGCTTAGTGTCTCTTCAAGAGACATACGGAGACATACGGAGAGAGGAGCTCAAACTGGCAGATGATATGTATAATAGGTGGAGCAGCATGCACAGAAGGGGGGGGGGAGGGAAATAATAAAAATAAAAAAAAAACAAAAAAAAAACAAAACATCAAAACAAAATAAATTAAAAAGGTCCATAACATGTATTTGATCCATTGGAGTGTCAGAGTCCATGGGCATAGCCCCATCACCGCTTGATCTTAAGGTATAAGCAGGTCCGTGTCCAGGATCAAATCTATCCAAATGTGGCAGGTACCGTAGTCCACTCCAATACGTGTAGATCCCGACATAAGATTTGATAGCCGTCTTTGTTCCTTGATGTGCCAACTTTGCTCTTGTCCGTCCTGGCCATACAGATGTTAGACACATGTTGCTGAATCCTGCGGCGCAGCTCCTGGGTAGTTTGTCCAACATAGACTTTGTTGCATCCGCAGATCAAAGCGTAAACTAAGTTACGAGTGCGGCAATTGAAGAATGACTTGGGAGACACCTGAAAGGGTAAAGATGGTAACGACACACCCTTCTCAGCTATCATGTACATGCAGATTGAGCATCCCCCACAAGGGTACGAGCCCAAGGTCGGACAATTCACCCGAATCCTCTCTGTAGGACGTCTAAAATGGCTGTTCCTTAAGTATGTTCCTTTTCTTGTGTTGGAACCAAATAAAATGGTTTCCATTTCTACTTGCCTAATCACATATCAAGTCTTTTTGTGCTAGATGGATTTTATAACATCATACATCTGTTATGGTACAGTCTGTTGCTAATGAATATAGTTTCTTTATTGACTTTTGAACTGCGCTTGCGTATATGTTCTGTGATATCCCGGGCTATCACTGAAGACCCTTTTGCATGGGCACTATAGGGGCCCTACAAATGGGTCTATTTCTTCTATGTATGATTACTAATTGAGAATTTTTCTAACCCTCACGCACCCGCAATATCTAGCAGTCCACCAACCAAATGGGTTGCTTATCTGATGGGTGGACGCTTGTGTGGCTTCATTCCTTCTGTATGGTTTGGTACTAGCACAGCGCAGTGACTGGGCACATTGATTGGGTCTGGGACCTGTAATATCGATGCGCTTTCTGGTTGATACGGGTTGCCTAGGCAACTTCTAGTATCGGTCGGCGCCAGCGTTATGGGTGTTTAGATGGCGCCTGCGCAGTACAATCTTGCGCATGGCGTCCGAGACCTCTATGTGTCTGATGGTTACCTGGGCAACTCACCACACAGATGAAGCGCTTGCGCAGTACACTGTGTGCATGGCTCTCTGCGCCTGCGCTCTTGGGTCTGGTGCACGCCACTGGGACTTCCTGCTGACTATGGCTGCAACCGCGCTGCTCACCTGGTATGCATTATTTAGTTTTTTGTATGGTATATAACGGAGGTCCACACCACTGGGTGACTGTGGACCTTGAGGAAGACGCCTCCAGCGTCGATACGCGTGGGTCGTGCAGCTGTAGGGTCGGGTCTTTATTCAGCCGCTTATTTGCTCTTTGTGTGGGAAGGGGGGTCTATGCTGGGTGGCCCTTTTCCATCTCTTAGCCGATCCCAGCTATTTCCCCTGGGTAGTGTTCAGCATTTTGTCACCGGCTTGCATAAATTATTTTTGCTTTATATTTATGTTGATTAGGATAAGTGGTCAAGCAGAGTGTTGCAGGTGACACAGCATGCACATAGGGGCTGTAATCTATATTAATATGTGCCTTTCTCCTACTATTTGGAATGTATAAATAGGTTACATTTGTGTATTAGCACCTAGGACCTGTGTTCCATTGACACTTGCCTCTTTCTCCCACTACTATAAGAGCCGGTATTAATCAGAATGATGAGACCCTAACATGCTGTTATGGTATTGTACTTTGCATCATATGGACCCTTATTTCCCATTGTTTATGGGTGTTTTTAATTGTTTTTACTACAGTTGTTGTTGTGGTGTGGTTCTAATAAAATTTGTTATACTTTTGTTAATTGTGTTGTGGTGATCCCATTCCTATGATGCAGTCTTTTTTTCTCATAGAGTGTTTACACTATTCAGTATAGGGCAGAGAGTAGGAGGGATAAAGGAAAAGGTGGATACTTTTACTAAACAATGTACCCTATAGATAACCCTGCCTGACCGCTGAGGTTGGCACCCTATGTCCTGACATCAATGTGTCACTACCAAAACAAGCTGCGCATGATGGGCCACCTTCTGTATAGTCCTCATAAGCCAGTACTAGTGCTAAAAGCAAAAATTACATCTACAGAATGGGAGAAATTGAACTCAGCAACAGCATGTGTGAAAAAAACTTGGGCATACTAATAGATCACAGACTGCACATGAGTCAACAGTGTGATACAGCAGTAAAGGCAAACACAGTTCTAAGATGTATTAAGAGAAGAATAGAGTATAGATCAGGTGAAGTAATTATCCCCCTCTACTCCTCCTTGGTCAGGCCTCATCTGGAATAATGAGTCCCGTTCTGGGCACCACATTTTATAAAAGACATTGAAAAACTGGAGCAAGTTCAGAGAAGAGCTAACAGGATGGTGAGTGGACTGAAAAGTATGTCCTACGAGGAGCGCTTAAAGAATATGGGAATGTTTAACTTGCAAAAAAGAAGGCTAAGAGGAGACTTACTGTATTAGCTGTCTACAAATATCTGAAGGGATGTCACATTGAAGAGGGATCATCCTTATTCTCATTTGCACTTGGAAAGACGAGACGAGAAGCAATGGAATGAAACTGAAAGGGAGAAGATACAGATTAGATATTAGAAAAAACTTTTTGACAGTGAGGGTGATGAATGTGTGGATCAGGCTGCCACGAGAGGTGGTGACTTCTCCTTCCATGGAAATCTTCAAACAGAGGTTGGACAGACATTAGTCAATCCTGCATTGAGCAGGAGGTTGGACACGATGACCCTGGAGGTCCCTTCCAACTCCAACATTCTATGATTCTACTATAATGTAATACAGTATATACCCACTGTTTTACCTCTGGATAGGGCTTTTGCACAAGCAACTATTATATGTTGTCAGTATAAATTGTTGCTGATAGTGTTTTATACTTACAGTATAAGGTGCTTATAGTGTTTTATAGGTGTTACCTGTGGGATAAATGATTTGTTTGTATGGATACTGCTTCTGTTCCTCTTACATAAAGGGTTTTGTTCCCACAAGGGGCTTATTTATCAATCCCTAGGGCGAGACTATGTTGAGCTGGTGCGCCATCCTTGCAAGCTTTTATTGGAGCCAACCAGGGTCGCCATCAGGGCATTACTGCCCTGACTGGCGTATGGGGCCTGGTGGGCAGAGGGGGCCCTCATCAGGCCCCATCTCATCTGCTCACCGGGCCCCTACCCTACCGCCGCTGCGGCAGTTTAACGCTATTGACGTGCGGGTGCGGGCTCGCGCCCGCACGTCAATAGTTAACAGATGCCACCTGCGTGGAGGGAGGGAGCTTCGCCGCCTGCTGCAGGAGCACAGCCAGGTAAGAACTCGCTTTTTTTTTTTTTTTGAGAGCGGCCATCCAGGGGGCCCCGGGGCAGAATGCTGGACACGCTGGGGGCAGAATGCTGGACACACTGGGGCCAGGACTGGAGACGCTGGGGGCAGAAATGCTGGAGACACTGGGGGCAGAATGCTGGACACGCTGGGGGCAGAAATGCTGGAGACACTGGGGGCAGAATGCTGGGGACAGAAATGCTGGAGACACTGGGGGTAGAAATGCTGGACACGCTGGGGGCAGAATGCTGGACACGCTGGGGGCAGAATGCTGGACACACTGGGGCCAGGACTGGAGACGCTGGGGGCAGAAATGCTGTAGACACTTTTTTTTTTTTGAGAGCGGCCATCCAGGGGGCCCCGGGGCAGAATGCTGGACACGCTGGGGGCAGAATGCTGGACACACTGGGGCCAGGACTGGAGACGCTGGGGGCAGAAATGCTGGAGACACTGGGGGCAGAATGCTGGACACGCTGGGGGCAGAAATGCTGGAGACACTGGGGGCAGAATGCTGGACATGCTGGGGACAGAAATGCTGGAGACACTGGGGGTAGAAATGCTGGACACACTGGGGGCAGAATGCTGGACACGCTGGGGGCAGAATGCTGGACACACTGGGGGCAGAATGCTGGACACACTAGGGGCAGAAATGCTGGAGACACGGGGCAGAATGCTGGACACACTGGGGCCAGAATGCTGGACAGACTGGGGCAGAATGCTGGACACACTGAGGGCAGAAATGCTGGAGACACGGGGCAGAATGCTGGACACACTGGGGCATTATGCTGGAGACACTGGGGCAGAATGGTGGACACACTGGGGGCAGAATGGTGGACACACTGGGGGCAGAATGCTGGAGACACTGGGGGCAGAATGCTGGAGACACTGGGGGGAGAATGCTGGAGACACTGGGGCAGAAATGCTGGGCACACTGGGGCAGAATGCTGGAGACACTGGGGCAGAATGCTGGAGACACTGGGGGCAGAAATGTTGGACACACTGGGGGCAGAAATGCTGGACATGCTGGGGGCAGAAATGCTGGACACACTGGGGGCAGAATGCTGGACACACTGGGGACAGAATGCTGGAGACACTGGGGCAGAATGCTTGACACACTGGGGGCAGAATGCTGGACACACTGGGGACAGAATGGTGGAGACACTGGGGGCAGGACTGGAGACATAGGGGGCAGAATGGAGATACGGGGCAGAATGGAGACACGGGGCAGAATGAAAGACATGGCATGATTAGAGACACTGGGGGCAGAATTGGAGACAGATCGTGCAGGATCATGGGGCAGGATGGATACGATGGAGACAGATGGGGCAGGATGGGGAGATCTGTTGTGAATTTCGTTCTCGGACTCCCTCCTGTGGTCATGATTCATGAATGGTACTTTGGTTAGTTCTGCTCTTGGACTCCCTCTGGTGGCTTTGAGCGGAACTGCTGGTCACTGAGGTTGGCTTTGTCAGCTGCTCTCGTTTATTGCTATGTTGGCTTCCCTATTTAACGCCACTCAGATCGTTACTTCATGCCAGCTGTCAATGTTTCAGTATTGGTTCAGATCTCTCTTGGACTTCTCTGAGGACCTGTCTACTCCAGCAGAAGCTAAGTCTTTGCTAGTTCATTTGTTGTTACTGCTTCCTGAATATATTTCTTAGTACTGCCAATTTCTAGTCCAGCTTGCTATCATGATATTCCCTTGCTAGCTGGAAGCTCTGGGGTGCAGAGTGGCACCTCCACACCGTGAGTCGGTGTGGGGAGTCTTTTTGCTTACTCTGCGTGGTTTTTTGTAGTCTTTTGTGCTGACCGCATAGTTCCCTTTTCTATCCTCTGACTATTTAGTGAAGTCTGGCCTCCTCTGCTAAAACCTGTTTCATTCCTGTGTTTGTGACTTTCCTCTTAACTCACAGTCAATATATGTGGGGGGCTGCCTTTACCTTTGGGGAATTTCTCTGAGGCAAGGTTAGGCTTCTATTTCTATCTTTAGGGGTAGTTAGCTCTTAGGCTGTGAAGAGGCGTCTAGGGAGAGTTAGGTACGCTCCACAGCTATTTCTAGTGTGTGTGTGATAGGAGTAGGGTTTGCGGTCAGCAGAGTTCCCACTTTCCCAGAGCTTGTTCCGATTACTAGTTTACTCATCAGGTCATTCCGGGTGCTCCTAACCACCAGGTCCATAACAGTACAGCTGGCCAACAAAGTGTTAATGCATCTCAAAAGAGGGATAAGAGAAGTTCTGAACCCATTTTTTTTTTCTTTGCAGTGTGTTTTGTCTCTCCTTTCCCCTTAATCTCTGGGTGGTTCAGGACTCAGGTGTAGATATGGACATTCAAGGTCTGTCCTCTTGTGTGGAT
The DNA here is from genome assembly GCF_051348905.1 of Ranitomeya variabilis. Lineage (NCBI taxonomy): Eukaryota > Metazoa > Chordata > Amphibia > Anura > Dendrobatidae > Ranitomeya > Ranitomeya variabilis. The sequence goes on along the minus strand of NC_135235.1, from coordinate 531,661,578 downwards.
CATCTCACTGCAAGAGTACAAAGCATTCAAGATTATGTAGTTCAGAATCCGATGTTAGAGCCTAGAATTCCAATTCCTGATTTGTTTTCTGGGGATAGATCTAAGTTTCTGAATTTCAAAAATAATTGTAAACTGTTTCTTGCTTTGAAACCCCGCTCCTCTGGTGACCCCATTCAGCAAGTAAAAATTATTATTTCTTTGTTGCGTGGCGACCCTCAAGACTGGGTGTTTTCCCTTGCGCCAGGAGATCCTGCATTGCTTAATGTAGATGCGTTTTTTCTGGCGCTTGGATTGCTTTATGACGAACCGAATTCAGTGGATCAGGCAGAGAAAATCTTGCTAGCTTTGTGTCAGGGTCAGGATGAAGCGGAGATATATTGTCAGAAGTTTAGAAAATGGTCTGTGTTAACTCAATGGAATGAGTGTGCCCTGGCAGCAATTTTTAGAAAGGGTCTTTCTGAAGCCCTTAAGGATGTTATGGTGGGATTCCCCACGCCTGCTGGTCTGAATGAATCAATGTCCTTGGCCATCCAAATTGATCGGCGTTTGCGTGAGCGCAAAATTGTGCACCATTTGGCGGTGTCCTCTGAGCAGAGGCCTGAGCTTATGCAATGTGATAGAACTTTGACCAGAACTGAACGGCAAGAACACAGACGTCAGAATAGGCTGTGTTTTTACTGTGGTGACCCCACTCATGCTATCTCTGATTGTCCTAAGCGCACTAAGCGGTTCGCTAGGTCTGTCACCATTGGTACTGTACAGCCTAAATTTCTTTTGTCTGTTACTCTGATTTGCTCTTTGTCATCCTACTCAGTTATGGCATTTGTGGATTCAGGCGCTGCCCTGAATTTGATGGACTTGGAGTTTGCCAGGCGCTGTGGTTTTTTCTTGGAGCCTTTGCAGTATCCTATTCCATTAAGGGGAATTGATGCCACGCCGTTGGCCAAGAATAAACCTCAGTACTGGACTCAGTTGACCATGTGCATGGCTCCTGCACATCAGGAAGATATTCGCTTTTTGGTGTTGCATAATTTGCATGATGTGGTCGTGTTGGGTTTGCCTTGGCTACAGGTTCATAATCCAGTATTGGATTGGAAATCAATGTCTGTGTCTAGTTGGGGTTGTCAGGGGGTACATGGCGATGTTCCGTTGGTGTCAATTTCTGCTTCCACTCCTTCTGAGGTCCCTGAGTTTCTGTCGGATTACCAGGATGTATTTGATGAGCCCAAATCCAGTGTCCTACCCCCTCATAGGGATTGTGATTGTGCTATAAATTTGATTCCTGGTAGTAAGTTTCCTAAGGGCCGACTTTTCAATTTATCTGTGCCAGAGCACGCCGCTATGCGGAGTTATATAAAGGAGTCCTTGGAGAAAGGGCATATTCGCCCGTCTTCATCACCGTTGGGAGCAGGGTTCTTTTTTGTGGCCAAGAAGGATGGTTCTCTGAGACCCTGTATAGATTACCGCCTTCTCAATAAGATCACAGTCAAATTTCAGTACCCTTTGCCTCTGCTGTCTGATTTGTTTGCTTGGATTAAGGGGGCTAGATGGTTCACCAAGATAGATCTTCGAGGGGCGTATAACCTTGTGCGTATTAAACAGGGCGATGAATGGAAAACAGCATTTAATATGCCCGAGGGCCATTTTGAGTACCTGGTAATGCCATTCGGGCTTTCAAATGCTCCATCTGTGTTTCAGTCCTTTATGCATGACATCTTCCGAAAGTATCTGGGTGGATTCATGATTGTATATTTGGATGATATTTTGGTCTTTTCGGATGATTGGGAGTCTCATGTGAAACAGGTCAGAGTGGTGTTCCAGGTCCTTCATGCTAATTCCTTGTTTGTGAAGGGGTCTAAATGTCTCTTCGGAGTTCAGAAGGTTTCCTTTTTGGGCTTCATTTTTTCCCCTTCTACTATCGAGATGGATCCTGTTAAAGTTCAGGCCATTTATGATTGGACTCAACCTACATCTGTGAAGAGCCTCCAGAAATTCCTGGGCTTTGCTAATTTTTACCGTCGCTTCATCGCTAATTTTTCTAGTGTGGTTAAACCTTTGACTGATTTGACAAAGAAAGGTGCTGATGTGTCATTTCGTTTGGTCCTTCCAGCTTCTTTTGCCATCCATAATGTGTTCCATAGGTCGTTGTTGCGGAGGTACGTGGCGCCTATGGTTCCCTCCGTTGATCCTCCTGCCCCGGTGTTGGTTGAGGGGGAGTTGGAGTATGTGGTGGAAAAAATTTTGGATTCTCGTATTTCGAGACGGAAGCTTCAGTACCTGGTTAAGTGGAAGGGCTATGGTCAGGAGGATAATTCCTGGGTTGTTGCCTCCGATGTCCACGCTGACGATTTGGTTCGTGCCTTTCATTTGGCTCGTCCTGATCGGCCTGGGGGCCCTGGTGAGGGTTCGGTGACCCCTCCTCAAGGGGGGGTACTGTTGTGAATTCAGTTCTCGGACTCCCTCCTGTGGTCATGAATGGTACTTTGGTTAGTTCTGCTCTTGGACTCCCTCTGGTGGCTTTGAGCGGAACTGCTGGTCACTGAGGTTGGCTTTGTCAGCTGCTCTCGTTTATTGCTATGTTGGCTTCCCTATTTAACTCCACTCAGATCGTTACTTCATGCCAGCTGTCAATGTTTCAGTATTGGTTCAGATCTCTCTTGGACTTCTCTGAGGACCTGTCTACTCCAGCAGAAGCTAAGTCTTTGCTAGTTCATTTGTTGTTACTGCTTCCTGAATATATTTCTTAGTACTGCCAATTTCTAGTCCAGCTTGCTATCATGATATTCCCTTGCTAGCTGAAAGCTCTGGGGTGCAGAGTGGCACCTCCACACCGTGAGTCGGTGTGGGGAGTCTTTTTGCTTACTCTGCGTGGTTTTTTGTAGTCTTTTGTGCTGACCGCATAGTTCCCTTTTCTATCCTCTGACTATTTAGTGAAGTCTGGCCTCCTCTGCTAAAACCTGTTTCATTCCTGTGTTTGTGACTTTCCTCTTAACTCACAGTCAATATATGTGGGGGGCTGCCTTTACCTTTGGGGAATTTCTCTGAGGCAAGGTTAGGCTTCTATTTCTATCTTTAGGGGTAGTTAGCTCTTAGGCTGTGAAGAGGCGTCTAGGGAGAGTTAGGTACGCTCCACGGCTATTTCTAGTGTGTGTGTGATAGGAGTAGGGTTTGCGGTCAGCAGAGTTCCCACTTTCCCAGAGCTTGTTCCGATTACTAGTTTACTCATCAGGTCATTCCGGGTGCTCCTAACCACCAGGTCCATAACAGAGATCATATGGGGCAGGATGGGGAGATCATATGGCTGGAGCTAGGAATGAGACACACAGGGGCCAGGATGGGGTATATTATTACCATAGGGGCTAATTTAGGGATATTATTACTGCAGTGATGTATTCATTTTATTTTTTGAGTATACTGTTTTAAATGAGGGGGCAGGCTTGTTACTGTGTAGAGTGATACTATGTCGCCTTTTTTTCTTCATGTGGTGTAATGTAGAAGTTGGTAAAAGTTAAGTAATGTGTTCTGCAAGTGGAGCTCGAGATAACTGTGTTATTTCCTGTAGAGATGAGCCCTGGCTGGAAGAAGTGATGGCGGTCTGTGCTGAATGGAAGATGAAAAACAAAGATGAAGGACTTCACCTAGAGACGTCATTGGTGGAGTCAATGTGTTACCTATACACTGACACTATACACTGTATACTATGTACAGAGCTCCTGTACATAATGTTGCCAGTGATCACTGTATTACCTATACATTATATACAGAGCTCCTGTGTATAATATCACCAGTGATCACTGTATTACCTGTACACAGACACTGCATACTAAGTACAGATCTCCTGTGTATAATGGCTGATATTAGTATTGTGCTTTTTTTATTACTAATCAGTATTGTAGTATTCAGTCACTATGTGGTGGTAATATGTGGTCTGGACATGGTGTTGCGGTATTTGTCCCTTGTATGTGCTATTTGGTCACTTTGTGGGGGTAATATGTGGTCTGGTCATGGTGCGGTGGTATTTGTTCCTTGTATGTGATATTATTCGGTCACTGATGGTAATATGTGGTCTGGACATGGTGCGGTGGTATTTGTCCCTTGTATGTGCTATTTGGTCATTATGTGGTAGTAATATGTGGTCTGGACATGGTGTAGCGGTATTTGTTCCTTGTATGTGGTATTATTGATGTCATACCTGCCGCCGCCGACGCTGCGGCCGCTTCCTCCGGCGGTCCCTCCCGCTGCGTTCCTGTTCATCATCCCGGGCATCACGCCGTTACCTCGGTCCCTCTCCCGGCTGCTCGGGGTCTTCGGCGTGGCGCCCGTGCTTCCTCCTTGCGCCTTAGGTCGCGGGCGCACGCCCTCCCCTCTTTTTAACTCCTTCCGCGTCCTCGCTGGTTCAAGCTTCTCCTATCAGGTGACTTCTTGGGCTTTATCAGGCGTCCTCTCCATAATGGAGGCGCCTGATTATTGTGTGCTTTTGTGCTCAGTGTTAGGCCTTGTTCTCTGTCTACTCCCTGCCTGCTCTTGTCTGGTTCTCTAGTCGCTGCTATTAACCTGTTGCTCCCCTGTGTCCTTCCCTGTCCTTTTCCAGCCGCCTCCGTTCCGTTCCTAGTCTCCCGGCTCCTTCCTTGACAGTCTGTTCATTTACCCTCTCCTCTGCCTTTTCCTGAGCCGTCCCTCTTGGTACCAGCTGTTGCGGTGCTGACTCCCTCGGGCCTGCTCCCCACTATCCATGTATAGGGGTAGCTCTCCCCCGGGGTCGCTCGTCCTTGGGCACGTCAGTACCGTGACCCAGAGGGTCCACTCTCTCTTCTTGCGTCTCGGACGTCACAGTATAATCAGGCCATGGACCCCGCTGGTACCTCTGCAGCAACTCAGAAGGATTTGTTGTTTTTACGGGAGAACCAGACCCGGATCATGTCTGTCATGAAGTCCATGGATTCTCGGTTAACTGCCCTTCAGACTTCCGATCCTGGCAATGCTCCCCTGCTGGCGGGACTCCAGCAGGAGCTCGCACAGCAGAGAGATACGCAGTCCCATATCTTAACCTATATGGCATCCGTAGATGACCGTCTACACTCACTGCAGTCTACTGCCGCTGCTTCAGTCTCTCATCGAGATCCCGTACCTCTTCCCCTCCCTCGTTTGGGAAAACCCCCTAGATATAGTGGTGATCCTAAATTGTGTCGGGGTTTTTTGAACCAGTGCCGCCTTCACTTCGAGCTTCTACCCCAGCAGTACCCATCCGATCGTGCTAAGGTGGCCTTTATTGTGTCTCATCTTGAGGGAGAGGCCCTGTCCTGGGTAAACCCTTTGTGGGAGCGGGACGACCCGGTAGTTGCCAGTATACAGATTTTTTTGGACACATTCCGTAGAGTCTTTGATGAGCCCGGACGGCTGGCTTCTACTACTGAGTCCCTCTTTAGCCTCCAACAGGGAAACCTTACTGTTGGACAGTACGCTATCCGTTTTCGGACACTCTCCTCTGAGCTCGGGTGGAATAATGAGGCGCTGGTAGGGGCTTTTTGGAGAGGGCTTTCGTCCAAGATTAAGGATGAGCTCGCTGGTCGCGATACTCCTACTACCTTGGAGGATCTCATATCCCTGGCCACGCGTATTGGCTTACGCTTCCAGGAACGTTCTCGGGAATCTACCCTTAACTATTTCAGCTTTGATTTCTTTAGGCCTTGAGCGTAGATCTGTGGAGGCGTATGTGGACTCGGGTGCGGCTGGTAACTTCATTCGTGAGGAGGAGGTGAACAAACTTCAGATACCAGTAGTCACTTTGGAGACTCCGCGTGTTATTTCTGCAGTAGACGGCAAACTCTTACCGGACCCTATCACCATGGTTACTCTCGAGTTGGAGATGCAGATTGGAGCCCTACACCGGGAGAGGATTGCCTTCTATGTTTTGCCCAATCTGTCTCATGCCCTGCTCTTGGGTCTGCCCTGGCTCAGATCGCACGAGCCAGTCCTTGATTGGCGCTCTGGAGAAGTACTCCGCTGGGGTCATGGTTGTCATGAACATTGCCTACAGCCCGTCTCTCGTCCGGATCTTCCTCAAGCAGTCGCCAATCTTCCCAGTCTTCCTGCGGCCTATCACTCGTTTGCCGATGTCTTTGATAAAAAGGAGGCGGAGTCCCTTCCACCACATCGAACCTATGACTGTCCTATCGAGCTTATTCCCGGAGTTACCCTTCCCAAGGGTAGAACATATCCACTGTCTCCGGCGGAGACTTTAGCTATGTCTGAGTACATCAAAGAGAATTTGGCTAAAGGATTCATCCGGAAGTCCTCTTCTCCAGCTGGAGCTGGTTTTTTCTTCGTCCGGAAGAAGGATGGGTCTCTCCGGCCTTGTATTGACTACCGAGGTCTAAATGCCGTCACGGTCAAGAATAGATATCCTCTTCCGCTGATTCCTGAACTTTTTGACCGATTGAGAGGTGCTCGAGTCTTTTCCAAACTCGATCTGAGAGGGGCCTATAATTTGGTTCGAATTCGCGCTGGAGACGAGTGGAAGACCGCCTTTAACACTCGGGATGGTCATTATGAATACCTCGTCATGCCCTTTGGTCTCTGCAACGCTCCAGCAGTCTTCCAGGAGTTCATAAATGAGATCTTCCGTGACCTATTGTATTCCTGCGTGGTGGTATACCTTGACGACATCCTTATTTTCACGCCCAACCTGTCCTCCCATAGGAAGAGTGTCCGTCTGGTCTTGCAACGACTCCGGGAGAATCGTCTTTATGCCAAAATCGAGAAGTGTTTGTTTGAACAGACTTCCTTGCCCTTCTTGGGGTATATTATTTCTGACGTGGGGTTGAAGATGGATCCAGAGAAGTTGTCTGCCGTACTCAAGTGTCCCCGTCCCTTGGGAGTTAAGGCCATCCAACGGTTTTTGGGCTTCGCAAATTATTATAGACAATTCGTTCCACATTTCTCCTCTGTGACCAAGCCTCTCGTTGCCCTTACCCGGAAAGGTGCGAAGCCTCATGTTTGGCCTCCGGAGGCGGAGGACGCCTTTCTTGCCTTAAAACAGGCCTTTGTTTCTGCTCCAGTTCTTCATCGACCAGAGGCCAGCAGGCCCTTCTTCCTTGAGGTGGATGCCTCCTCTACGGGAGCCGGAGCGGTACTCTCCCAGAAATCACTCTCCGGACGTCTGGTTCCTTGTGGATTCTTTTCAAAGTCATTTTCTCCCGCGGAATGCAATTATTCAATTGGAGACCGAGAGTTGCTGGCTATAAAGATGGCCCTACAAGAGTGGCGTCATCTCTTGGAGGGGGCCATTCATCCCTTTATGATTTTCACTGACCACAAGAACTTAGCCTACATTCAATCCGCTCAGAGACTCAATTCCAGGCAAGCCAGATGGTCTTTGTTCTTTTCTCGTTTTGATTTTAAACTTCATTTTTGCCCCGGAGTTAAGAATACTAAAGCGGATGCACTTTCCCGGTCCTTACAATCTCCTGAGATAGAAGAGGATCCCTCACATATCATTGATCCCGCCAGACTCTTGGTAGCTCCTTCAAATCTCCTCTCGGTTCCACCTGGCAAGACCTTCGTCTCGTGTGACAAGAGAACTGAGGTTTTGCGTTGGGGACATTCTTCCAAGATTGCCGGACATGTCGGTACCAAGAAGACTCTTGCTCTTCTTTCCCGGTATTACTGGTGGCCTTCTCTTCGACAAGACACTTCGGATTTTGTAGCCTCATGCATGACTTGTGCTAAAAACAAAGTACCTAGAGAGTTGCCTTCTGGTCTCTTGCATCCTTTACCCATACCCGAAGCTCCTTGGCAACAAATGGCCATGGATTTCATTACGGATCTGCCTCGTTCCTCTGGGTGCACAACCATCTTTGTAGTGGTAGACCGGTTCTCCAAGATGGCCCATTTCGTTCCCTTGCCTGGATTACCTTCTGCTCCGGAATTGGCAAGAGTCTTCATCCATCAGATCTTCAGATTACATGGTCTTCCTCAGCGAATCGTGTCCGATCGAGGGGTCCAGTTTACTTCCAGATTCTGGAGAGCTCTCTGTAAGCTCTTAGGCATCTCTCTGGATTTTTCTTCCGCTTACCATCCTCAGACCAATGGGCAAGTAGAACGAATAAATCAAGTTTTGACTTCCTACCTACGCAACTTTACCAACGCCCATCACGATGATTGGGTGACCCTTCTTCCTTGGGCTGAGTTTGCCCATAACAATCATGCCAGTGAGGCTACTTCCAAATCTCCGTTCTTTGTGGTCTCTGGTCTGAATCCGGGAGTACCTCTTCCTATGTCTTCCTCTTCGGGTGTCCCTGCTGCAGATGCTCTTTCTTCTGAGTTTTCCCAAGTTTGGAAGGAGACCAGGGAGGCCCTCGTACGGGCCGCGGATCTAATGAAGAGACATGCTGACAAGAGAAGGAGAGATCTTCCTCCATATCGTCCTGGTGACAAGGTCTGGCTATCGACCAAGCACATTCGCTTGAAGATTCCCTCATACAAGTTGGGCCCCCGATACATCGGTCACTTCGAGATCTTGGGTCGTATTAACAACGTGGCTTATAAATTGAGGTTGCCGGCTTCGCTCCGAGTCCCTAACGTCTTCCATGTCTCGCTTTTGAAACCTCTCATCCTTAATCGATTTTGCCCAGCACCGCTTGACTCCCCTCAGCCTCTTGGCGTCGATAATGATTTTGAAGTAAGAGATATTTTGGCTATGAAGAAGGTTCGAGGAAGAGTCTTCTATCTTATTGATTGGAAGGGATTTGGTCCTGAGAAACCTAGGGAGAACATTAACGCTCCACGGATTCTGAAAAGATTCTTGACTAACCTTGGTAGAGGGGGTCTTAGAAGGGGGGGTACTGTCATACCTGCCGCCGCCGACGCTGCGGCCGCTTCCTCCGGCGGTCCCTCCAGCTGCGTTCCTGTTCATCATCCCGGGCATCGCGCTGTTACCTCGGTCCCTCTCCCGGCTGCTCGGGGTCTTCGGCGTGGCGCCCGTGCTTCCTCCTTCCTCCGGCCGGCACCTGCTCCGCACATGCACCTTAGGTCGCGGGCGCGCGCCCTCCCCTCTTTTTAACTCCTTCCGCGTCCTCGCTGGTTCAAGCTTCTCCTATCAGGTGACTTCTTGGGCTTTATCAGGCGTCCTCTCCATAATGGAGGCGCCTGATTATTGTGTGCTTTTGTGCTCAGTGTTAGGCCTTGTTCTCTGTCTACTCCCTGCCTGCTCTTGTCTGGTTCTCTAGTCGCTGCCATTAACCTGTTGCTCCCCTGTGTCCTTCCCTGTCCTTTTCCAGCCTCCTCCGTTCCGTTCCTAGTCTCCCGACTCCTTCCTTGACAGTCTGTTCATTTACCCTCTCCTCTGCCTTTTCCTGAGCCGTCCCTCTTGGTACCAGCTGTTGCGGTGCTGACTCCCTCGGGCCTGCTCCCCACTATCCCTGTATAGGGGTAGCCCTCCCCCGGGGTCGCTCGTCCTTGGGCACGTCAGTACCGTGACCCAGAGGGTCCACTCTCTCTTCTTGCGTCTCGGACGTCACAATTGATCATTTAAAAAATTGAAAAATAAATAAAAAATATCCCTAAATTGTATTGCATATTTTAACAAATATTTAGTAGGTTACAGTAGAGTAGGGCCTGGCCAAAAGTATCCACCGTGTTATGGTGGCGGCTTAAATAATCTTTTGGCCAAAACAAAAGCTGCCGGCTATATGTGTGATCTGGTGATGGGAACTGTTAATGTGTGATAGGTGAGAAGTGGAGTTTTTCCAAGAGAGAGCAGTGGGACTGTGGACAGTTCGAGGGGTGGAGCATGGAGGCGGGGCTGGGGTGGAGCCTGGGCGGAGTCTCAAGGGGGCCCTGAAAATTTTGCCAGTATGGGGCCCCGAAATTTCTAGTGGCAGCCCTGGAGCCAACCTCCACGGTCAGGCAGAGTTATCTATAGGACAATGATCATAACTACACAGTTAAACCAATAATTGAATTTCTAGGGTTATAGCGTACATTGTTTATGAAGAGTATCCTCCTTTTCCCTCCTACTCTACGCCCTATACTAAGTAGTGGATAATGATTGTGACCCTTTGGACCACTTATTACTTTTTGTCTGGGATGAATTTGTAGTTCAATTTGAATCATTATTATTAATAAAAATTATCTTTTATTTTGGAAGGGGAGTGTGAGATTTCGTTCATGTTAGACACAGGTGCAAACATTCAAATGCCTCTTACTCTCATGTAAGATCAAGTTAGTAAAGTAGAGAACAGTGTAGGTCAATGGAGGAGATAAATGTGTAGATTAGTGCTCTGTGTGCAGTTTGTCTCTGTTTCACCTATATGGAATTATTTATTTGTCGCTATTATGAAGTTAATGCAAAAATATGGGTAATTAAAATAGTCCCACATCCTAGCTCCTAAAAATGATTATATATTTGATATTTGTCATGTATAGTCACAATACATAGCATGCTTTGGATCCTTACCACTGCCTCTTTCACTGAGATAGGTGGCCTGGACCTTAAGCGTCCAAGATGGCTGTCGCAGTTCTATAGGCAACAATGGTAAGTCTGATCCACACATCGAACAGCCTTGGAAATTCAGGGGAGGTCTTTCCACTGTGGAGACAATCTTGGATGCAGGAGGATGGGAATGCCGGTCTCAATGGAGGAGGCAGCAGGATTAAAACAAAGGGTACCAGGTGAAGTGATTATACATGAAAAAATGTATAGCTGATTTTCAGTGCCAGGGGGATGGTTGCTCTAAATGTGGTGGGTACCACTGTATAGGCAAGTTTTTGTGCATACAGTTGGGATTGCAGAGTCAGAGCTAATTTTGGGTGAAGACTGAGTCACAAATCACTATTGTCCATGTATGACAGAGTTTTGAGTCGTAGCGTGGAAAAATCAAAGTGTGGGAATCAGGTACGGACTGGGGCTGATATTCAGCTTTGGCATTTGAAATCACACAGACCCATGTTGTCCCTGTCCCCATGAACCAGATTGGATATATTAATAATATTACCCTGGATGGAGGAAAGGAAGATTTTCTACAATACAAAAATATTTCTAATGATACCCGTGGCTGCTGGGGTAAGTGACGGAGTCAGCAACTTTGTGCCCCATCACAACTCTTAATAGTATGGGTGTTTTGAGAACACGGATTCTGTTAACAACGTAGCAGACAAGGCAGCCCATGACCAGACAGGCCCTTCTGGCCTTTGCCAGAATTGCCAGATGGCCAGTCCGACTCTGGTGGGAATACACCACTGTATGGGCCTAGTAGTTGGGGAAAGATCAAGTGTGGCTCCAGTGTGCAGGTAATGGAACTCTAGTTTGAAGTCTGCCATGAGAAAATAATTCAGAAATTACATTGCTATCACTAGGCGTTTGTTGGAAACATTAGTAGAGCTGGTGTACAGTAAGTGGTAAGTAGTTAGTTGTTATTGTACCTCCCGAAAGTCGTTTTGCTAATGTATATCTGTAGATAAAAGTTTTCAGGTACAAATACCTGTTGATTGCCCTTACATGTGATGACTGTATACCTAAGATACTGCTGACAAAAGTTCTTTCAGCTGGCAGCAATCTCCCCATAAAAACAGTTGAGCATGCATGTTTACTGAAAAAGGGAGCGAGAATAATAAGCTAGTGCCAGACACTTCAGATAGAAAGGTACTCTAAATTGTCTAATAAACATGTAGACCTGAATTATCTGCACATACAGTGTGTGTTTATTTCAACAGGTAAAGGGGTAGTTGGAGCTGTTCTTCCTTTCCTTGAGAAGAAGGGGGAATGGTAGGCTACGTCAATACGTATCCCAATGCAATCAACAGAGAATTAGCTGGGTGGCCAGTTGGTTTAAAGATAAAGCATGCCACAGGGAGCAAAGTGATCAGTTATTATAGGGTGATTTAGATTAGGCTGGGTTCACATTGAGCTAGGGCAGTCCGTCTAACGGACACGTTTTTAAGTAGTAAAAACGCAATGTAACGGACATTGTAACACACCCATAGACTTGCATTTGTATGACGCATCGTAATGCATGTCAAAATTGGCATGCGTTTGCAACATTCCGTTTTTTATGACGTACCTTCGAACGCGGCCTGCAGCGTTTTCGGGTCCGGTCAAGCTGACGCAAGATTAACGGAAGTGCTAATTCTGCCATTAAAGTCTATTGCTAAAGCAGTCAGACGCAAATCAAGCAAAATGTCCAAATGAAACCATACGTTGGATTGCGTTAATGAGGGTGGTGGGTGGTCCATGAGGGTCTATGTGGTCATATGACAGGAAATATGATTACAGCCATTTTGGAGCCTATACTCTGCCAGCACATATTGTGAAAACGCCAGCAGCACAGTGTGTGTGTCTTGCAAGCGATCAGAGGCAATGTAAGTACAATTCTATGTATATATTTTTTGTGTACATCATTTGAGTGTGTAGTGCCCGTCGGATGTGTGTGCCTGAACGCAGACAAACGGATGCTTCACGAACGGACATCAAAATGACATAAACGCAGTCACGTGCGTTAACGCAAGCGTTAACGTAAAGCCAAATTTTCACCAAATTTGGCTAATTTCTGGACATGCGTTTAACGGATCCGTTAAACGGATTGTACTAAACGCAATGTGAACCTAGCCTTATACATATTCTTGCTGTTAAAGGGTTAAGGTATTTTATGCAGCTTATCTGGGTGTGTTTCATACAACACTCAAAAGCCTTTTATTACATGTGTAATCTAATGGAAAAGAAAATGTGAGGGGAGGAGAGAGATGCCCAGAACGTAAAGAGAGGGAGAGAGGAGAGGAGGGGGGATTACAGCAAATAGCTAAGTATTAATGCCCCCCTCCGGTCCTACAGACTGACAAAACAGGATTCTCGCTCTCGATTATTCCTTTTATTCATTTTCCCCTCTCATTTATGAGTTATTAAAACACAACACTTAAGTTTTTGTATACCATTAAGAATTACGGTAGTTTACCAGAATCTCATCAATGTGAAATGTGTAATAAATGCTGCGCTTGCAGCCGTCCTGTGACAGCGCAGAGAGGGAGACACGAGGAAGTGAGACTGCCTGACAAGAGAGGGGGAGAATAATGAGACAGGCTGATTACTGGGATAAAAAAATACAAGAATAGCAAGAATCTGAGGAGGAACCAGAGAGGGAAGCGAGGAAGGAAAAAGTATGTAGTCTAAGTGGAATCAGAGCTTATGGTTAAGGAAAAGTAGGCTTTGGGGTAACTTAATTTCATCAAGTACTCAAGTGGTCCTTTTTCCATGTGTGTCATATTACTGAGGTCATAAGCTGGCAAAAGTGTCAGGTGTCTCTCCAGGTGAGTGGGAGGGAAGGAGTTAAATACTGTATATATTGTATATAACATGCAGAAGTAGGAAAAAAGATAATGAGATTAGGGCTGGCGCCAGTTAGGGGGAGCGTGGTGGGTGCGCAGGAGGAGGAGAGGAGAGTGGGGGAATAGGTGACAGTGTAGGGAGAAAGAAGGCATTCGTGCTCACTATGTGGTATAATAGGGGACAGAGACTGTGACTGTCGCAGGAGACCATAGTGGGAATGAAGTGTTTTATTACCATACTCATGTGGAAAAAGATGGGGATGCCGGGGTGACGTGGGAAGTCTGGAGAAAGAAGTGCAACCGCATGTGAGAAATTGAGGGCAGGATTGGAGATTAGGGGTCAAAAATTGATTCCTACATATAGGATTATCATTGAAATCTAGCTCTTCTCCATCCATTATGGAAGGTGTCGATAAGTTCTATAGAGTAATGAGAGTCGGCAGAGAAGGACAGACGGGCTGTCACAAATCTAACCTTCTACAGCGTTACCCCAATTGTGCCTGTAAGAGCAGGAGTTATGTAGGCAAAACGGTCATGAAAAAAATAGTCCCCCTGAAAATTAAGGTATAACATGGTTAATGGACCATGACTGGCAAACTTGACCATACCACTTGGCATCCAGAATCCTTATTTTTCAATTCTATAGTTTTAGATGTATCTACAGTAAATGGCATGTCATATGAGATCTGATGACTAGGAAAGCTTTACCGTACCAATAATCATGACTGCTATCATTCGTTTATCTTATGTAATATCCCGGTTTGAACACATTCCTACTACTTCTGCCTTTGTTGCTAGGTGGTGCTGCAACAATACTACAGATGGCGCTGGGCGATGGAAACGTGGATCAGTTCAATGTTCGGGTGGCTGGGATTTGTTGTCCCTTCTTCCAATTCATCTGTGTTTTGCAGCAGTAAGCAGGTTAAGGCTGCCGTCACACTAGCAGTATGTGGTCAGTATTTTACATCAGTATTTGTAAGCCAAAACCAGGAGTGGAACAAATAGAGGAAAAGTATAATAGAAACATATGCATCACTTCTGTATTTATCACCCACTCCTGGTTTTGGCTTACAAGTACTGATGTAAAATACTGACCAAATACTGATAGTGTGACGGCAGCCTTATAGTGTAATTAGCTCTCTGTGGGAGCCATGAGTGGGGCTTCGCCCATTTAAACCACCAACAGTCAGCCTTTGGCTGCCAGTTATAGATTTCACTTACTCTGGTTCACTCTTAATTTCCAGCAATGACTCAGCATGTGTATTTCCAGGCTGGAGCACAGCTTGTGCTTTGACTACCTGACTGCCTCACGTTTTTTTGCTCGTGACTTTGACCTATTGATTCTAACCCAACCTTCTGATTATTCTCTACCAGACAGCTTCTCTGGCCACTTTGTCAACTCAACACAGGGGTCCCTGGCTAAGTCCAGATATAGGGTTTAAGGACTGAAGATCTTGCAAGACAGAGTGACTTACACAGCCTGTCTTTGGAAACCTCATAAAGGCTGTGTGCACACGTTGCAGATTTCCTGCAGAACTGCAGCGTTTTTTTCCACGCAGAAAGGCTGCAGATCTGCAAGTGATTTACAGTACAATGTAAATCAATGGCAAAAAAAAATGCTGTGCACATGGTGCGGAAAAATCTGCATGGAAAACGCAGCAGATTCAAAAGAGGAGCATGTCACTTCTTTTGTAATCTGCAGCGTTTCTTCACCCATTCCATTATAGAAATCCGCAGGGGTAAAAACGCATGAAATCCGCACAGAATCCGCAGTAAGGCTATATGCACACGATGTGGATTTGCTGCGGATCCGCAGCGGATTTTTCCACGCAGAAGCGCTGCAGATCCGCACTGTGATGTACAGTACAATATTAGTCAATGGGAAAAAAAAAGCTGTGCAGATGGTGCGGAAAAATCAGTGCGGAATTGCTGCGGATTTCAAAGAAGTGCATGTCACTTCTTTTGTGCGGATCTGCAGTGTTTCTGCACTCCTCCATGATAGAAATCCGCAGTGGCAAAATCCGCAGAAAATCCGCACAAAATCAGCATCAATTCCGCATAAAAACCGCACAAAATCCTCATAAAAACCGCAGCAAATCCGCGGCTGCGGATTCTGCCAGGAGATGCGGATTTTGTGCAGAAAATTCTGCACCTCTTTTCCTACGTGTGCACATACCCAAATCCACAGGAAAACAGCAAGAAAAACGCATCAAATCTGCACCTGCGTTTTCTGCCAAGAGATGCAGAATCCACACAGAAAATTCCAGAGGCAAATCTGCAACGTGTTCATATACCCTAAGAGCTGCCAGTCTGCTACTGACAGTGCTTTGCTATACCTCAAATAGTATCATTAGTTTTTTTCCTTTTTTGTCATACATATAACTCCTCCAACCTTCCCACTCTGTACCTCTTATTCCCTCCATGCCTGGTTTAGACTCTTTTCACAATAGCATCATGGCCTCCATCTATTAGTGTATGAAACCATTACAGCTATGTTGAATTATTTTGAAAGCTGATACTGACAGATCCAAGTACATGGGCCGATCAGGTTTGTGGTATTTTTCAGAACAGGAATATTTCTGAAGACTATTTTATTTGTGCTGTCATAAATATAAGAGCCTCGACAAACTAGCAAAATGGGCAATGTCAACCGAACTTAAGGGTGCATTTATACAATCGTATTTAGCCATCAATGTTATGGACACAATGCCCAGCCAGACTGTGGGTCTCCTACCCTGAACTAACAGTCTTAGGGCTCATACTCACTTGCGTGAATTAGGGCCGAGTCTCGCATGTTAAAACCCGGCTCTGGCGCCGGCACTCCAGAGCGGAGCGTGCGGCCACATAGCAATACATGGAGCTGCATGCTCCGCTCCCAAGTGCCGGCGGCAGAGCCGGGTGTTACCATGCGAGACTCTGCCATATTTCACGCGAGTATGGGCCCTCATAGACATATACGAGGCTGTTCAGGTCAGGAGACCTGCAGTACAGCTGGATACTGTAGCCATAACATGGACCATGAAACGCAGTTGTGTGAATGCACCCTTTTATATGCTATTCTCTGCATGGTGCACATGTTTATAACCTTCGTTTCTACTCTAATACATCTTTTATTAAGTGCAGAAGAGCCATATATCTGTATGGTCAATAAGTCGGACATTATGGCTAACATCTGTTGTAACAACATTATTTCTTAATTATCAAGATTTCCAGAATCAATTATTCACCCCCTCAGCAAATGGAGGACCACATAGTACTGTAGCACACAAATGGCAATCTGCCATTTCTTTCCATATGTCTCCACATGTCTCTTATTTTAGTATCATGGTGATTCCCGGTTGAAAAAAATGGTTGCACATATCAATATATGTGTGAAAACAACTGGTATGTAAGAAAAGCAAAAAAAAAAATCCATTAGCAAAGATCATTAAACCAGCAAAATGATGTTTTTGAGTCTAAAGCAACAGTAATCTGTGCTCTGAAAGACCAGAGATTCCAGAATATTGGATGTTTTATATTCATCATTACCCCCTTACACTGAAGAAGAGGCATTGAATTTACTCTCATTTTATATCCCTAGCAAGGAAAAATGTTAAAAATGCTATTAACCAGCAGATATGGGGTAAATCTGCAGGTTAATAGCATTCCTTTATTCCTCCAGACAGCCAGGCTTTCAGTCATAGAGGGAGGTGTGGCCGGTGTGTCTTCAGTCATCGCCCAGTACATAGTGGGCAGTGGCTGCATTAGTACAGGGCTGGCTGTCAGTCAGTGCTGCGGGCACAGTTCCAGCCGCTGCTCACATGCACAGAGCAGTGACTGAAGCTGCATCGGCCCACCCCTATGACTGAAAGCCAATGGTTGCTGGGAGGAATAAAGTTAATTTCCCTCAGACAGACAGGCTTTCAGTCATAGAGGTGTGGCCGGTGTGTCTACAGTCATCGCTTGGTATAGTGAGCAGCGGCTGCATTAGTACAGAGCTGGCTGTCAGTCAGTGCTGGGGGCACAGTTCCAGCCACTGCTCACATGTACAAAGCGGTGACTGAAGACGCACCGGCCCACCCCTATGACTGAAAGCCCATGGCTGCTGGGAGTAATAAAGTTAATTTCCTCCAGACAGCCCGGCTTTTAGTCATAGAGGTGTGGCCGGCGTGTCTTCAGTCATCGCTCAGTACATAGTGGGCAGCGGCTGCATTAGTACAGGGCTGGCTGTCAGTCAGTGCTGGGGGCACAGTTCCAGCCACTGCTCACATGTACAGAGCAGTGACTGAAGACGCACCGGCCTGCCCCTATGACTGAAAGCCCATGGCTGCTGGGAGGAATAAAGTTCATTTCCTGCAGAAAGCCAGGCTTTTAGTCACAGAGGTGTGGCCGGCGTGTCTTCAGTCATCGCTCAGTACATAGTGGGCAGCGGCTGCATTAGTACAGAGCTGGCTGTCAGTCAGTGCTGGGGGCACAGTTCCAGCCACTGCTCACATGTACAGAGCGGTGACTGAAGACGCACCGGCCCACCCCTATGACTGAAAGCCCATGGCTGCTGGGAGGAATAAAGTTCATTTCCTCCAGACAGCCAGGCTTTCAGTGAAAAGACCACACAGTCAGTACACTGTTAATCTGCAGATTAACTACATACCTGCAGATTAATAGCATTTTTTCACATGACAGATTCTCTTTAAGGAATGTTGTTTTCCATTGGCTTTGTATCGTCACATCAAAAGAAATCAGGATGATAATACATTTTGACCTGTGACTGTATTGTTGTCTCTCAAAAACAACCTCCTACGCACCACACAAACTACTATTATAATTATCATCTTCTAGTGACTGCTGTGAACTATACTATAGTATACTTGGAATAAGTGCTGACCCATTCTAGCATTATGTACACTAATTGCTGCTAATTAATATGTGTAAGCTATGCTCGCGCACCAATGTGCTATCCACTTGTTTTCTCAGACAGCACATGAACCCAAAGAGTTTCAATGATCCACACACACATCCGTTTTAACAGCATATCTGTGCGTCTGGCCTGTGAGATTCGGAGCAGGTCCTATTCTCTTCCGTTTTTTGGATTACACTCGGCCATTAAAGTCTAAGGGAATCCATATAAAACAGGTGAAACATAGAAGATTTATTACTTCACTTTTCCATCCTTTTTTCATTTGTTTTTTTAATTGATCCATTGTTAAAAGTGAATGGATAAAACAAAGCCAAAACAGTCTAAAAACGGACGCAACACAAATGACACGCAAATGAAAAATGGTCTGCTTCTCATGAATGTCAAAATGTAGCATAAGTGTGTGACAGAAGGGTTCCTACTGCTACTGGCCAAAATATTTTGTTTTGCATTGATAACACAGGTCAACAAAAAAAATTTTTTTTTCTGGTGTCCAAAATATTTTAATGAATTTGGGGTATTTTTGGGGTGCTGATTCTGAATATGTCATCAGTTTTGCCAGATTGGCTCAAATTTTTGAAATTTTTGGTATCTTATTTATAGCACTTGTTGGTAAATGCGACGCATCATCTCATTAATTTCTTTGGATTAGTACTTGAACTGAGCAGTTCTCAATATAGTTTTGTGTTAATTAGTGTTCTAAAAGTTTGTTCATAGCTTGATTTTTGCACTAACTTTATGTTGTTGTCTGTTTTCCAGTGAAAAGCATGAACTCATCAAGAAGAAGTTGTCTTAACGATCCAGACTCATTCTGTTACATTTGTGGTGAATACACACTGCCAAAACATAGAAGAAACAGAACAGACTTCGTAAAAAAAGTGTATTTTGCCTATTTTGGGGTTATGCTTGGGGACCAAGACAAGTTTTGGGCAACACACATAGTGTGCAAAGCATGTATCGAATTATTACGAAAATGGAGCAAAGGACAAAGAAAAAGCTTCAAATTTGGTGTTCCAATGGTGTGGAGAGAGCCAAAAAATCATGATGACTGTTATTTCTGTGCAGTGCAAGTGCAAGGATTCAATAAGCATAAGAAACGAAAATGGGAGTAACATGGAATCTGCAAGAAGGCCTGTCCCTCATTGTGAAGATGTGCCTGTACCTGTGTTTACCATAAATAACAGTCATCATGATGATTTTTTGGCTCTCTCCACACCATTGGAACACCAAATTTGAAGCTTTTTCTTTGTCCTTTGCTCCATTTTCGTAATAATTCGATACATGCTTTGCACACTATGTGTGGTGCCCAAAACTTGTCTTGGTCCCCAAGCATAACCCCAAAATAGGCAAAATACACTTTTTTTACGAAGTCTGTTATGTTTCTTCTATGTTTTGGCAGTGTGTATTCACCACAAATGTAACAGAATGAGTCTGGATCGTTAAGACAACTTCTTCTTGATGAGTTCATGCTTTTCACTGGAAAACAGACAACAACATAAAGTTAGTGCAAAAATCAAGCTATGAACAAACTTTTAGAACACTAATTAACACAAAACTATATTGAGAACTGCTCAGTTCAAGTACTAATCCAAAGAAATTAATGAGATGATGCGTCGCATTTACCAACAAGTGCTATAAATAAGATACCAAAAATCTCAAAAACTTGAGCCAATCTGGCAAAACTGATGACATATTCAGAATCAGCACCCCAAAAATACCCTAAATTCGATGAAATATCTTTGGCACCAAAAATGCTGTTGACCAGTGTAATGCTACCGTCATGCACATGTGCTTTAAGTTTAAAGGGAACCTGTCACCCCCCCCCCAGGCGTTTGTAACTAAAAGATACACCTTGTGCAGCACTAATGCTGCATTTGGACAAGGTGGCCCTTTTAGTTATGCTCCTTGCACATGCTGAAGTTAACACTTATAAAATGTGCCCCCTCATACTGTGAAATCACCAGGGAGGCGGGACTTTCCTTCCTAATTAGACACAGCACAGCCATCATTTATGTCCCTTTGGCGCCGGGCGCCGCCTCCTGAGCGTTGTTTGAATCTGTCCCAGAGCCTGCGCTGTTATGTTATCCCTTGGGCATGCGCAGTTAGCGCTGACCGTCTTCTGACATCATTTGATGTCAGGCTGACTGCGCCTGTGCGGCCGCGCTGCCCGAGATCCCGCCCTGCAGTGTCTTCTGATTTATTCTCACTGCAGGGCTGGGATCCATGGGCATGCGCAGTGCATATCTTCGCCTCTAACTCATTTCCCTCCGCCTTCTTCAGACTGTGCGGCGTCACGGCC
This sequence comes from Ranitomeya variabilis, assembly GCF_051348905.1. NCBI lineage: Eukaryota > Metazoa > Chordata > Amphibia > Anura > Dendrobatidae > Ranitomeya > Ranitomeya variabilis. The sequence continues at coordinate 531,641,068 of NC_135235.1, read as the reverse complement.
GTGGCATGTGATTAGGGATCAGCTGACGCCGCACAGTCTGAAGAAGGCGGAGGGAGATGAGTTAGAGGCGAAGATATGCACTGCGCATGCCCATGGATCCCAGCCCCGCAGTGTGAATAAATCAGAAGACACTGCGGGGTGGGATCTCGGGCAGCGCGGCCGCACAGGCGCAGTCAGCCTGACATCAAATGATGTCAGAAGACGGTCAGCGCTAACTGCGCATGCCCAAGGGATAACATAACAGCGCAGGCTCCAGGACAGATTCAAACAACGCTGAGGAAGCGGCGCCTGGCGCCAAGGGGACATGAATGACGGCTGTGCTGCGTTTGATTAGGGGGGAAAGTCCCGCCTCCCTGGCGATTTCACAGTATGAGGGGACACATTTTATAAGTGTTTATTTCAGCGTGTGCGAGGAGCATAACTAAAAGAGCCACCTTGTCCAAATGCAGCATTAGTGCTGCACAAGGTGGCTCTTTTAGTTACAAACGCCTGGGGGGGGGGGGGGGGGTGACAGGTTCCCTTTAAAGGGGATGAGATGCAATACCAGGTACAGACCATCGACAAAAGTGGTGCCATTTTAAGATGCTCCTTTTAGCACATACTATATATCCAAACCATTTCTGAAACGTCGCTCATTCAAATTAATGGGTTCTCTGCGTAATGCAGGACTTGACAACTCCTCTAAAGCAAGCGAGGCTCTTTGTTCTCCATTCTCTCTTCTGGCCAATAGCTTAATTCAGTTCATTAAACTTTGATCCATGTGTCAGCATAGTGTGACCCGATACTCTAAGGTGAGAGAATCGGATCACACTGTGAGGAGAGGATGGAGAACAAAATTTCTCCATCTTCTCCATTGTGTAGGGGTGTACTCACTTTTGCTGCCAGCGGTTTAGACATTAATTGCTGTGTGTTGACTTATTTAGAGGGCACCAAATTTACACTGTTATACAAGCTGTACAATGGCTACTTTATATTGTATCAAAGTCTCATATCTTCAGTGTCGCCATATGAAAAGATAATAAAATATTTCCAAAAATGTGATGAGGTGTACTCACTTTTGTGATATACTATAGATACTAATGCTAATGAAGCAGCCAGCTTTAAGCTGTATCATTAGAAATGAGTTATTAGCAGTACATTTGGACACATTTCTAGTGATACAGAGGCAAGATGGTCACTTGGATGCATCGCCGCTGCACCACATACCAAGTGGGACCCCAGCCTACAGCAATCACTTGTTATAGCCCATAGCATCAGCCAGTATTAAAAGGATTGCCGAGTAAAACATGATTTTCCACCAAGTGCTCGGACTGGTTTTGAAAAAAATAAATAAATAAAAAATAAAAGAAGCAAAATTCACCCCTGTGATCCCGCTCCAACAAAAAGGAAAAAAATAGCTGGGAAACCCTGTTAAGGCTTCAGGAGGATGATGAATAAGATGGATCTGTAACCCAGACTATTCAACTCAGGGAATTTTTGACATCTTTCATGCCTTTTAACAGTCAAAGTGGATTTTAGCTTTTCATCTACTTTCTCTAAAAACACATTTCTAGGCTTGTAACTAGCCACGAACTATATGTACAGTCAGAGACGTGCCATTATTTCTTCAATGAGGCAGACAAAATCCCTGATTGCAAAGAAAAAGCTGACGTTATATGGCAAATAAAGGCCTCAAAAGACTTCTAGTAGATGACAAAAGGCTGAGTGGAGTCCTTGGGTGACTGCTGGAATTTCTTCTTCACACACACAGTCAAGTGTATTCATGGGTATACAATATTATTGTTCCTGGTTCATTCCAAGCTCTCGGACAAGGAATGAATCCCTGGAAGAATGACATTGACAAGCAGAAGTAAAAAAATTCCCAGGAAAATCGAACTGTAAGCAGCCGGGCTCCAGAGTCGTTTAGCTCTGCCGTACAACTGGGATGGTTTGCTGCATAGTTGCAGCCTCACGTCATGGAGAACGCCAGACTTCCTTGGTGACTAACCTGGTAATCTTAGAAGTCCTGTGTCAGCAAAGAATAGCCTTATAATTCTAACGTATTCACTTTCCCGCAAATCCTCGATAGAGCTGCACGTGCTCTGTTCTACATCTGCAAGCACGGACAAACAGGCGTTACACATGACATTGCACAATATAATAGGGTCACCATTATCACAAGTCAATAAGCGGCCACTGAAACGCTTTATATGCAAGGCAACATTTATATCATTACCTATATTTTTTTAAAAAAGGAAATAACTTCATATTTTCTCTTATTCTGGAAGAATTGATCTATTAATATAGGCTGCAACATACTCCAGTGCAGGAACGATGGGGTTAACTTGAGGGGGCCCCTGCACATTTTCCCCACGTGAGGTCTGAGTGTCTATAAAACGCCAGGCGGAAGGAAGGCGTCTTTACGATGGTGCTTTGAGGCAGAGAGAGATGGGGGTCAGAGGTCAGCAGGCCCCAAATAACTTCATACTGCTTTTATAAAAACCCAACCCAGGCCTATTATGGATGGGGTCACAACTCTTAGAGAATGAGTGGGAGAGGGGTACCCTGAGAGGGGGACGTACAGACATACAAGCTGAAACATGGAGGGGTAAAGAAGGAAAAAAAAAGAATCTATAAACTGGAATGCATGTATAGTAAAATATTATACAGGAGATAAAACAGGAGTCTAGACAGCTATAGCACAGGGAAAATAAACAGGAGAGAATGAAGAGCTTTATGAAAGAACTACGTGTAAGGGTGACAAATAAGGAATCACAACTGTTTTATTCGATGGAAAAACAGATTGTGCACATCCAAATAATAATGCTCTTATCATCTGTGCTGTGCCTGGTGGTACAAATAGAAACCACAACGTAATGTCATCCCTTTGCCGAAAAAAAATAATAATCTGTGACATTTTTTCCATGAAATTTGATGGAATCGGCAGCAAAAGCTCTGGACGCAGTCTCTAAAGCAGATGTGAACTGAGACTAAATAGTAAAGGCATCAGGGATGTCCACAAGATGCTATATGTTACTCGCAAACATATAAGTAAAGTAGTAGCCATGGAAGGACAGGGGTCCCATGTGAAATGTTTGTTTTATTATTCATTCCATGCCTAGAAAAATCAGTTAAATATTTAGAGGCTTTGGAAAATGCGGCCGGCAGAAAGGGACTGGGGAAATGAACTGCAACCACCTACAGAAGAGAGGACACGCAGCTAGAATTGCCATCGTGTGCACAGAAGGTACAACCGTCACACTGTGCTGCCTGCCGGTATATCAGTAGACGGGAGAAAAGAAAAAAGACGCTCTCTCCCTTGTCACGCTGTCAGCTTCTATAAGCAAAGTCTCCATAGTGTATAGGATCCACGTGGTTCACACTCACAAGTATCCACGAAAGTCCGATAACTTATTTCTCCACCTAGCTATAGTTTACATGTCTGGGACAAGCTTAATTAAATTAATTTAGCCAATTAATGATCAATTCTTGCAATATTCGAGACATGAATGAGATATTAGACTTAGAATACGGTTATATCGTTACATTGACCTATAGGTCTGCCCATTGTAAAGGGGTTGTCTAGGAGATGTAGTATTACATGACAGCTGTTCGGAAGAATGGCCATGTATGTAACACAAGAATGGTTCTGGTCCACCATTCGCCATTCTGGCTCATAAATAGAGGAGGCCTCTATGGTGTCTATAAAAATGGTAGTGGTAACACACAATATCTGCACATTTCCAAGAGGAATAGCACTGGAACAGAAAAAAAATACAACCTGGAGGTCTAGGAAAATGCCCAAACATTGGTATTTAATGGGTTTCTAAAACACAACTGTAGGGGGGCTTATAGGATATCATCTTACCAACCTGGACCTCTCGGATTATACAGAACATCCGTTTATTTTCTCCTAACCTTTATTTGAACCTGCGAGTATACTGTAATTGAAAAATATGATTGCTCCCTTTATGTGTTGATAGCCAATAATCTATGATGGGAGAGTCTCATGGCTGCTGTACACCCGGAATAGCTTTGTTAGTTATCTCTGGTAATAAAAGAAGCTGAAAGGAAAGAAGGTGCACACCAAAGCAGGAAAAATGGTAGAAAATGGCTTTACTGAAGAACAAAAGTGCAAAAAAATTTAATTAATTCAAAACACATAGACAAAGTGACTACAGGCAGCAAAAAGACATGGTAGTCCAAAGAGAATTATAGACAAATATATTGTTATATATAGATATATGTACAAATAAATGCCCCGCCAATCAGGTACACAATAGATGTTCAATATAAAAGTAGTCCCAGGTAATAAATCATATACAGTGGCTTGCAAAAGTATTAAGCCTCCTGTTGTGAACTGTGTTTCTGGGCTCCCTCTGGTGGTCACTAACGGTATTGTGTTAGGTATGTCTTGTTGCAGGCCTGAGCTCCAGCTGTGTCGTTAAGCAGCGGGTGTTTCCTATTTGAGTCTCCTCTGGACTCAGTCTCTTGCCTGGCATCGTTGTATCCAGACCTATTTGGTCTCCTCCGGATTCCTTTCAGTCTGCCTCATGCAAGAAAAGCTAAGTCTGCTTTGTACAATTTGGATCGTTTGCATTATTCAGTGTTTTTGTCCAGCTTGCTTTACATTTGATTTTTGACTCGCTGGAAGCTCTAGGGGGCTGATATTCTCCCTCCACACCGTCAGTCGGTGTGGGGGTTCTTGAATGTTCAGCGTGGATGTTTTGTAGGGTTTTCTGCTAACCGCATAGTCCACTATCTATTTTCTGCTATCTAGACTATTGGGCCTCACTTTGCTGAATCTAGTTCATCTCTCCGTTTGTGTTTTCCTCTTGCCTCACCGTTATTATTTGTTGGGGGCTTTCTATATCTTTGGGGTTCAATTTCTCTGGAGGCAAGCGAGGTCTTATTTTTTCCCTTTAGGGGTAGTCAGTTCTCCGGCTGGCTCGAGACGTCTAGAATCAACGTAGGCACGTTCACCGGCTACTTTTAGTTGTTTGTGTCAGGATCAGGTATGCGGTTAGCCCAGTTTTCCACCTCCCTAGAGCAGTAGTTATATGTTTTCTATCTTGCCGGAATATTCGAGATCCTCTGCCATTGGGATCATAACAGAATGCCAGGCCAAAAATAAAATGTTTAATGCATCGCAGAAGCGGGATTAAAAAGTTCTGATTTTTTTTTTTTTTTTGTTTGTTGCAGTTTTCCTAGCTTCTTCCATCCCCTTTTTCTCTGAGTGGCTGAAACTCTGCTGCAGATATGAATGTCCAGACTCTGACTTCTAGTGTGGATCTGCTTGCTGCTAGGGTGCAAAGCATTCAGGATTTTGTTGTCCATAGCCCTATGTCTGAACCAAAAATACCTATTCCTGAGCCGTTTTTTGGAGATAGATCTAAATTCCTGAATTTTAGGAATAATTGTAAATTGTTTCTGTCTCTGAAGCCTCGTTCCTCTGGTGATTCCGCTCAGCAAGTTAAGATTGTTATTTCCTTCTTGCGCGGCGACCCTCAGGATTGGGCCTTCTCTCTGGCGCCAGGAGATCCTGCATTGGTGAATGTTGATGCGTTTTTTTCTGGCACTTGGTCTGCTTTATGAGGAGCCTAATCTTGAAAATCAGGCTGAAAAAATGTTGCTGGTTATCTCTCAGGGTCAGGACGAAGCTGAGGTATATTGCCAAAAATTTCGGAAATGGTCTGTGCTTACTCAATGGAATGAGTGTGCACTGGCCGCAAATTTCAGAAATGGTCTTTCTGAAGCCATTAAAGATGTGATGGTCTAAATGATTCAATGGCTCTAGCATTCAAATTGATCGACGTTTGCGGGAGCGCAAATCTGATAATCCTTTGGCGGTGCTGTCTGAACGGTCACCTGATTCTATGCAATGTGACAGAATTCTGACCAGAGCCGAGCGACAAAATCATAGACGTCAAAATGGGTTGTGTTTCTACTGTGGTGATTCAACACATGTTATCTCAGCATGCTCTAAACGTTTAAAGAAAAAAGTTAATCCTGTCGCCATTGGTACTTTTCAGCCTAAGTTTATTTTGTCTGTGACTTTAATTTGTTCATTATCTTCTTACTCAGTTATGGCTTTTGTGGATTCTGGTGCTGCTTTAAGTCTGATGGATTTGTTGTTTGCCAAGCGCTGCGGTTTTATCCTGGAGCCTTTGGAAAATCCTATTCCTCTTAGAGGAATTGATTCTACGCCATTGGCAGAGAATAAACCTCAGTATTGGACGCAGGTGACCATGTGCATGACTCCTGTACATCAGGAGGTGATTCGTTTTTTGGTACTGCATAAAATGCATGATGTTGTCGTTTTGGGTCTGCCATGGTTACAGGCCCATAATCCAGTTTTAGATTGGAAAGCTATGACTGTGTCTAGTTGGGGGTGTCAGGGGATTCATGGCAATTCTCCATTGGTGTCTATTGCTTCTTCTACTCCTTCTGAGATCCCTGAGTTTTTGTCAGACTTTCAGGATGTATTTAATGAGGCCAGGTCCAGTGCCCTTCCTCCTCATAGGGACTGTGATTGTGCTATAGATTTGATTCCTGGTAGTAAGTTTCCTAAGGGACGACTCTTTAATTTATCTGTGCCAGAGCATGCCGCGATGCGGAGTTATATAAAGGAGTCTTTGGAGAAGGGACATATTCGCCCATCCTCGTCCCCTCTTGGTGCAGGATTCTTTTTTGTGGGCAAGAAAGACGGGTCTCTGAGACCTTGTATTGATTATTGTCTTCTGAATAAGATCACTGTTAAATTTCAGTATCCTTTGCCATTGTTGTCTGATTTGTTTGCTCGGATTAAGGGATCCAGTTGGTTCACCAAGATAGATCTTCGTGGTGCGTATAACCTTGTGCGCATAAAGCAGGGAGATGAATGGAAAACGGCATTTAATACGCCTGAGGGTCATTTTGAGTACCTGGTGATGCCTTTCGGATTATCTAATGCTCCTTCTGTGTTTCAGTCCTTCATGCATGACATCTTCCGGAAATATCTGGATAAATTTATGATTATTTATCTGGATGATATTTTGGTTTTTTCTGATGATTGGGAGTCCCATGTGAACCAGGTCAGGATGGTGTTTCAGGTTTTGCGGGAGAATGCTCTATTTGTGAAGGGCTCAAAATGTATCTTTGGGGTACAGAAGGTTTCTTTTTTGGGTTTTATTTTTTCCCCTTCTACTGTGGAGATGGACCCAGTTAAGGTCCGTGCCATTCATGACTGGACTCAGCCCACGTCTGTTAAGAGCCTGCAGAAGTTCTTGGGCTTTGCTAATTTTTACCGTCGTTTTATCGCTAATTTCTCCAGCGTGGTTAAACCTTTGACGGATATGACCAAGAAGGGTTCTGATGTTGCGAATTGGTCTCCTGCGGCCGTGGAGGCCTTTCGGGAGCTGAAGCGTCGGTTTACTTCAGCGCCAGTCTTGTGCCAGCCGGATGTCTCTCTTCCCTTCCAGGTTGAAGTTGATGCTTCTGAAATTGGTGCAGGGGCTGTTTTGTCGCAAAAAAGTTCTGATGGCTCCGTGATGAAGCCATGCGCCTTCTTTTCAAGGAAATTTTCGCCTGCTGAGCGGAACTACGATGTTGGTAATCGGGAGTTGTTGGCCATGAAGTGGGCATTTGAGGAGTGGCGACATTGGCTCGAGGGAGCTAGACATCGTGTGGTGGTCTTGACTGATCATAAAAATCTGATTTACCTCGAGTCTGCCAAGCGCCTGAATCCTAGACAGGCCCGTTGGTCGTTGTTTTTCTCCCGTTTTGACTTTGTGGTCTCGTACCTGCCTGGTTCGAAGAACGTGAAGGCTGATGCACTTTCTAGGAGTTTTGTGCCTGATTCTCCGGGAGTCTCTGAGCCGGCTGGTATTCTCAGAGAGGGAGTAATTTTGTCTGCCATTTCCCCAGATTTGCGACGAGGGCTGCAAAGATTTCAGGCTGATAGGCCTGATCGTTGTCCACCAGAGAGATTGTTTGTCCCTGATGGATGGACCAGCAGAGTTATTTCTGAGGTTCATTCTTCGGTGTTGGCGGGACATCCTGGGATTTTCGGTACCAGAGATTTGGTGGCCTTCCTTGTCGCGGGATGTGCGTTCTTTCGTGCAGTCCTGTGGGATTTGTGCTCGGGCTAAGCCTTGCTGTTCTCGTGCCAGCGGGTTGCTTTTGCCCTTGCCTATCCCAAAGAGGCCTTGGACGCACATTTCCATGGATTTCATTTCGGATCTTCCGGTGTCTCGGAAGATGTCTGTCATCTGGGTGGTGTGCGATCATTTTTCTAAAATGGTCCATTTGGTGCCCTTGCCTAAGTTGCCTTCCTCCTCTGATTTGGTTCCTTTGTTCTTTCAGAATGTGGTTCGTTTGCATGGCATCCCTGAGAATATTGTATCTGACAGAGGATCCCAGTTTGTGTCCAGATTCTGGCGATCCTTTTGTGCTAAGATGGGTATTGATTTGTCTTTTTCGTCGGCTTTTCATCCTCAGACTAATGGCCAGACCGAGCGAACTAATCAGACGTTATAGACTTTTTTGAGATGTTTTGTTTCTGCTGATCAGGACGACTGGGTTACCTTTTTGCCACTGGCCGAGTTTGCCCTTAATAATCGGGCTAGTTCTGCCACCTTGGTTTCACCCTTTTTCTGCAACTCTGGTTTTCATCCTCGTTTCTCCTCGGGTCAGGTTGAGCCTTCTGACTGTCCTGGGGTTGATTCTGTGGTGGATAGGTTGCAGCGGATTTGGAACCATGTGGTGGACAATTTGAAATTGTCACAAGACAAGGCCCAGCGGTTTGCCAACCGCCGCCGCGGTGTGGGTCCCCGACTTCGTGTTGGGGATTTGGTTTGGTTGTCTTCTCGGCATGTTCCTTTGAAAATCTCCTCTCCTAAGTTCAAGCCTCGCTTTATCGGTCCTTATAAGATTTTGGAAATCCTTAACCCCGTGTCTTTTCGCTATTCATAATGTGTTCCATAGGTCCTTGTTGCGGCGGTACGTGGTGCCTATGGTTCCTGCTGTTGAGCCTCCTGCCCCGGTTTTGGTTGAGGGCGAGTTGGAGTACGTGGTGGAGAAGATTCTGGATTCTCGTATCTCTAGACGGAAACTCCAGTATTTAGTTAAGTGGAAAGGCTATGGTCAGGAGGATAATTCCTGGGTTGTCGCCTCTGATGTTCATGCGGCTGATTTGGTTCATGCCTTTCACGCTGCTCATCCTGATCGCCCTGGGGGTCTTGGTGAGGGTTCGGCGACCGCTCCTCAAGGGGGGGGTACTGTTGTGAACTGTGTTTCTGGGCTCCCTCTGGTGGTCACTAACGGTATTGTGTTAGGTATGTCTTGTTGCAGGCCTGAGCTCCAGCTGTGTCGTTAAGCAGCGGGTGTTTCCTATTTGAGTCTTCTCTGGACTCAGTCTCTTGCCTGGCATCGTTGTATCCAGACCTATTTGGTCTCCTCCGGATTCCTTTCAGTCTGCCTCATGCAAGAAAAGCTAAGTCTGCTTTGTACAATTTGGATCGTTTGCATTATTCAGTGTTTTTGTCCAGCTTGCTTTACGTTTGATTTTTGACTCGCTGGAAGCTCTAGGGGGCTGATATTCTCCCTCCACACCGTCAGTCGGTGTGGGGGTTCTTGAATGTTCAGCGTGGATGTTTTGTAGGGTTTTCTGCTAACCGCATAGTCCACTATCTATTTTCTGCTATCTAGACTATTGGGCCTCACTTTGCTGAATCTAGTTCATCTCTCCGTTTGTGTTTTCCTCTTGCCTCACCGTTATTATTTGTTGGGGGCTTTCTATATCTTTGGGGTTCAATTTCTCTGGAGGCAAGCGAGGTCTTATTTTTTCCCTTTAGGGGTAGTCAGTTCTCCGGCTGGCTCGAGACGTCTAGAACCAACGTAGGCACGTTCACTGGCTACTTTTAGTTGTTTGTGTCAGGATCAGGTATGCGGTTAGCCCAGTTTTCCACCTCCCTAGAGCAGTAGTTATATGTTTTCTATCTTGCCGGAATATTCGAGATCCTCTGCCATTGGGATCATAACAGCCTCCCTAGCGTTTTACCGATTCTGTTACATGACAACCTGTGTTTAAATATTTTTGTAATCTAATTTGTGTGTGATGCATCAGCACTAAATAGCTTGAGTTGGTGAAGTGAAGTGAGAAAAATATAGGCGGAAATTAAATTTATGGTATCAAATAACTAAAAACTGCCATGTGCATATGTATTCGCCCATTTTGCGATGAAGCCCTTAAAAATTTATAATGCAATCAATTACCTTTATCACATGCTTAATGAAAAGAAGTCCACCTGTGTGCAATCTAAGTGTCACGTGGTCTGTCAGTATATACACAACTTTTCTGAAAGGCCATAGAGGCTGTATCACCATTAAGTAAGAGGCAACAGTAACCACACATCACCATGAAGACTAAGGAGATCTCCAAACAAGTCAGGGACAAAATTGTTGAGAAGTACAAGTCAGGGTTGGGTGTTAAAGAAATATCTCAATCTCTGATGATCCCCGAGAGCACCATCAAAGCCATTATCATCAAATAGAAAGAACATGGTACCACAACAAATCTGCCAAGAGAGGACCGTGCAGGGAAAGATTTAATCAGAGAGTCAGCATAGGGACCCAAGGTCACCCTGAAGGAGCTGCAGATTTCCCAAGCAGAGACTGGAGTATCTGTCCATATGAAAACAATTTTGATGCTAGTCACTTCTCATGGACAAGCCGTGAGTCAGAGTAGTCAAGAAGTCCAAGGTCAGTAGCCAAAAGGGTACGTCATAAACAAAAGAGAAGAGACAAAAGCGTGGTCAGGTAACATTCCGAGGTCAGAATGCAAGGAGAACAACAGATCAGAGCAGAAGGGGTTAAACAGACAGATGGTCAGAATGAATTCCAAGGTCAGGCAACAAGCCTACAGAACTCAAGGCACAGGGAACACAAACCTCACTAACTGAATGTACATCTGGCAAAGGTCAGGGAAAAACAGCTCAGTTAAGTAACATGGCAATCACCTGGGATAATGAACACTTGGAGACAGCTGACACCTCCCAGTCTCAGATTAGATAGTCGAACTGTCAATCAACACACTGACAGCTCAGCATGTCCCTGTACCAGATAGGATGGCTGAACTGTCAATCAAAGTAGTGACAGCTTCAGCATGCTCCTGTGCCACATTGGATGGCCGAGCTACCAGTAGCTGCATCCCAAACACACTAAGGGGTGGAACCGTGATAATACTAAGCTGTACACACCATAGAGGTGGCCTTTATGGAAGGGTGCTCAGAAAAAAAGCCTTTACTTACACACAAAAATTGTAAGACTAGTTTTGAGCTTGCTAAAAGACATGTGGGAGACTCTCAAATGTATGGAGGAAGGCGCTGTGGTCAGATGAGACCAAAGTTGAACTTTTTGGCCACCAAGGTAAATGCTATGTCTGGCACCAAAACAATACTGCTCAGTGCTCATCACCCCAAGAACAACATCCCCGCAGTGAAACATGGTGATGGCAGCATTATGCTATGGGGATGTTTGCTGGCTGCACGAATAGGGAAAATGGTCCGAGTCGATGGGAAGATGGATGGTGCGAATTACAGGGATATTCTTGAGCAAAACATGTTTCAGTCTGTCAGTGATTTGAGACTGGGATGGAGGTTCACCTTCCAACAAGACAATGACCCAAAACATACTGCTAAAACAACATTCGAGTGGTTTAAGGGGAAACATGTAAATGTTATGGAGTGGCCTAGTCAAAACCCAGATCTTAATCCAATTTAGAATGTGTGGTCAGACTTGAAGATTGCTGTTCAGTGTTCACCAGAGGAAACCATCTAAGTTGAAGGAACGGGAGCAGTCTTTCCTTGAGGAATGGGCAAAAATCCAAGTGGCAAGATGTGGAAAGCTCATAGAGACTTATCTAAAACGACTTGAAGCTGTAATTGCCTCAAAAGTAGGCTTTACAAAGTGACTGACAAAGTACCTAATAGCTATGCACACTGAAGTTTTCAGTTATTTTGTCCTATTAGTTTCTTGCTTCACAATTAAAAGAAAACCAAATGTTCACAGTTGTAAGCATGTTCTTTACATGTCCTGAATCCTGATGCAAAATGTGATGAGCAAGTTTGCTTGGTTATTGTGTTATCCGAGCATGCTCGGGTGTTATCCGAGTATCTCGGGTGTGCTAGAGTAATACGTTCGAGCCCCCATGTCTGCATGTTTCATGGCTGTTAGACAGCCACAACACATGTAGGGATTGCCTAACAAACAGGCAATCCCTGCATGTGTTGCTGCTGTCAAACAGCCGCGAATAATGCTGTCGCGGGAACTCGAACATATTACTTGAGCACGTCAAAGATACTTGGATAACACCCAAGCATGCTCGGATAACATGATATAAAAAAAAAGGTCACTCATCACTAAAAAAAACCCAGTGAAATTCCAGGTTGTGAAGTAGCAAAACATAAAAATGCTAAGGGAGTGAATACTTTTGCAAACCACTGTAAAAGAAGGAGAGAAATAATAAAATCACTGGCATAGATAGAGACTGAGTAAAAAAATCAAAATTCTGAGTGCAGTGATTTCCAAAGTACTGAGGGTAAATCATACAAAATACTGAATACATAGGGTAACAATATAATGGAATTACCACCAATTAAGTATAAAAGTTAATGCACAAGAAAAATAGCTAATGATCACAAATCTCACCATGTAAATATTATTTTAAAATGCCAGATAACATATAAAATATGTCAAATATGCCCAATAGATATTATAATTGGCTGCATGAATTAAATACCACTAATCCTGCAAAACAAGACCAAATAAAAGGAACTAAGATGGCTACCAGGAAAACCATGTATATTTAGTATAAGCTGCTGATAAGGAAGATTATGTGTCCTAGAGAGACAACATCCTAATAATTAGGCATAACAAGGAGACAAAAAGTACATACACATAACGGTATGCCAGATGTGTCGCTACCGGATATATATCTACTATATAATTGTCTAAGGGGTACTTCCGTCTGTCTGTCCTTCTGTCTGTCTGTCACGGATATTCATTGGTCGTGGCCTCTGTCTGTCATGGAATCCAAGTCGCTGATTGGTCTTGCCAGCTGCCTGTCATGGCTGCCGCGACCAATCAGCGAGGGCCACAGTCCGATTAGTCCCTCCCTACTCCCCTGCAGTCAGTGCCCGGCGCCTGCTCCATACTCCCCGCAGTCACCGCTCACACAGGGTTAATGCCAGCGGTAACGGACCGCGTTATGCCGTGGGTAACTCACTCCGTTACCGCCGCTATTAACTATTAACCCTGTGTGACCAAGTTTTTACTATTGACGCTGCCTATGCAGCGTCAATAGTAAAAACATCTAATGTTAAAAATAATAATAAAAAAAAAAAATCATATACTCACCTTCCGCCGCCTTTCCCGCTCCTCGCGATGCTCCGGTGACCGCTCCATGTAAGCGGCAGGTTCCGGTGGCAAGGATGGTATGCGAGAAGGACCTGCCGTGATGTCACGGTCATGTGACCGCGACGTCATCACAGACCCTGCGCACCTGCGCGAGAAGGACCTGCCATGATGTCACGGTCACATGACCGCGACATCATCACACCCTGGGACCGGACGTCACGGTCATGTGACCGCGATGTCATCACAGGTCCTGCGCGCCTGCGCGAGAAGGACCTGCCATGACGTCACGGTCACGTGACCGTGACGTCATCACACCCTGGGACCGGAAGCTGCCGCCTGCACTCCAAACAGGCGACAGAACTACAACGCGCCTTCGGAAGGTGAGTATGTTTATTTTTTATTTTTTTAACCTGTGACATACGTGGCTGGGCAATATACTACGTAGCTGGGCAATATACTACGTGACTGGCCAATATACTACGTGGCTGGGCAATATACTATGTGGCTCTGTGCTGTATACTACGTCACTGTGCAATATACTACGTGGCTCTGTGCTGTATACTACGTCACTGGGCAATATACTACATAACTGGGCAATATACTACATGGCTGGGCAATATACTACGTGGCTGGGCAATATACTACGTGGCTGGGCAATATACTACGTGGCTGGGCAATATACTACGTGGCTGGGCAATATACTACGTAACTGGGCAATATACTACGTGGCTGGGCAATATACTACGTGGACATGCATATTCTAGAATACCCGATGCGTTAGAATCGGACCACCATCTAGTAACAGTATATTTGTCTATAATTCTCTTTGGACTACCATGGCTTTTCCCTGCCTGTGGTCACTTTGTTTATGTGTTTTTAATTGGTTTTATTTTGTTTAGCGCTTTTGTTCTTCAATAAAGCCATTTTTTTCCATTTTTCATGCCTGGGTGTGCACCTTTTTTCTGTGCAGCTTCTTTTGTCACCTGATAATCCTTTTTTGTTTAGTTAGTTGTAGCACCCCTAGTTTCTACCTATATTTTTTGTGGTGCCCACTATTCTTTCCTACTTGTTATAGTGAACGCTGTCAACTATTATGTAACAAAGAATGAAGAGCAATCAGCAGACTGTGAGTACCAAAATCTAAAAATAAGTATTGCGAGTCTGAAAGAAATATTTAAATGGCTCCCTTCTGTCACAGCCGATACATTAACAGAGCAATGAGCAATTGGAAAGCCACCTGCAAGCATAACACAGAGGGAAGCAGAATCTAGGACTACACTTAATGAAGAGATTCCCCATAAGATTTCACCTGGAAAACATGGCTAAAAACTCTCAAAATGCCCTTGTAAGCAGGTACCAGGATGCATGAAGGCAGGAAACGCAGAGCAAGGCTTAACAATAATGCAATTTACTTATAATAATTGAGAAAACTTTTCGCAGGGGGACAACAGGTAATTAACAAATGGAACTGCAGTATAGCACAACAGTCTTATTATTAACCCCTTCACCCCCAGAGCTTATTCAGTTTTTTCATTTTCGTTTTTCGCTCCCCTCCTTCCCAGAGCCATAACTTTTTTATTTTTCTGTCAATATGGCCAAGTGAGGGCTTATTTTTTGCAGGACGAGATGTACTTTTGAACGATATCATTGGTTTTACCATGCCGTGTAACAGAAAATGGGAAAAAAATTCCAAGTGTGATGAAATTGCAAAAAAAAGTGCAATCTCACACTAGTTTTTTGTTTGGCTTTTTTGCTAGGTTCACCAAATGCTAAAACTAACCTGCGATTATGATTCTCCAGGTCATTACGAGTTCATAGACACCTAACATGTCTAGGTTATTTTTTATCTAAGTGGTGAAAAAAAATTCCAAAGTTTGCTAAAAAAAAAATTTAAAAAAATTGCGCGATTTTCTGATACCCGTAGCGTCTCCAATTTTCATGATCTGGGGTCGGGTGAGGGCTTGTTTTGTTGCGTGCTGAGCTGGCGTTTTTAATGATACCATTTTTGTGTAGATACGTTCTTTTGATCACCCGTTATTGCATTTTAATGCAATGTCGCGGCGACCAAAAAAACGTAATTTTGCCGTTTTGATTTTTTTCTTGCTACGCCATTTAGCGGTCAGGTTAATCCTTTGTTTTTATTGATAGATCGGGCGATTCTGAACGCGGCAATACCAAATATGTGTATGTTTAATTTTTTTAAATTGTTTTATTTTGATTGGGGTGAAAGGGGGGTGATTTGAACTTTTATATATTTTTTATTTTTTTAATATTTTTTAACACTTTTTTAAAAAAAATTTTGGCATGCTTCAATAGCCTCCATAGGAGGCTAGAAGTATGCACTACACGATCGGCTCTGCTACATAGAGGTGAAATACAGATCACCTCGATGTAGCAGAAAGGCAGGTGTACTTTGAGCGCCGACCACAGGGTGGCGCTCAAAGCAATCGGCCATCAACAACCATAGAGGTCTCAAGGAGACCTCTGGTTGTTATGGCAATGCACCGCTGACCCCCGATCATGTGACGGGGTCGGCAGTGCGAGCACTTCCGGCCGCGCGGCCGGGAACGCTAGTTAAATGCCGCTGTCAGCGCTTGACGGCGGCATTTAACTAGTTAATGGGCGCGGGCGGATCGCGATTCCGCTCGCGCTCATTGCGCGCACATGTCAGCTGTACAAAACAGCTGACATGTCGCGGCTTTAAGGTGGGCTCACCACCGGAGCCCACCTCAAAGCGGGGGTTCTGCCAGCTGACGTAATATTCCGTCAGCTGGCAGAAAGGGGTTAAACTTATCGTGACTCCAATGTTCCTCAGCCGCATGCAGTCCAATGAGGGTTGTAATGCCAGCAACGGCCGGCACAGCGTCTTCAGGCGTTTCCCGCCAACACACGAACAAGCTTCTGGTGGCAACGGACTGTCTCCAGTTTTACCGGTTGAGCCCCTAGTCCATTTATCTGTAGAACCAAAGAGGGTAACACCGAGGAAGTCTCTACCTGGTGCATGCTCCGCCGCATGCCGGACCACAAAGGGGTTACAGCTCACGATCTGGCACCTGTTCCTTACTGCGAGCACCTCACACTGTTTGGCGGTGCGCCCGAAGCTCTGTGCGCTCCATGTTCCCTCGGGGCCCTCATGTAACCCCAGACTGGTCTCAGCTTTGTGCTCTCTCTCTGTCTGCAGAGTGCGGCGCACACCTGTCTCTACTCTCTGCCGGCGGGAAACTTCTGACTCTTTCTGCGCTTCCTGCTCTCTCTTCCCTCTGCTCGCCATGCCTCCTGTCACCAGGTCATCATTCCTATCTAGTTCTTCATTCTTTTCCACCGGCAACACTGGAAGCAGCCCTGACACTTCTGGACCTGGCATCACACAGCTACCCGCAGCCTGGTCTTCCACTTACACCCTGACAGTGACAGAACGTGGTAGGCAAAGAAACATTAGTAAACCCGTCCTGATGTGTGTCGTACATGAATATCACACGTCAGGTGCAGGTGTATGGTGCGGGCTCAGTAGCTGACTCCAAATCATACCTGGCGAGTGTCATTTGTATGAGGGCTAGCTATGATCACTGCTGTAATCCTCTAAAATGCAGCTGTCAATCACTGAGAATGGCCTTTGGAGTGCGCTTTCCCAGGGCTCTCATGTTCCATGTTGGTTCTTCTGGGAAGTACAACCACGGGCTGGGATTTTTAGGAGACAGAGATTTCAGCCTTAGGCCACGTTCACACATTGACTAGTTGGTCAGTATTTTACCTCAGTATTTGTAAGACAAAATCAGGAGTGGAACAAGCAGAGGAAAAGTAGAATAGAAACACGTGCATCACGTCTGCATTTTTCACCCGCTCTTGAGTTTGTCTTAAAAATACTGATGTAAAATACCAACCAAATTCTGAATACAACAAGCGATCGTATGATTGCAGGTTGTAACGCTCCTAGGTAGTGTACGTGGTTCGTGGACCCATTGTGCCACAGACCAGACTTACCCTGGAGGGGTGTGACTAAGCAGCTACCTTACTGTTTGTTGGAGTCTCTAGTGATCTCTCAGGTGCCACTCCAGGGCGACGTCCAGTAGTAGCTGCTGATCCCAAAGGGAAGACGATACTTCAGATTCTCAGACAAAACAAAAGAATTGACTATTGTGACAATAGCCAATTTGTAGAATAAACTGCCCCCAAAAAAGCAGAGAAGTGGTGTCAGGTTTATAAATGTCTATACTGGGACTACTTTTTTTTTTTTTTAACACAGTGCACTTATTTGTCACTAATTACAATTATTAGAATTTGAGACCAGTTATTTACATAACTATTGATTTTCCACCCACTTTTCTTTGCAAATATGCCATATTTCAGAAGAGGTTTGTTACTTGTATATTAAAGAGGACCTGTTCCTGGTTCCGAAAATGTACTTAAATACAGTGTGTCCGTAAAGTCATGGCGCACTTTTGACCAGTCATTGAAAAGCAACAAAAAAACGATAGAAATGTGAAATCTGCTCCAAATAAAAGAAAAAGTCTCCCAGTTTCATACCTCTTCAGTGCAGTTCAATATGGGCTCCATTTGTTGCCCTACACACATCCAAATGATAGTGAAGTTCTTGCCACACACGGGTAAGGACGTCTGGTGTAACAGAGTGAATAACGTCTGTGATTCTTTGTTTTAAGTGACTAATGTCGTTGATACGTTCAGTGTACATGTTGCTTCACATAACCCCAAAAGTAAAAGTCTAAGGGTGTCAGATCCGGGGATTGTGGTGGCCATGGCTTGACAGAACCCCTGCCTATCCACCGCCTGGGGAATGTTCTATCCAGAAACTCATGAACAATGGTGGCCTAGTGTGGAGGAGTGCCATCCTGTTGAAAGATGACACCTTCTGGAAGTTGTGGCACTGCATACAATTCCAACATGTCAAGATACCTGTTTGCCATCACAGACCGCTCCGCAAAAAAAATTGGACCTATCACCTTATCATGCATCAGGCCACACCATACGTTCACTTTAGAGGTGTTATGTTCCTGCTCAGCATAGGCATGAGGATGTTCAGCAGCCCATATTCGGACGTTATGGTGATTAACATGTCCACAGATATGGAAGGTCGCCTCATCGCTAAACACAATCTTCTGCAAAAATCTTGCATCATTGTCGATCTCATGAAGCATATCTGTAGCAAACGCGCATCGTTTGGGTCTAGCCGCCATTTGATAGCGAGCAACAGCCGCAATTTGTACCCCGTAAAACAGAGACGTTTCTTTACCACCTTATGAAGTGTAGTCTTGCTTAGGTGTAATTGTTGAGCACACGCAAGCACAGATTTTTTTTAGGGCTCCTTAGGTAGCTATCCCCTATAGCCTCTACAGACTTGTCACTGACTGATGGCCTACCCAGGGCCGCCATCAGGGCATTACTGCCCTGACTGGCGTATGGGGCCTGGTGGGCAGAGGGGCCCTGTCCCTTCTGCTCATTGGGCCCGGGCCCCAGTGGCAGGCTTCTATCGGTACAGTTACTGAACGCAGGTTCAGATGCAGGCCCAAGATGCAGGTTCAGTTACTCTATTTCCTTGCGGGCCCGGCTCTTCGCCGCCGGAGCACGGCAAGGTAAGAAGAAAGGGTTTTTTTTACTATTTTTATTGAAAGCAGCAAGCCTGCAATGTTTCACTGGCAGGATGGAGACATATGGACTATGTGTCTCCATCCTGCCCAGCACAGAATGGAGACACGGGGGCAGAATGGAGACATGGGGGCAGGATGGAGACACAGGGGCAAAATGGAGACACAGTGGCAGAATGGAGACAGGGGGCAGAATGGAAACGGGGCAGAATGGAGACACGGGGCAGAATGGAGACACAGGGCAGGATGGAGACACAGGGCAGAATGGAGACGGGGCAGGATGGAGACACGGGGCAGAATGGAGACATGGGGCAGAATGGAGACACAGGGCAGAATGGAGACACGGGGGGGGCAGAATGGAGACACAGGGAGCAGAATGAAGACATGGGGCAGGATGGAGACAGGGGTCAGAATGGAGACATGGGGCAGAATGGAGACGGGGGCAGAATGGAGACACGGGGCAGAATGGAGACACAGGGGCAGAATTGAGATGGGCAGGATGGAGACAGGGGGCAGAATGGAGACATGAGGCAGAATAGAAATGGGGCAGAATGGAGACACGGGGCAGAATGGAGACAAGGGGCAGAATGGAGAAAGGGGCAGAATGGAGATAGGGCAGAATGGAGATGGGGCAGAATGGAGACGGGGCAGAATGGAGACAGGGGGCAGAATGGAGACACGGGGCTGGATTGGAGACACGGGGGTAGGATTGGAGACACGGGGCAGGATGGGAGACAAAGGGGCAGGATTGGAGACACAGGGGCAGGATAGAGACATGGTGTAGGATCATGGGGTAGGATGGAATCGATGGAGACAGATGGGGCAGGATCATGGGACAGATGGGGCAGGATAGGGAGATCATATGGGGCAGGATGGGACAGATGGCGAAGTCATATGTATTTATTTTACTTTTTGAGGATAATGTTTTAAATGGGGGGCGGTCCTGTTACTGTGCAGAGCAACACTGTCGCTTTTTTTCTTCATCTGGTGTAGTTTAGAATTTGGGAAAAAAAATAAGTAATGTGTTCTGCAAGCGGTGCTCTAGATAACTGTTATTTCCTGCAGAGACAAGTCCTGGCTGGAAGGCTTGACGGCGGTCTGTGCTGGATGAAGATTAAAAGCGAAGATGAAGGACTTCACCTAGAGACATCACTGGTGAGTCAGGGTATTACCTGTACACTGACACTATACACTTTATACAGATGTCCTGTGTACAATGTCAGCAGTGATCACTGTATTACCTTTACATTATACACTATATACAGAGCTCCTGTGTATAATGTCACCGGTGATCACTGTAATACCTGTACACAGACACTGCATACTAAGTACAGGTCTCCTATGTATAATGGCACTTATGGTAATATTAGTATGGTGTTTTGTTATTACTGATCAGTATTGTATTATTCAGTCACTAAGTGGTGGTAATATGTTGTCCGGCCATGGTGTGGCGGTATTTGTTCCTTGCATGTGCTATTATTTGGTCACTGTGTGGTGGTAATATCTGGTTTGGTCATGGTGTGGTGGTATTTGTTCCTTGTATGTGGTATTATTGGTCATCATATGGTGGTAATATGTTGTCTGGTCATGGTGCGGTGGTATTTATCCCCTGTATGTGATATTATTGGTCATTTTAAAAATTGAAAAATAAATAAAAACATATCTAACTTGTATTGGATATTTTAACAAATGTTTAATAGGTTAGAGTAGAGTAGGGCCTGACCTTGTTGTCGTGGCTTAAAAAATCAGGGCTGAGGTGGAGCCTGGGCAGAGTCTCAAGGGGGCCCTAAAAAATTTTGCTAATGTGGGGTCCCGAAATTCCTAGTGGCAGCCCTGAGCCTACCAGAACGGGGTTTCTCCACCAAACTGCCCGTTTTCTTCAACTGTTTATCCCACCGAGTAATGTTATTCCTATGTGGTGGCGCTTCGTTATAAATGCGCTGATATTCATGTAGAACTTTGGTCATGGACTCGAATTTAGCGAGCCACCGAACACACTGAATTTTCCTCTGTACTGTCCATATCTCGACTGGCATGCAAAACCACAAGGCTGGCAGAAGCTTGTGGTTGCATGATTTCACAGACCTGGCAGTGTATTAATCTGAGTTCAGTTTATCAGGGGTTAATCTGACTGGGGGCTCAGCAACAGCTTAAATGAGTTTGTGTTGTTTGATTGGTTCTTGTTATCTCTCCTCATGAACAGGTCTGATATAACTGGGCCAGAGAAAGGGCGCAAAAATGTAAACTATGAATAGATCCTGTGACTGGTCAAAAGAGCACCATGACTTTACGGACACATTGTATCTTATAAAATTCTCTGAGCCTCCCTGATTCTGCTGCTGTTTTACATTTTGCATTGCATCACTTCATTGCAGAGATATTCACATTTAGGCCGGAGTCACACTAAACATATGAAAAATCGGCCCAAGTCTCCCTGCCAAGAGTCGCACGAGTGTCATGCGAGTACAATCCGCTTTTTCACACTTAGCGTCCGATTTACATCCGAAAGCAGTGCGCTTGCTCTCCAATTGCAATGCAGTTTTCGATTTTAACATGAGCTTTTACATAGAGCAATTCTCTATGTAATTTACACATCGTTTTCAAAGGAAATATTCTTCAAAACATACATACACACACACATATACAGGGCTGCCACTAGGAATTTCGGGGCCCCATACTGGCAAAATTTTCGGGGCCCCCTTGAGACTCTGCCCAGGCTCCACCCCAGCCCCGCCTCCACCCCTTGAACTGTCCACAGTCAAAAGATTTTTTTAAGCTGCCACCACGACAACGTAGACTCTTTTGGCTGGGCCTTAAGGTACCTTCACACGAAACGACTTTGTAACGATATCGCTAGCGATCCGTGACGTTGCAGCGTCCTGGCTAGCGATATCGTTTAGTTTGACACGCAGCAGCGATCAGGATCCTGCTGTGATGTCGCTGGTCGCTGAATAAAGTCCAGAACTTTATTTGGTCGTCCGATCGCTGTGTATCGTTGTGTTTGAAAGCAAAAGCAACGATACCAGCGATGTTTTACACTGGTAACCAGGGTAAACATCGGGTTACCAAGCGCAGGGCCGCGCTTAGTAACCCGATGTTTACCCTGGTTACCAGCGTAAAAGTAGAAAAAACAAACAGTACATACTCACCTGCGCGTCCCCCAGCGTCTGCTTCCTGACACTTACTGAGCGCCGGCCCTAAAGTGAAAGTGAAAGCACAGCGGTGACGTCACCGCTGTGCTGTTAGGGCCGGAGCTCAGTCAGTGTCAGGAAGCAGATGCTGGGGGACGCGCAGGTGAGCATGTACTGTTTGTTTTTTTTACTTTTACGCTGGTAACCAGGGTAAACATCGGGTTACTAAGCGCGGCCCTGCGCTTAGCAACCCGATGTTTACCCTGGTTACCCGGGGACCTCGGCATCGTTGGTCGCTGGAGAGCGGTCTGTGTGACAGCTCTCCAGCGACCAAACAGCGACGCTGCAGCGATCGGCATCGTTGTCGCTATCGCTGCAGCGTCGCTTCGTGTGAAGGTACCTTTACTCTACTGTATCCTATTAAGCATTTGTTAAAATATCTACAATTTAAGTATATTTTTATTTATTTTTACATTTTTAAAATGACCAATAATATAACATACAGGGGACAAATACCACTGCACCATGACCAGACACCATATTACAACCATATAGTGACCTATAATACCACATACAAGGAACAAATACCATCTCACCATGACCAGACCACATATTACCACCACATAGTGACCAAATAATAGTCCATACAATGGACAAATACCACCGCACCATGTCCAGACCACATATTACCACCACATGATGACCAATAATACCACATACAAGGAACAAATACCACCACACCATGACCAGGCCACATATGACCACCACATAGTAATCAAATAATAGCACATACAATGAACAAATACTGCCACACCATGGCTGGACAACATTTTAGCATCACATAGTGACTGAATATTAAAATACTGATCAGTAATAAAAAAAACACAATACTAGTATCACCATAAGTGCCATTATGTACAGGAGATTTGTACTTAGTATGCAGTGTCTGTGTACAGATAATACAGTGATCACTGGTGGCATTGTACACAGGACCACTGTATAGTATACAATGTATAGTGTCAGTGTACAGGTAACACACTGACTCACCAGTGATGTCTCTAGGTGAAGTCCTTCATCTTTGCTTTTCATCCAGCACAAACCGCCATCCCTTCTTCCAGCCAGGGCTCATCTCTGCAGGAAATAACACAGTTATCTAGAGCACCGCTTGCAGAACACATTACTCATTTTTTCCCCAATTCTAAACTACACCAGATGAAGAAAAAAAAGGCAACAGTGTTGCTCTGC
Source organism: Ranitomeya variabilis (assembly GCF_051348905.1). Classification (NCBI taxonomy): domain Eukaryota; kingdom Metazoa; phylum Chordata; class Amphibia; order Anura; family Dendrobatidae; genus Ranitomeya; species Ranitomeya variabilis. The sequence goes on along the minus strand of NC_135235.1, from coordinate 531,617,718 downwards.
ACAGTAACAGGACCAACTCCCCCATTTAAAACAGTATCCTCAAAAAATAAAATAAATACATCACTGCAGTAATAATATCCCCCATCTTGGCCCCCATGTGTCTCATTCCTGGCTCCAGCCATATGGTCTCCCATCCTGCCTCCATGTGATGTCCCATCCTGCCCCATATGATCTCCCCATCCTGCCCCATCTGTCCCATGATCCTGCCCCATCTGCCCCATGATCCTACCCTATCTGTCTCCATCATATCGATCCTAACCCATGATTCTGCACCATCTGTCTCCATCCTGCACAATGTGTCTCCATCCTGCCCCATGATCCTGCCCATCTGTCTCCATCCTGCCCCATTATCCTGCACCATCTGTCTCCATCCTGCCCCATATTCCTGCACCATGTGTCTCCATCCTGCCCATGATTCTGCCCCATCTGTCTCCATCCTGCCCCATCTGTCTCCATCCTGCTCCATATTCCTGCCTACATTCTGCCCCCATGTCTCCCATTCTGCTCCGTGTCTACATTCTGCCCCCGCATCTCTCATTCTGTCCCTTGTTTCCATTCTGCCCCCGTATCTCCCATCCTGCCCCATCCCCATTCTGCCCCCTTGTCTCTATCCTAACCCATCTGTCTCAATCCTGCCCCATCTGTCCCCATCCTGCCCTGTGTCTCCATTCTGCCTCTTGTCTACACTCTGCCCCCCGTTTCTCCCATCCTGCCCAATGTCTACATTTTGCCCCCGTGTCTCCCATCCTGCCCATCTCCATTCTGCCCCTTGTCTCCATTCTGCCCCACTTGTCTCCCATCCTGCCCCCTTGTTTCCATCCTGCCCCCAATTCTCCATCCTGCCCCATCTGTCTTCATCCTGCCCCGTGTCTCCATCCTGCCCCGTGTCTCCATCCTGCCCCCTGTGTATCCAATTCTGCCCCATGTCTCCATTCTGCCCCATGTCTCCATTCTGCCCCATGTTTCCATTCTGCCCCGTGTCTTCCATCCTGCCCCATGTCTCCCATCCTGCCCCATGTCTCCCATCCTGCCCCGTCTACATTCTGCCTCGTGTCTCCCATTCTGCCCGATCTGTCTCCATCCTGCCCCCTGTGTCTCCATCCTGTTCCCGTGTCTCCCATTCTGTCCCTGTGTCTCCCATCCTGTCTCCGTGTCTCCCATCCTGCCCCTTGTCTCCATTCTGCCCCTTGTCTCCAGACTGCCGTGTCTCCATCCTGCCATCGTGTCTCCCATCCTGCCCTGTCTCCATTCTGCGTCTTGTCTCCCATCCTGCCCGTGTCTCCCATCCTGCCCCCTTGTCTCCATTCTGCCCCCTTGTCTACATTCTGCCCCTTGTCTCCATACTGCCCCCGTGTCTCCATACTGCCCCCGTGTCTCCATCCTGCCTTCATGTCTGCCATCCTGCCCGATGTCGCCTTCCTGCTGATGAAACATATTGCGGCTTGCCGCATCCAATAAAAAAAACCAAAAAAACCTTTATTCTTACCTGGCCGCGCTCCTGCGGCAATGATGATCCCTCCAGGAGTTTCAAGCACGCACTCGCCAGCGAATGACAATGACGTCATATGCCGGCGACGTGCGCATTGACATCAGCTGCCAGCCTCCGATTGGCTGGCGGCTTTAACTATTGCCATACGGGCAATAGAAGCCTGCCGCTGGGGCCCGATCAACAGAAGAGACAGAGGGTTGATGCGGGCCCCCTCTGCTGATTGTGCCCCATATGCCAGTCAGGGCAGAAATGCCCTGATGGCAGCCCTGTATATATACAATACAGACCAAAAGTTGGACACACCTTCTCATTTAAAGATTTTTCTGTATTTTCATGACTATGAAAATTGTACATTCACACTGAAGGCATCAAAACTATGAATTAACACATGTGGAATTATATACTTAACAAAAAAGTGTGAAATAACTGAAATTATGTCTTATATTCTAGATTCTTCAAAGTAGCCACCTTTTGCTTTGATGACTGCTTTGCACAATCTTGGCATTCTCTTGATGAGATTCAAGAGGTAGTCACTGGATAAGGTCTTCCAACAATCTTGAAGGAGTTCCCAGAGATGCTTAGCACTTGTTGGCCCTTTTGCCTTCACTCTGCAGTCCAGCTCACCCCAAACCATCCCGATTGGGTTCATATCTGGTGACTGTGGAGGCCAGGTCATCTGGCGTAGCACCCCATTAGGGTATGGCTCCACGGTCCGGAGGGGCGGCTAAGCCCCGCCCCCTTCCTGGGACGCGATCATGCCGGATGTGTTAACTCTTCACATCCGGGATGATCGCTCTGTCCCATAGGGCCCTGTGAAATGCCTTGCGGGGACGCTGCGTCCCCGCAAGGTGTACGGACATGCTGCGATCTGAAAAGACGCGCAGCATGTCCGGAGTCGCAGGGCCGCCGCGTGCGGGTTTCCACGCAGAGTGGAGACGGGATTTCATACAATCCCCTCCACTATGCTGGAACATCTGGACGCTGCTTTTTTGACGCTGCAGCTCTGCGCAGCGTCAAAAAAGCGTTTCCTGACCGTGGAAACATACCCTTAGGCCATGTGCACACGTTAAGTATTTTTCGCGTTTTTTTCGCGTTTGTTCGCTATAAAAACGTGATAAAAACGCGAAAAAAACGCTTACATATGCCTCCCATTATTTTAAGTGTATTCCGCATTTTTTGTGCAAATGTAGCCTTTTTTTCCGCGAAAAAATCGCATCGCGGAAAAAAAAGCAACATGTTCATTAAAATGCGGAATTGCAGGGGATTCCGCACACCTAGGGGTCCATTGATCTGCTTACTTCCCGCACGGGGCTGTGCCCACGATGCGGGAAGTAAGCAGATTATGTGCGGTTGGTACCCAGGGTGGAGGAGAGGAGACTCTCCTCCACGCACTGGGCACCATATAAGTGGTCAAAAAATAAGAATTAAAATAAAAAATAGTCCTATACTCACCCTCGATGTCTTCCCGCCTCCACTGCACGCTGTCGCTTCGGTTCCTGTAGCTGATGTGCGGCGAAGGACCTTGCCGATGACGTCACTGTCCTGTGATTGGTCGTGAGCGGTCATGTGACCGCTCACGTGACCGTGACGTCACGGAAGGTCCTGTGCGCACAGACCAGCTATAGGAAGACGAACGGACGCCGCTGATGAGATGTCTGGGTGAGTATAAGCATTTTTTTATTTTTTTTATTATTTTTAAACATTCTATCTTTTACTATAGATGCTGCATAAGCTGCATCTATAGTAAAAAGTTGGTCACACTTGTCAAACAGTATGTTTGACAAGTGTGACCAACTTGTCAGTCAGTTTTCCAAGCGATGCTACAGATCGCTTGGAAAACTTTAGCATTCTGCAAGCTAATTACGCTTGCAGAATGCTAAAAAAACGCGAAAAAAACGGAAAAAAAACGCAAAAAAAAAAAATGCGGATTTCTTGCAGAAAATTTCCGGTTTTCTTCAGGAAATTTCTGCAAGAAATCCGCAACGTGTGCACATACCCTTACTCTCCTTCTTGGTCAAATAGCCCTTGCACAGCCTGGAGGTGTGTTTCGGGTCATTGTCCTGTTGAAAAATTAATGTATATACAGTATATATATACAGGGTGGGCCATTTATATGGATACACCTAAAAAAATGGGAATGGTTTGTGATATCATCTTCTTGTTTGTGGTACATTGGTATATGGAAGGGGGAAAACTTTTCAAGATGGGTGGTGACCATGGTGGCCATTTTGAAGTCAGCCATTTTGGATCCAATTTTATTTTTTCCAATGGGAAGAGGGTCATGTGACATCAAACTTATTGAGAATTTCACAAGAAAAGCAATGGTGTTCTTGGTTTTAACGTAACTTTATTATTTCATTAGTTATTTACAAGTTTATGACCACTTATAAAATGTGTTCAAAGTGCTGCCCATTGTGTTGGATTATCAATGCAACCCTCTTCTCCCACTCTTGACACACTGATAGCAAAACTGCAGAAGAAATGTAAGCACAGGCTTCCAGTATCCCTTGTTTCAGATTCTGCACATCTCGTATCTTCACCGCAGACAATTGCCTTCAGATGACCCCAAAGATAACAGTCTAAGGGGGTCAGATCGGGAGACCTTGGTGGCCATTCAACTGGCCCACGACGACCAATCCATTTTCCAGGAAACTTTTTATGTAGGAATGCTCGGACCTGACATCCATAATGTGGTGGTGCACATAGTTAGATAGATAGATAGAAGAAAACCCAGCAATTTATCTGCCGTGTACTGTAAAATCACTGCAGGAGCCAACAGGATAGAAACAATGGATTACATATAGTAAATACAAATAGAATAGGTAGATATACAGATGTCTGTGATAAATACAATTACCATATTTTTCGGACTATAAGACGCACCGGACCATAAGACGCACCCCAAATTTTGGGGTGGAAAATAGCAGAAAAAGATTTTTATAAAATGGGGGTCCATCTTGTTGTCCGAATTTAAGGTATCTTACCTGAGTAGTGGTACAGCGGGGTCACAGAAGGCAGAGTGTCATGAATCCCAATGGCTAGGGATAGCACAGGACAAGCAAGGTACAAATATATAACGGACGAGCTCTAGGGTGATGGAACCTGGGCTGACCGCTGCCCTACGCCTGACAAACGCAACTAGAGATAGCCAGGGAGCGTGCCTACGTTGGTTCTAGACGCCACGCACCAGCCTAAGAGCTAACTAGTACTGCAGAGAAAATAAAGACCTCACTTGCCTCCAGAGGAACGAACCCCAAAAGGTATAGTTGCCCCCCACATGTATTGACGGTGAAATGAGAGGAAGGCACACACATAGAGATGATATATATAGGTTTAGCAAATTGAGGCCCGCTGTAAACTAGAAAGCAGATCGATACAAAAGGGGTCTGAGCGGTCAGCAAAAAACCCTAATCAAAAAAAACATCCTGAGATTACAAGAACCCATGTGCCAACTCATGGCACATGGGGAGAACCTCAGTCCACTAGAGCTACCAGCTAGCATAGAGACATAATAAGCAAGCTGGACAAAAAAACCAAACAACTGAAAATCAGCACTTAGCTTATCCTGAAAGATCTGGGAGCAGGTAGGCAGGAACAAAACAGAGCACATCTGAATACATTGATAGCCGGCAAGGAAATGACAGAAAGGCCAGGTAAAATAGGAAACACCCAGCCTCTGATGGACAGGTGGAAACCAAAGGCCGCAACCCACCAAAGTCAACAAGTACCAGCAGTAACCACCAGAGGGAGCCCACAAACAGAATCCACAACAGTACCCCCCCCTTGAGGAGGGGTCACCGAACCCTCACGAGAACCCCCAGGGCGATCAGGGTGAGCTCTATGGAAGGCGCGGACCAAATCAGTCGCATGAACATCAGAGGCGACCACCCAGGAATTATCCTCCTGACCATAACCCTTCCACTTAACCAAATACTGGAGTTTGCGTCTGGAAACACGAGAATCCAAGATCTTCTCAACAACATACTCCAATTCTCCCTCCACCAGCACCGGAGCAGGAGGCTCAACCGAAGGAACAACGGGCACCTCATACCTCCGTAACAACGACCGATGGAACACATTATGAATAGCAAACGATGCTGGGAGATCCAAACGAAAAGATACAGGGTTAAGAATCTCCGAGATCCTATAAGGACCGATGAACCGAGGCTTGAACTTAGGAGAAGAGACCTTCATAGGGACAAAACGAGAAGACAACCACACCAAATCCCCAACAAAAAGTCGGGGACCCACGCGGCGACGGCGATTAGCAAACTGCTGAGTCTTCTCCTGAGATAACTTCAAATTGTCCACCACCTGATTCCAAATTTGATGTAGCCTGTCCACCACCACGTCCACTCCAGGACAATCCGAAGACTCCACCTGACCAGAGGAAAAACGAGGATGAAACCCCGAATTACAAAAAAAAGGAGAGACCAACGTGGCAGAACTAGCCCGATTATTAAGAGCAAATTCGGCCAGTGGCAAAAAAGCAACCCAGTCATCTTGGTCAGCAGAAACAAAACACCTCAAATAAGTTTCCAAGGTCTGATTAGTTCGCTCCGTCTGACCATTCGTCTGAGGATGGAATGCAGACGAGAAAGACAAATCAATGCCCATCTTGGCACAAAATGTCCGCCAAAATCTAGACACAAACTGGGATCCCCTGTCAGAAACGATATTCTCCGGAATCCCATGCAAACGAACCACGTTCTGAAAAAATAAAGGGACCAACTCAGAGGAGGAAGGCAACTTAGGCAAGGGCACCAAATGAACCATCTTAGAAAAGCGGTCACACACAACCCAGATAACGGACATTTTCTGTGAAACCGGGAGATCAGAAATAAAATCCATGGAAATGTGCGTCCAAGGCCTCTTCGGGATGGGCAAGGATAACAACAACCCACTGGCCCGAGAACAGCAAGGCTTAGCTCGAGCACACACTTCACAAGACTGCACAAAGGTACGCACATCCCTAGACAAGGAAGGCCACCAAAAAGACCTGGCCACCAAGTCTCTAGTACCAAATATTCCAGGATGACCAGCCAACACAGAAGAATGGACCTCGGAGATGACTCTACTGGTCCAATCATCCGGAACAAACAGTCTTTCTGGTGGACAACGATCCGGTTTATCCACCTGAAACTCCTGCAATGCACGTCGCAAGTCTGGGGATACGGCGGACAATATTACCCCATCCCTAAGGATACCAGTAGGCCCAGAGTCTCCAGGAGAGTCAGGCACAAAACTCCTGGAAAGAGCATCTGCCTTCACATTCTTTGAACCTGGCAGGTATGAAACCACGAAATTGAAACGAGAAAAAAACAACGACCAACGAGCCTGTCTAGGATTCAAACGCCTGGCAGACTCAAGGTAAATGAGATTCTTGTGATCAGTCAAGACCACCACACGATGTTTAGCACCCTCAAGCCAATGACGCCACTCCTCAAATGCCCACTTCATGGCCAAAAGCTCCCGATTACCCACATCATAATTGCGCTCGGCGGGCGAGAATTTTCTAGAGAAGAATGCACATGGCTTCATCACCGAGCCATCGGAACTTCTCTGTGACAAAACCGCCCCCGCTCCAATCTCGGAAGCATCAACCTCAACCTGAAAAGGAAGTGAAACATCTGGTTGACACAACACAGGAGCAGAAGAAAACCGGCGCTTAAGTTCCTGAAAGGCCCCCACAGCCGCAGGAGACCAATTAGCAACATCAGCACCCTTTTTAGTCAAATCAGTCAAAGGTTTAACAATACTGGAAAAATTTGCAATGAACCGACGATAAAAATTAGCAAACCCCAAGAACTTCTGTAGGCTCTTAACAGATGTAGGTTGTGTCCAGTCACAAATTGCCTGAACCTTGACGGGATCCATCTCAATAGTAGAAGGAGAAAAAATGTACCCCAAAAAATAAATCTTCTGGACTCCGAAGAGACACTTTGAGCCCTTCACAAACAGAGAATTGGCCCGCAGAACCTGAAACACCTTCCTGACCTGTAGAACATGAGACTCCCAGTCATCAGAAAACACCAAAATATCATCCGAATACACAATCATAAACTTATCCAGATATTCACGGAAAATATTGTGCATAAAGGACTGAAAAACTGACGGAGCATTGGAGAGTCCAAAAGGCATTACCAAATACTCAAAATGGCCCTCAGGCGTATTAAATGCGGTTTTCCACTCATCACCTTGTTTTATCCGCACCAGATTATACGCACCGCGAAGATCTATCTTAGTGAACCACCTAGCCCCCTTAATGCGAGCAAACAAGTCAGTCAATAATGGCAATGGATACTGATATTTGACTGTAATCTTATTCAGAAGGCGATAATCTATACAAGGCCTCAGGGAACCATCTTTTTTTGCCACAAAAAAAAAACCTGCTCCCAGAGGGGACGAAGATGGACGAATATGTCCCTTTTCCAAGGACTCCTTAATATAATTCCGCATAGCAGTATGCTCTGGCAGTGACAGATTAAATAAACGACCCTTAGGGAACTTACTGCCAGGAATCAATTCTATAGCACAGTCACAATCTCTATGAGGAGGGAGCGAATTGAGCTTAGGCTCCTCAAAAACATCCCTATAGTCAGACAAAAACTCAGGGATCTCAGAAGGAGTAGATGAAGCGATTGAAATCGGAGGTGCATGATCATGAACCCCCTGACATCCCCAGCTTAACACAGACATTGTTTTCCAGTCCAGGACAGGTATGAGTTTGTAACCATGGCAGCCCCAGCACTAGTACATCATGTAAATTATACAGTACAAGGAAGCGAATCACCTCCTGATGAACGGGAGTCATGCGCATGGTCACTTGTGTCCAATACTGCGGTTTATTCATAGCCAATGGTGTAGAGTCAATTCCCTTCAGAGGAATAGGAACTTCCAGAGGCTCCAGACTAAAACCGCAGCGTTTAGCAAATGACCAATCCATAAGACTCAGGGCAGCGCCCGAATCCACATAGGCATCAACGGAAATGGAAGACAGTGAAAAAATCAGAGTCACAGACAAAATGAACTTAGGCTGCAGAGTACCAATGGCAAAAGATTTATCAAGCTTTTTTGTGCGTTTAGAGCATGCTGATATAACATGAGCTGAATCACCACAATAAAAACACAATCCATTTTTCCGCCTATAATTTTGCCGTTCACTTCTGGACTGAATTCTATCACATTGCATAGTCTCAGGTGCCTGTTCAGAAGACACCGCCAACTGGTGCACGGGTTTGCGCTCCCGCAAACGCCGATCAATCTGAATGGCCATAGCCATAGACTCATTCAGACCTGTAGGCGTAGGGAACCCCACCATAATATCCTTAATGGCCTCAGAAAGACCATTTCTGAAGTTTGCAGCCAGGGCGCACTCATTCCACTGAGTAAGCACTGACCATTTCCGAAATTTTTGACAATATATTTCCGCTTCATCATGCCCCTGAGAGAGGGCTAACAAAGCCTTTTCAGCCTGAATCTCCAGGTTGGGTTCCTCATAGAGCAATCCCAATGCCAGAAAAAACGCATCCACACTGAGCAATGCAGGATCCCCTGGTGCCAATGCAAATGCCCAATTCTGAGGGTCGCCCCGCAGGAAAGATATTACAATCCTGACCTGTTGAGCAGGGTCTCCAGAGGAGCGAGATTTTAAAGAAAGAAACAATTTACAATTGTTCCTGAAATTCAGGAAGGTAGATCTATCTCCAGAGAAGAACTCTGGAATAGGAATTCTAGGTTCAGACATGGGAGTGTGAACAACAAAATCCTGTATGTTTTGAACTTTTGCCGCGAGATTACTCAGGCTGGAAGCCAAACTCTGGACATCCATGTTAAACAGCTAAGATCAGAGCCATTCAAGGGTTAAGAGGAGGTAAGAAGCAGCTAGACAGCAATTAAGGGCTAGGCAGCAAAACTCTGAAGGGAAAAAAAAAAAAAAAAAAAAATTTTCCCTTAAACACTTCTTTTTCTCCTGCTTCAGCCCAAACAATTAACACTTTGTGGGCCGGCTATACTGTCATGAATCCCAATGGCTAGGGATAGCACAGGACAAGCAAGGTACAAATATATAACGGACGAGCTCTAGGGTGATGGAACCTGGGCTGACCGCTGCCCTACGCCTGACAAACGCAACTAGAGATAGCCAGGGAGCGTGCCTACGTTGGTTCTAGACGCCACGCACCAGCCTAAGAGCTAACTAGTACTGCAGAGAAAATAAAGACCTCACTTGCCTCCAGAGGAACGAACCCCAAAAGGTATAGTTGCCCCCCACATGTATTGACGGTGAAATGAGAGGAAGGCACACACATAGAGATGATATATATAGGTTTAGCAAATTGAGGCCCGCTGTAAACTAGAAAGCAGATCGATACAAAAGGGGTCTGAGCGGTCAGCAAAAAACCCTAATCAAAAAAAACCATCCTGAGATTACAAGAACCCATGTGCCAACTCATGGCACATGGGGAGAACCTCAGTCCACTAGAGCTACCAGCTAGCATAGAGACATAATAAGCAAGCTGGACAAAAAAACCAAACAACTGAAAATCAGCACTTAGCTTATCCTGAAAGATCTGGGAGCAGGTAGGCAGGAACAAAACAGAGCACATCTGAATACATTGATAGCCGGCAAGGAAATGACAGAAAGGCCAGGTAAAATAGGAAACACCCAGCCTCTGATGGACAGATGGAAACCAAAGGCCGCAACCCACCAAAGTCACCCAGTACCAGCAGTAACCACCAGAGGGAGCCCACAAACAGAATCCACAACAGCAGAGTCCCTTCCTCAGGAAGCCAGTGGTGGCAGAAGTGGGGCAATGCTGCAGTCCCGGGGTGCGATGCTGCAGGTCCAGTGTCGGTGGTGAGGCAGAGCTGGAGCAGGGTCCCATCCTCAGGATGCCGGAGGCGGCAGAGGTGTGGCGATGCTACAGCGGTGCATAGTGCACCTGAGCAGGGTCCCTTCTTCAGGATGAGGTGGCAGAAATGTGGCGTATCCACGGCCCGGTGTCCACGGTGAGCAGAGTGCATCACCGGTTTCCCTGTGGCCATCTTCCTGAAACCGTGGGCCACCGGAGGCTTCATGAAAATGGCCGCCGGAGGCCGCGCGTGCGCAGATTGAGATCTCGGTGGCAATCTTCCTGGCCGAGTGCCGCCGAGATTTCAATCTGCACACGCGCGGCCTCTGGCAGTCATTTTCCTGACGCCTCTGGTAGCCCACAACTTCAGGAAGATGGCCGTAGGGAAAGCAGAGGGAAAGCCGACGGCTGGGGGCCGATGTTTATAGCCTGGGAAGGGGGTAATACCCATAGAATCTGTTGATAATGGATCTTGCTTAAAAAAAAAAAGAACTGAAAAGTTTTCGTTTTTAAACAGATTTATTCGATGGAAACGGAAATTTTGACTTACATTTTGCATTTGTTTGCATCCAGTTTTTACTATAGGTGTCTCTGCGCAATGCTTAAAAAAATACATAAACAC